>NW_027397071.1:56541273-56648699 GCF_003265705.2 Callorhinus ursinus | reverse complement strand
CACACACACACACACACACACACACACACACACACACACACACACACGCTGCCACGTCGGTTCCTGCAGATGCAGAGGGGAAGGAGATTTTAAACGTGTTTTGTCTCCATCTGAGTTGCTTCCTCTCCTCTGGCTCATTTGTTCCATCTCTGTAACCCTGGCTAGGGCCTCTACTATGCTAGCAACCTCCCCCTACCCCACGGCTGCCGCCAACTGAGCCTCCCACACAGCCAAAAAGGCATTTGAGAAACCGCATCCCCTCCACACCCTACCATGGGCCTTTGAAGTGAGCCTGTCATCTGACCAGTACCTACTCAGGCTACAAATCCCAGACTCTTTCCCTACCTGAAGCCCTGAGCTCCCCCCGTGGTTCAGAGCAGACACTAGGTAGTTGGCCTTATTTTTCACAGAGCTTCATTTCCATCCAGGCTGAATTTACTAAGCACCTACTCTGTGCCAGATACTAGGCCTGGCTCCGGAAAGAGAGAGAAATGAGTAAAACATAAGCTCTGCCTTCAAAGAACCCATGTAATAGGACAAACTCCAATTTGGTTCAGCTTAATAAATAATCGCCGAGCACCTATCATACGCAGACCTGTGCTGGGCACCAGAGAATATGAAGATAAAGCACATGTCAGTTGCCCCTGGAAGAGCTTCCAGTCAACGGGACAGTCTCCTACTTAGCACACTAATACCCACCAGATACCCATCGTCCACTGTGGCTCCCACATTGTGCTTCATATACCTTCTCTCCGGTCCTCAATATAAAATAACCTTCTGAGAGAAATGTTTGAAAGAGCAGAAAAGTTTTTCTGTCCAAAACCAATCATGATGATGAGGATTCTAGAATTCAGTTCTGCTTTTTGTCTCAAAAGCTGCTAGTTTCTTGGCAGGGTGGTGGCAGATCCGTTGTTCCTATTATTACCTCACATTTAAATGGTGTGCATGGATTTTCCAAAGCATATTCTCTCCATTATCTCATCTCAGCATCAACATCCCTGTCCTGAGTAGTACAGGGGTTCTTTTGGGGAGGCCCAGAGATCGTCACAAGTCAAAGGAAAGAGGGCCAGCTAGCACCAAGCCCTTTAACACCACCTAAGTCCTCACGACACCCTGGAAAGGAGCTAACCTATTTCCCTCTCCTCGGTTGACATTTGAGGAAACTGAGGCTTGGAGCATCATTCCCAAGTACACAGAACTAGTCAAGATAAATCCTGGGTTTGAGCCCAGGTCCCGCAACAGACAGGAGGTACCTGTCTGTACCTCCAACAGACAGGTCTGTCCTCAAAACCAACCAGCGTTCTTGTCACAGAGCTGGGACAGCTGGCTTGCCTTGTTGAGGGACAGAAATGGCCTTGTGGGAGCCCAGGACAAGCTTGTTCCCTTGGCCATGTGACTTTGGGAGACTCTCAAACTTCTGTGGGCCTCAGTTCCTCATTTGTCGAGAGGCAATGCTAACCTCTGGGTCTGCATCAAAGGGCTCTGTCATGGTCTGCAGAGAGGTGAAATGGACAGGAAGGTGTTGGAGAAGTCATGTGTATGCAGGGCTGCCCTCCATAAAGGTTCTGCTGACATGTGATTATGGAATCAGAAGCCCGGGAGACAAAAAGCAGACAGGCCGTAATCCCCACCCCCCCACCCCCATACCCCAGGAGTCCTGCTCTGGAACCAAGACCTGGACCTCCAAGGGGCCCAAGCAAGGTCCATCGTCCACAGAGCCAGACCCCTGCCCTGCTGACGTGTCTGCCTTTGCCTCCTCGGCCTGGCTCAACTTGCAGACTTGGGGGGAGGGGCCATCACAGAAACAGACGGTCTGGTCACAGGGTAATGGCATCCATGCCAAGAGCCCACTTTGTTTTAATGAATGACACCAAACACTTAGGCCATAAACTCTTCAGATTGCTGGGTCTGGCAGTAATTACATGCCTCCCATTAATAAATCCTACTTCTGAATGGTTTACTGCACCCCTTTCTTCAAACACTGCAGGCTGAAACCTGTCAGATGAGGCCAGAGGCCTTGTGAAGAGAAGGCAAATAAGACGGGGCAGCTTTCTGGGCAAGAAAAGCAACAGCCAGCAGCAGGGAGAGAGGAACAGGCTGGCCTCTGCATCTGGTTCCAGGTTGGAGGAAGGCTTCCGATCCCCACCTCCACACTCAATCAGTTGCTGACTCCATATTTAACCCCCAAATTTATCTTGAACTATCTTCACTGCCTTGATTCGGGATTGACTAGTCGCACCAGGGACGGGGTGATGGTCTGCCATCTTGTGCCTATCTAGTTCATCCACCACATCACTGCCAAGTCAGTCTTCCCAGCATAAAGGTCAGACCAGGTCCCTCTCCTGGATCAAAACCCCGCAGCAGTCCACAACACTCCGGGGTATCTTCCAAACTCTTCCCCAATCAAGGCCCCTCGGGAGTGAATCCTGCTACCTGCCCAAGCTCATTGCCCAGAAATTGCTCTTCCCACCATACTCACCCCAGCCGTTCTCAGTGTGTGGTCCTGGGGCCCAGAAGCATCATCATCCCCCAGGAACTCTTGGCACATGCAAGTTCTCAGGCCCCACCAGAGCTATGGATTCAGAAACCCTGAGCTGAGGCCCCTCCAGACAATTCTGATGGCATAATTTTTTCAACATTTTTATTTTCAAGTAGTCTCTACACCCAACAAGGGCCTCGAACTCACAACCCGGAGATTAAGAGTCGCAATCTTTTACCTATCAACTGAGCTCGCCAAGCACCCCTGATTGCATAATTTTGATGATGATTTAGAAAAACAGCACTTTACCCGCTTTCCCTTAAGCTTTAATGTGAGCAGGAACCACCTACAGATTCTGATTTAGCTGGTCTGGCGGACAGCTCAAAGTTCCACTGTTCCAGCAAGTCCCCCGTGCAATGCCGATGCTGCTGGTCCACACACCAAACTGAGCAGCAAAGCTCTGGACTTCAGGAAACTCTGTAATTTCCCAAGCATGCCTTCGGCTCCTTGCTCGATGCCTTGTGAGTCCTATTCCTGTGCCTTCTTTACCTTTCACTTCCGCCCTTTCTCACCTCCCTATCCATGAACATTTCTACTCACTTATCAGAAGTTCACACAGAGAGCCCTGCACTCAGAAGACCTCCTTAACCCCTCCAGGTGGACGAAAGCCCTCTTTTTCCTCTGCTCCCACGTGACTCCGCACACACCCCTCCCATCAGAGCACTGGTCACACTGTACTGTCTGTCTGTGCTTCCCTATCCACGAGGAACATGTTAGCAACATGACCTCTCGCCTCTCTGTGACCACAGCACCAACACAGTGCCTGGCACACAGCCGGAGACCAGTGGATCAGAACTGGCTCTCTGGCTGGCTGGCTGGCTGGCTGAATCCTTAATAACCAATCCTACCGGTGGGTAGAGGAGGAAAGTATCTGGGGGGGTGGGGGTGGCTGCTTACTCCTCCCCCCACCATGGGACTGGTACAAACTGCCAGGTTCTTTATACCCAGGCAACAGCAAACTGCTTTTTAGAGTGAACCAATGGCCTAATCCTAGAAGACAGAAAACAGAGAGACAGTTCCTCTGAACCAGGAACCCCAGAGAAAATTTCCAAGAGAGAATATCCAAAAAGGAGGTAGGTATGTTCACGGGCGGCCCTCACAGAGGAAAACTCCACACACTGAAATTTCACAAAGGAAGTTCCTTTATGAATGTACATCTTCCCCCCACACACATTTATTGAACCCCTACTATGTGGCAAGCATTGTTAAGAAGTGGGGATATAAGATGAACCAGATCTCTTCCCTGCTCCCAAGGTGTTCGTCTAGTGAGGGAAACAGAAAGGGGTCAGGACCATACAGAGGGACAAAGACTGTGATTCAGGGGGGCATACACCATGAGGCAGGTGCTTTCCATTTTGCCAGGAGGGCTGAGGACAAGCATCGAAGAAGAGATGATATTAGAGCGACTCTTGGAGGCTGACTTAATGTTTCGGGATGCCAACAGGAAAGAAGGGTATTGCCGGCCAAAGGCAGGCACAGGAGGTACAGGAGCAGAGGGGAGAAGAACACCGCCCACTAGGGGAACCGCTCGCACCCGGACACAGGAGGGGTAAGTGGTTTGGGGTGGAGGCTGATGTCAGGAAGTTGAGCAGAACCAGGTCAGTCATTTAGCAAACATTTATCGAGCCCTGGCTTGGCACAGAGGCAGGCCCTGGAGAGGCAGACAACCATAAATAACATGGTTTCTGCTCTCCCGGAGCTTAGAGTTTACAGTTTGGTAGGAGCGGTAGGAAAAAACACAAAAGAAACGAATAAAATCTTTGCACAATGCAGCGTGCCATTAGCTGAGCCAGAACAAGAGTGAGCGCTTTAACTGCAGGTAAAATGGTCAAGGATACGCTCTCTGAGGAGGCGAACTGAACCAGAGGAGGAAGAGAGGAAGTAGAGAGAGAAGAGAACCCCAGGCAGAGAGAAAAGATTAGACAAGACCCTGAGGCCGGAAGGAATACAGCAGATTCAAAAATCCAGAGTGGATGGAATTAGTGAGTGAAAAAACGGTGACCAATTTGACACGAAGGGGCTGGAAAGGCCACTCTGGGTCTTGCAGCCATAATGGGTGCCTGCATTGATTCTAAGCGCCATGGAGCCTGGCGGAGGGCTAATGAGCAGCAGGATGATATGAGCTAGTTTGTTTGGAGTATTTTGTTTACCCTTTAATTTTAATTCTTTTTTTCCAAAAAGATAACTCTAGTTCCTTTAGAAAATGGGCTGAAAGGGAACTGATGAAGACAGATCCTCGCTAGAAGCTATGCAACTGTCCTGTTGAGAAAAAAACAGGCCCAGAAGTAATGTGATGGCCAAAATGATAGAACAGCCTCGAGAGAAGGTCTCCCTTAGGAAAATCCTACACTAGAAGCTCCAAACAGCAACTTTCTATACTTAAAGTGAATACACAGCAAGTTCTCTTTCAGGAGGTATCCGGTGGAAAGAGCACCTCCCCTTTCAGCAACATGCCTTCCATCCGATTGAATTCTGGGTGGGGAACCGGCCATCTGACTCAGGGCATAAGGAAGCTCTACAGCAACCATGTTCCTGGCCGACATACGTATGGCGGCTGGCAGGCACTGAAAAAGGCGGGTAACTCACAATTTTTCTACCTCGTCATGGGTTGCCCTAAGGCAAGGCACCCAGCCACGTCTCCCATTAGGCTGAACTCCTGAGAATCTGGGATCTGAGGAACAGCGGGAAAGGAAGTGGCTCCACAAAGGGAATGGCGGGTTGTACTTAGCAGGCACGCATCTGATTCCCTTTCTTAAACCCTCTACGATGCCAGTCCTATGAAACACACATCATAGCATTTAGCAGCATTTTAGGAAGGGGGGATTTTACTGGGGCTTTTCAGACCTTTCAAAAATCCTAGTGTTAGATCTAAAAGATCTCCAAGGATAATTTAATCCAACCTGCTTTCTGACAGACGGGACAACAAAGATCCCAAGAAGAGCGATTTTTCTGAAATCATGTAGCTCCTTTTTGCAAAGTTGCAGCTGCGATGTTGGTCCTAATTCTCAATTCTGTGCCCCTTCTCTATGACTCTATTCACACTTTAGTGAATAACTTACTGAGCACTTGCTACACACGGGGCTCTAATTCTCCATCCCATTACAGAAACAAATTTTTAAAACATTAAAACATGAATACATGCAGGATTATGCAATGGAATGCATGGCTTGTTCACATCTCTACTGCAGTCATGGCCTCCGGGATATTCTGAACTCCTGAGAGCAACGGGACGGAGTCTTATTTGTCTCTATGCATCTAGTCAAGAAACTGGGCAGATAGCACTGTTTATCAATGAATGGGGGAAGGCATCCTGGTTGTTTGAGGACTGTTCACCACTATAAAATGAGGCCAAGTGACGTCTGGTGCAGACAATTCCAAGCAGCCCTGCTTTCCCGGTGGCTCTCTGGATGGAGATACTGCCGGGAGTGAGTGGGTGGCAATGATTTTTTTCCCTTGCTGGTCAATTGCCTTTTCAGGTGGTCTTTATTAAGTCATCAATCTTTCAACCCTGACAGTCACTGTGACCCACTGCAGCTCAGGAAAGGAATCTTTCTTAATTACCAGACCTTTCTTGCTCCCTTGAGATCCCTGAGTACTACACCAGGTGGAGCTGATGGATGTGTCATCTGGTTCTACCAACAAATGAAGTGTCTTACTCGCTCAAACCTGAGGGCCCAGCTTGCAATTCCAGCACAGTCACAGGCCCTGGCAAGCCACCCATATTTTACATCTCCAGGAAAAGACCTCTTTGCTCCAGCATTTAGAGTACTGCTAAGGGGTTAAGAACACAGACTTCAGAGTCAGACCCCCATCTCGGCCACTCACTAGGAAGGAGATTGCTCAAGTCCCCAAGCTTTGATTTCCTCATCTGCAGTGGGTTTCCCTCACCCGTGCCATTTTGAAAGGCCGGCAGGCTCAGTCCTCGGGCCAACTTCTCTTTTCTGTCTGTCCTCATTTCCTTCATGATCTTACCTATGGCTTTAATACGACGTATATGCCAAAGACTCTCAAATGTTTGTCTGTCTGTCCAGACATCTCGTCAAAACCATCGACTCGATATTTAACTGTATGAACATCTCAACTGTACGATGTAATGGACATCTCAACGTCAGTATGCCCCAGACCAACCTCTTGATTCCTACTCTGCCCTGTCTTCCCCCATCTTGGTAAATAACAACTCCACTCTACTGGTCATTTGGGTACAAGACCTTCAAGCAGTATACTTTCAGGTTCCATATCCGTCCACCAGCAAAGCCTGCCTGCTGCGCCTTCCGCAAGCCCACCTCTTCGTAACACCCATCCCATCACCACTGATGTCCAAGGCCCCGGCAATCCCTTGCCTGGATTATTGCAATTGTCCTCTTATTGGTGTCTCAGCTTCTGGCCTTGTCCATGGTGCATAGTGCCACAGTGATACTTTATAACATTAGATCATGTATCACTTCTCTACTCTATCACTTCAGTGACTTCCTATTGCACTCCGTAGAAGCTAAAGTACTTATAATGCCCTAGGGGCCCCTATGAAATCCTTCCTTTCTCACAGCCAAAACTTCTTCTCTTCCCTCTTCTCCCACCATGCTCGCTCCCTCTCCTTCAAGCCATTGCAACCCATCCCACACCACCCTCCACTGTGCCTCCAACCTCCAGGAGGCACAAATCCACCTCAGAGCCCTAGCAGGAGCTCTTCCCTCTGCCTGGATCATGCTTCCCCTGGTTATCCACGGGGCTTGCTCTTACTTTCTCCATGTCTCTGCTCGAATGTCACACTATCAGAGAGGCCTTCCCTCATCCTTCTGCACCACTGTGCCATCATCCTCCAGTCCTGCTTTAGTCCCCCTTCACCTGACTACCACCTGAAGCACTCATTCAGTTGTGGGTTGTCTGACTCCTGGCAGGAATGTTGCTCTGCTCATCACTGTGTCCCCTGCATCTAGAATAGTGCCTGGCATAGAGGAGGTGCTTTAGAATGAATAAATGAATACATTTTTAAAATGGTCGGTAACTGTCTCCCTACTAGGATGGTGGAGCAATTGAATGGGATGGTAAATAGGGTCTGCACGTTATCCTTCCAGTGAAGCTTCCAGTGTGACTGCAGGTCCTGGGAAGTAATAGGGTGAAAACATCATAAATTGGGCCCATTGAAGAAACCTGTCCGTGAGACTCTAATTCTTTAATTATATAAGTAATGAGGTCAGCTCAACATGGCCTTTTTCAACACTTACTTAGAGAAAATCTACTAGAGTTGAACCAAAGTGAACATGCGCATGAGCACACACCTAAGACTTACCCCATGTTCCTATTCCAAATCTTGTTAAGTTGTCCTCCATCAGTTAAAAGAACATGGCAGCAAACTCAATCGGGTTTAAAAACAAAAACAAAAACACAAAAACAACGTCAGCCAACTGTGTCACTTGGTTTAGACCCACAGATGTGGGATTCCTCTAGGACCCTGAGACGTGACCCCACCTCTCAGGCTCCTAAGCTGCTCTGAGAAACAAAGTGACAACACCTGCAAAATCACAGGCGTTGAAATGATGAGAGAGATTGAAAGAGGAAGGGAAGGTAGGAAGAGCCTGAAGCACAGTGTTGAGAGAAAAAAAGCTCAAAATAGATACTATTATACAGAGATATGTGAGTGTGTGTGTAACATACCTGTCATATAATGTTTTGTGTACAAAGAGACAGATTCCATAAGCATACATAATGAAATGCTAAAGGACTTCTCTCTGAACAGTGGGAACGTGGATGATTTTTATGTCTTGTCCTTATCTCTGTTTTCCTGCAATGAACATATTTGTGTTGTAAGAAGGAAAAAGAAGATACTCGCCAGAAGACAGCAAGTCTCACCCTCTCCCAGACAGCAGTGACACTTGGTCCAAACACTCCCCTCTGTTCCTCAACTTCACCCCTTTCCTCCTCCCACTGTGTACTTCACTCATCCTAACACGCAAATTTCCACTTGGAAAAAAATAGCCTTCACCGAAAAGTAATAATCACTGAAGAGAAACAGCAAATATCAATCCCGTGTGAGGGAAAACGATGCACCCCAATGATAAGCAGAGATGCAATGTGAATTATAGGGATTGAACAATATTTCTTCTAATAACAGCAAACAACAACCACAACAGCAGTAATAATACCCAATGCTGGCAAGAGTGCAGTGAAATGGATAGCCTCCTGCATTGTTGAGGACATTGTAAGTTCAGCTCTGGGAGAAAAGCTATCCTGGCAATATGAATTAAGATCCATGAAACATCTCCAAAGGAAAGAGAAACAAAAACAAAAATGAACTATTGGGGACTTCATCAAGATAAAAAGCTTTTACATGGCAAAGGAAATAGTCAACAAAACTAAAAGGCAACCTACAGAATGGGAGAAGATATTTGCAAATGTCTTATCAGATAAAGGGCTGGTATCCAAAAATCTATAAAGAACTTATCAAACTCAATGCCCAAAAAACAAAAAATCCAGTTAAGAAATGGGAAGAAGTCATGCACAGACATTTCTCCAAAGAAGACATACAAATGGCCATAAGACACATGAAAAACTGCTCAACATCCCTCGGCATCAGAGAAATACAAATCAAAACCGTAATGAGATACCACCTCACACCGGTCAGAATGGCTAGAATGAACAAGTCGGGAAAGGACAGATGTTGGTGAGGATGCGGAGAAAGGGGAACCCTCCTACACTGTTGAGAATGCAAACTGGTGCAGCCACCTTGGAAAACAGTATGGTGGTTGCTCAAAAAGTTAAAAATAGAGCTACCCTACGACCCAGCAATTACACTACTAGGTCTTTATCCAAAGGATATAAACATAGCAATTCGAAGAGGCACCTGCACCTCAATGTTTATAGCAGCAATGTCCACAATAGCCAAACTGTGCAAAGAGCCCAGATGTCCATCGACAGATGAATGGATAAAGAAGATGTGGTCTAGGGCGCCTGGGTGGCTCAGTCAGTTAAGCGACTGCCTTCAGCTCAGGTCATGATCCTGGAGTCCCGGGATCGAGTCCCACATCGGGCTCCCTGCTCAGCGGGGAGTCTGCTTCTCCCTCTGACCCTCCCCCCCTCTCATGCTCTCTCTATCTCATTCTCTCTCAAATAAATAAATAAAATCTTAAAAAAAAAGATATGGTCTATATGCACAATGGATACTACTAAGCCATCAAAAAGAATGAAGTCTTGCCATTTGCCAACAACATGGATGGAACCAGAGGATATTATACTAAGTGAAATAAGTCAGAGAAAGACCAATTTCCTATGATTTCACTGATACATGGAATTTAAGAAATAAAACAGATAAACCCAGGGGAAGGGAAGGAAAAATAAAATAAGAGGAAAACAGAGGGAGGCAAACCATAAGAGACACTGAACTCTAGGAAACAAAATGAGGGTTGCTGGAGGGGAGGTGGGTGGGGGAAAGGGGTAACTGGGTGATGGGCATTAAGGAGGGCACTTGATGTAATGAGCACTGGGTGTTATAGACAACTGATGAATCACTAAATTCTACCTCTGAAACTAATTTTAAAAAACCCATGAAATTGGCCGCTGTATTTCATTCAGTAATTCAACATCAGGAAATGTGTCTTTAAAACATAATAAAAGGTGCTGTCAAAGATTTATGTTCCAAGATGTTCATATTAACAGAAAAAAAAAATTGCTCTGGTCTATCCATGCAATAAAATGTTAAACCACCATTTAAAACCATCGCATGAAGACAAGGGGCAATATGCTCAGGATACTTACAAATGCTCACCACTATTACAATTACACGTAAGTCATGGATTTAAGGAGTCTAAAACATTTTAAAAGGAAATATATCGACCTACTCACATTGGATATGAAAGAGAGATAGAAAATGAGTGTTTTTATTGAATTTTCTAGAGTCCCATGGGTATACTTCTTTAAGGATTTTCTAAAATCCATTCTAAATTAAATTGGGGTGGAAACATGCCTTCTCTGCTTCTCCATGCCTGTTTCCTTTCCTCCAGACAAAGCTCACCACAGGTGTGTTGTGGGTGTAGGACAAGTTAATACATGTGATCCATTAAATGGGCGAAGTCTCTGACGCGCTCAGACAATACCAGGTACACAGCAAATAATGAATATTAGCCTTCCCCACTCCCCTTCTACTACATTATTCTAGGGAATTTCTCTTCTCACTTAGGTCCTTGATGCACCCCCTACCTGAACTGCCTTCAGACTTCAGATTTGTTACTTATCCCGAGTACAACTTTCTAAAAGCAAACACAAAGAGTATCCGTTCACATCACTTCTACAAACCTCTAACATCTTCTAGCTTTGAGATGCTATCCAAACACTTCAGTCCATCATTTTATGCTTCAGGATCAGCCCTACGTTTCCTTATAGACTTGCATCATCAAGCACAAAACAGCCCTTTCCGCTGTGGAAAGGCAAATGCGAATTTATCCTGCATGCCAAAAATAAACTGGGAAGGGGCCACGTGCTGTCGATGTGCATCGTAGTGCATCGTAGTGCATCCGGCGCCGCATGCTCGCAAGCACCTTAGAGCAGTTAGCACTGGAGGAAACAGGCTGAGATAAGTGACTTGCCCAGAGGCATGCAGCTAGTAAATTACAGAGTGGAGATTTGAACTCCACGCTTTCCCACCCCCAACACCAACCCCAGGGCCTATGTCCTTCTGCCTTCCTCCCTGCGTTCCTGCCTCATGAGTATACCTTCCAGTCCAGGTCTTCTGCATCACCGTTCTGTAAACATGCCATGTTTCATCCGGGACCCCTCAGGTTATGGCCTCTGGAATGGTCCATACATACACACACACACATGCTTCTCCACCCACGTGAGTGTACATGCATGCATACCACACACGTATACCCCTTCCTAATCCTTTCTCTCTCTCTTGAACACCATTCCTCCCTCTAAAACCCTTTAAATCCTTCCTCTTATCTAGTCTTCCCTTACCTGACCTTGTTCATTGCAGTCCATCTACGTTAAGAGGTGGTTCACCTGCAGTAGACAGAGTACTGAGATTCGGACTTCAGGGCCAGCTGAGAGGTGGTAGGCATGGTTCCACCAGCAGAGTGCTGACAGTCTAGCAGCTAAAACTTGGAAGTGACGACCCCAAAGAGGGCCAGACTCCTAGGAGAGATGAGGGAGGGCTGGCTGAAGAGGCAGGCAGGGGGTCAGAGCTGCTTGGCACGAGGGGGCATTTCACGTCGGTGAGGGTGGAGCCAAGTCCTGACTGAGCCTGTCATCCTAGACAAGTTACTTCTCTCTGGGCTCATCTCTTTTGATAGAAAATAGTATTTATGAGCCGGCTGTCCTCTGAGTACCCCCATCCTCACCCCAAACTCAGCATAGTGTCTGGCACATAGCAAGTATTCAATAAATGAACTCTGACTTTCTAGGATGGAGGGGAGAGGAAGGGAGTTCTTCCCGAGAGGAAGAGACCCTCTTCTCTTGTTAAGCTTTAGGCTCTCCAGAAATGATTCCTGCCCCATGGGTCATGGATCACCCTTCTCCCCTTTCTCTCCAGATCCAGGCCAGGTTTTCTCGGAGACCATGACCATTCTTAGGCAGGGAGTGTTTAATTATTTCTCTGTGAGCCTGTCCCCCAGCTGGACAGAGTTAATAAACCAGCCAGGTCTTTATCTTAACAAGGAGTCTGAGGATCAAATTCTCCCCTCATTAAAGACCCAGAAATCTCCCTGACAGCGAGGACTGGGAGTTCTACAGTCAGCCTGAACTTGGAATTTGGTTTCTTAGTGAATTCCTCCGTGGACTCAAGCATTTAGAGGCTGGGACGGTTAGGGAGAGAGGGAGGGGAAAAACAGGAGGGAAGGAGGGAAGGAGCGTGGAGGGCCATGGGGACTGGAGGGAGGGAAAACAAGTCTCTGCTAGAACCCAGAACATGGACATGAGGAAGGAGCTTCCTGACACGGCTGTGGGGCTGGGGCTGCTGTGGCCCAGAGCGGGGCCCTCACACATGCCCTCTGAGCACCCCGAGCCCGCAGTCTTCTCAGGTGCAAGAGGACTGAGCCCCCAGCTAGTAAAGTTTGAAGCCCATCCTCCTTGCTCTGGAGTCTGAGCTCTTTCCAATCACTGCACAGGTTTCCCCAAATACACCTCCAGACTGTGGGGTCACCAGGGGCAACTTCGCCTTCCCATGTCTGTCTCCCAACAACCACCCAGGACAGGTTCAGAGCCAAACACTTCTTTCCTCCTTCAGATAATGCCACCTACGGTCATATATTTATGAAGAAGTGTTGAAACGTTGGGAGAGATTTAAATGTGCGCGCAAACATACACTTGACTCATTTTCGGCAGTTTTTCAGTACATACCAGCGTACTTGTGCCAGTAGCGTCCGACGTGGAACCACGAGACCTGAGTTCAAATCCTGACTGTGGCACATAGTCACATCCATGTGAATTGAACAAATCTCTTCATGTCCTTGAGGTCTGATTCCCATCAGGCAGAAATAATAAGAAGGCATATCTCCCAAGGGGGTTGTGA
Organism: Callorhinus ursinus; assembly: GCF_003265705.2. Classification (NCBI taxonomy): domain Eukaryota; kingdom Metazoa; phylum Chordata; class Mammalia; order Carnivora; family Otariidae; genus Callorhinus; species Callorhinus ursinus. Next base: position 56,635,662 of record NW_027397071.1, on the reverse strand, counting down.
GGGCTAAAGAGGAGAACACACATGCCAGTCAAAAAAAAAAAAAAAATACTGTGTGCTTTCGCTTACATGCGGTAGCTAGTCAAATTCATAGAAAGCAAAAGTAGAAGGGAAGTTGCCCAGGGCTGGGAGGAGAGGGAAAATGGGGGTTGTTAATGGGTGTAGAGAGTTTCAGTTTTGCAAGGTGAAAAAGTTCTGGAGATGGGTTATGAGAATGAGAATATGCTCAACACTATGTAACCGTGCTCTTGGAAATGGTTCCGAGGGTAAATTTATGTTTTGGGGGGGGTTTACCCCTTTTAAAAATGAATGCAAATAAAAGAATACACATGGAAGGGCCCTGCATACCATGGCATACATATTGTGCTTGATTTTGTTACACACACACACAAGCACACAAACCCCCAGTACATGCTGTGCTTTTTTGTAGTCGCTCTCACAAGCAGGACCTGGGAACCCTACTTTAGGAAGCTGTTCACATATAAATGAACAGTCCCATTACTGGCTGCCTCACTTGATAAGCACAAGTGCTAGTAGACAGGGAGGAGGGAGAAGACAGCACAGGAAAAATAAATAGGAGAAGCACTAGGTAGTGTCTCAAGACTCAAGGCTAATGCTTTATCTTCTCTGCAAAATATACCAGTGTGTCCATTGGTATGCCTGTATTTGCATGTAGCTACCATTCAACTGGCATCTCCTGAACACCAAGTGTTTTAAATACTTTGTGCCACTGAACCTTCCAGATCACTCGTCGCCACGGATGAGGTCCTAACTGTCTCTGGTGCACAGATGAGACAACTGAGGCTCAAAGAGCCAGGTTATTTACTCAAGGTCACATGGCTAGTTGACGCAGCTTCATTTTGAACTCGAATTTCTCAAACTCCAAAGCCCATTTCCTCTCTGCAAGGACAAGCCGGTCCCCTTTCCTTAGAATCCTAACCCAGCACAGTGCCAGGCACCCTGTAAGTGCTGAGAGCGGATGTTGGGTGTGGATGTCGGGTAAACACATTCCCTCCGAGCTAGAGGAATATGCTACAACTTGGAGTAGGAATTGAATGAGTCATGGGGCAGACTGAGTGCCAGTTGGGTAATTCTGCATGTTAGTTCTAGCTTGTGGGGCCCCTAGAGACCCAGTGGGATTGCCCACTGGGGGAGAATGCCAAGGTTGATGGGGTCCCAGGCACAAGTTAAACCACTAGCATTAGGGGTGGAGAGGGAGCCCCAGTGGTGGCAGAAGAAGTAAAGCTGACTTTCAGGGTCAAAAGGCAAGGCAAGTCCAGAAATTAAAACCAAAGCAACGGACTTGAAAACAGTATGAACCAGAAGTCCTATGGAGAGGCGCCCACAGCACGTATGGCCGTCCACGAGAGGGAAGCCAACCGTGCTTTCCCCTTCCAGCAGGGCTTGGGACATGACTGGCCTTAGAGACCACAGGGGAGACACTAAGCATGTTTCTGAAATGTGCCTGTCGTTATTCAGTGAGCTATGAGCACTAGCCTCTGAGCCGGAGCTCAGACATGACAGTCTGACTCTAAGCTCTGGGGATAAGGACAAAGCAAAGCAGTGGCATTTTCCATGTTAGGTTGATTTAGTCCCTAGTCAGCCTTACAAAGGAAACAAGGGTTAGGTTTTCCCCTCCACCGTCAGTTTATCTACTGGAAAAGGAACCTTATGGGTTTTGGAAAAATTCGAGCTAAGAGAGAATTGCATTGGTCAGAGGACACACTGTGGCAGGGAATGCTGAAGACGTGGAGACTATCCCTCTGAAGACAGTGTGGGGAACACGACATTGGGACAAGGGTCTTGCTGTGGGCTGAGTGCTCCCCATCCCCCCTTCCAGCTCTGTCACGGCTAAGACAGAGGTGCTGGAGATGACACTGATCACAACTCACCACAACACTTAGAAGGGCTGAAAAGAGGTCTTCCCATGGGCCTCAGAAGAAGGACGGTTAGCTCTGGATTCTGGTGCTCTTGTCTCCGGGAAATGGGGCTGTGTGGTTGAGGGCAGCCTGTAAGGCTCTGGGGGAAGGTGGCATCAGAGCTGGGACCTGTATGAGGGGAAGTTGCTGAACAGACGGGGAAGCACATTCCAGAAGGAGGGAACAGTGAGTGCCAAGGCCCGGAGGCAGGGATGATTTGGGAGTTTTGGAGGAACAGAAAGAAGGTCAGTGTGGGGGGAAGCTAGCATGTGCCTGCCAAGTGAGGCGGGGAGAAGTACCTAGTGACTCCTGAGGGCAGGCAGGGGTAGACACTGCAGGACGCTGGTTTTCTCATTTGCAAGTGCAGGTAACTCCCCTCCCACCAAGATACTGGACAGGTGAAAGAAGGCTGCAAACTGAGACACGCTATTCCACATCCAGGAAATAGTCTCATGGTACTATTTCTCCGAGGGCCAGGGCCAAATAGAAGGCTGGCTGTGGGCTGCATTTTTTTTTCCTGATTTTCCTATCACCCAATAGACAAGTGAGTAAAGAGCAAGACCAAAAGCATGTGGTTTGGCAAGAACGCCCTTCCTGGGGCCATCTTATAACTAGCATGCAGGGACCGAGTGAGGAGCACACACAGGAATGAATATGGGGGAACTCTCTAGTTACTTGTCACAAAAATCTGAGAATAGCTCATCTATGATGACCACTAACACTGGGCACTACCTTGACAGGTGAAAGCACGTCCTGCTTCTGAACAGAGCAGGGACAGTAAGTTCCCTGGGTGCTCCTGTCCAGCACTGGAGGTCACTCATGGAGAGGCAACCAGGCTAGGAGAGGCTTAGGAGGAGATCTGTGAAGAATTTTCTGGCTAATCATGCCAGAACCCTTCGTCTAAGACTAAGAACTTAGTGTTGAATTGGGTGGGAGGACTTTAAGGCTCTTCCCTGAAGAAATGTTATTAACATTCTGATGGTGGTGGTGGTGGTGACCTAGAATTCCCTCCCACATACCCAGCCAGGGTGGAGAGCAAGGGAAGGGACTCTCCTCATCTGAGTATGTATCCTACCTGCTTGCATTCAGACATAAAACACCCATGCTCAGTGGGGAAATCCCATCTCCTGCCCACCCATCCCCCACCAAGGCTGTCCATGTCATGCCCTTTCCATGTGTGCAGGAGAAGAAGGGCCCATCACTTCCCTGGAAAGAGCCAACAGCTGAGAGAGATAAACACTGGACTGAGAGAAGACATGGGTTTGGATTCTAACTCCGCCCCTTCTCCCCTGAGTGAATTTAGGCAACCCATGCAATCCCCGCTGCCCTTCAGCTTCCTCACCTGTAAGATAGGGACCTGACTCCAGCCTTCACCTACAGGTCTGGATTGCTCAAGGAACCCTACCCAAATATGGACTTCAACAAACGATTTGGTTTAATAAAGAAGAAAGTGCAGCAAAGAGATGTTAAAGCTACACAAGTTGCCTCTTTCCTCCAAGAGCTCCAGGTGAGACAGTAGCACAATATTATAATAATCAGCAGCAGCAATTTTCCAGAAAGACTCCCCCTGGGATATCTGTACTTAAGAAACTTCCTTGAGGCTTTGAGAATGATTTGATTTGCATACATTTGGATGGCAGACAAATATTCAGGAGCCTACCCACCCCACATGCATAAAGTGAGCCTGCCTTTATTGTTATAAGTTTCTTCTTACTTGTTCTTTCATTTGACAGATGGCCTTCTGCTTCCCCTGCCCCCTGACCCTCAATCTTCTGGGAGCTGCATTTGTTAGAGAGTGGTGATCTTTCAACCAGTAACTACCGCTTACCAACTTTCTGCAAAGTGCTGGGCACAGTATTAGCAGTTTTCCTCATTTTTCTTGCAACAACCTGAGGAGATGGCTGCTGTGTGTATCCCATTTCACACACGAGGACACTGAGGATCAAAGAGGTTAAGTGACTTGCCCAGGGTCACGCGGTGCTAAAGTGAGGAGGCAGGCTATTTGGGCTCCTAAGCTCTCACTCTATCTACTGCATGGAAGAGACAGCAGAGCTTCCTGCCGGTGCATCATCCTCTGCTTGTTCTACCACAGAAGCATGCCCCCAGCTCCTCATCACCAGTGGCTCCAGGTCCACGCAGCCAACCATGCAGCTAGATCTGACGTCCCCTGAAGTCAGCTATCGAGGGCCGCTCACTCGTGGCAGATCAGCAGGACTTTCAACTGCACGGAGGACTCCAGGCTTGCCAAGTTCTGCACCAGCCAGGCTCCTGGAGGTGTTCCCAGGCTCCTCCTCGTGTGTTCCCATTGCCTAAGTGTTATTCCAGCCAGTTCCTGGAATCGGAAATACGGCAAACCATTCACCTAGTGGGGAGCCCTTGCCCAGGAGGGACGTTGTTTGGTTAGCTGTGCCTTCAAGGCCCTTTCCAGGAGACCAGCTTGTGAAAAGGCTTGTCTAGCAAGGCTCCTTTCTTAAGTCAAAGTTGCTTTATTTTCCCTATTCTTCAGTCACCCAACACATAGTTTTCCACCCAGTGATCTCCGAAATCCACCTCAACAGCCTCTGCCCTGGCTCAGCCCCGCTGCCATCTCTGGCTGAAATCATACTGTGGCCTCCTTGCTGGTCTCCCAGCCTTCCTGCCGCCAGCCAGCACCAGCTATGGGCCAACCACCACGCGGCAGCCAGGAGGATCCTTCCAAATGCCAATCCTGCATTAGGCCCCGGCATAAAATCCTTCAATGGCTCTCCAGCATCTAAAAAATAAATACTCTCTACTGTTTGAATTGTTTGCGATGAGAATGTATTATTGTTATAAATTTGAAAGAAAATGTTTTAAAATGCTTATTTAGATATGCAAGGGGGGGGGGGCACCTGACTGGCTCAGTCAGTAGAACATACAACTCTTGACCTCAGGTTTGTGAGTTCAAGCCCCACGTTGGGTGAAGAGATTACTTAAAAAAAAAAAAGTTTCACGGATATGCTTCCCTCCCTAGAATGCAACTTTCTCAAAGAAGGAGAAAAATCTTTTCTGTCTCTATAGCCCCAGAACACAGTTCAGTGCCCCACACATAGTAGGTACATAATCAAGATGTGCTTATTGAAGTTCAATGAACTGATACCTACCCAGTTAATAGGGACTTAGGAGAAGGATGAGATACCCATTGTACCTAGATCAGATCAATAAAATTCCAGCCAAAACAGTTTCATCGGTGTGTGCAACATTATCTAAGATAAACACCTAACTTCCCTGATAACTTTTGCTCCTGAAAATTGTTCCTAGGCCCCCTTTGTTAATTCATATTAGACTAGATTGGGATCCATTTGTTTGCCCAGATCTCTTGTATACAAATGAAGGTATTCAAATTGCCTAGGGATCCTCCTTTTGATGAGCTCCCAAGAGAGAACCAGAATAGTGTGGGAATTTACCAGGATAGCAATTTCAGCCCCATGTTCTGTACTCCCATCTATTTAGAACGCCAGTGACAGTCTTTCCCACAGCTCATGTCTTGGGGGTCAAAGCTACGTTTGGTCACATACTAGCTCTGTAACCACTTCACTTCTTGAAACTCTGTGTTTGCATCTGTTCATGGGTTACCTGTGAAAAACAAATGAAACCTCATAAAATAAGGTCTTGTATATGGCTGATGAATTCAGGGAATACGGCATACCACTGAAATGATTAAAGTTACCTATGCACAAACCTTTCTCTCCTGCAAGGTAAGGCACTCTAATTGGAGAGACCATGTCTCACTAATCGTGCCTCTCAGAGAACCTAGGATGTCCTCTTGAACTGATCGGGTGATCAGCCAACGATCTGGGCAGAAACTGATATAAGGCCTGGATGTGTTGGCACCCCTGGCCTCTAGTAAGAACAAGGCCAAGGCTATGGGAACAGTTGTGAGCCCTAACACCAGCTTGTGTCTGTGAAACAAAGAAGACACACCACTACGGGAAGGCCATAGGTGGTTCAGTCTTCCAAGAAGTCTTTCAGGGGAGTGTTTTATTCACATCCTCACTGAATTTGCCCAAGTTTTGGATTTATCCTGTTGTTCCAAAGGCTAAGAAACCTGTGTTGGTCAGCCCCCAAGAGCTGATCCTTCCCTCCTGCACACCAAGAGCTAATCTGGAAACTGGACTGCTCATGTGTTATTGGACAGGGAGAGCAAGAAGGTATCATAGCACGGAAGTAGACTCCACACATGGGCACAACTAGCACATTCTGTCCCTCTGGGCCACACTGCTTGCAATGTCACATCACACACGCTGAAGATTGCAGGGTGACCTACGTATCGGCACAAGAGGAATTACATGAATAAACTATCAATAGCACCTAATTAAGATAGTCTTATGTGATTCCTAGCACACAGCATGGACAGAGAGCCAAATTTCCCTCTGTGACTCTGCTTCCCTCCCTTCTTCAGATATATTTAAGATCTATGGCTGGATTAAGATCAGTTGACTCTCACAGTCCTGGGAGCCATCCTGTCTCCTCACTAATCCTCTTGTGCCTGTCTTAAACTTTAACTCTCAAAGGGTAATCTTGTTTCCATATTTCTGAGGTCCTCCAGGAAGTTCCTTGTAAGTACTGGCAACAGTGGTGTTTCTTGAGAACAGCCTGGTTGCAGTAGAATGAGCATAAGATCTACAGTCAAGAAACTGGGATTAAGAACAGGCTCAGACACTTGCATGAAATGAACCTCATCTCTTCATCTGTTAAGTGGGAATAAAATGCTAGTAACTCCTCCTCTAGGGTAGTGGCAAGGGTCAAATGAGGTCAAGGATGTTATCAACCCCATATGAAAGGCTAGTCATTATTTCTGTTCTTTTCTATAAAATCTGGGAATAAGCAAGATATAATTTTACTCTCATTAGGCCGATCTTCAGTTGACACAGACAGAAAAACCACCTGTCACATAGGAAGCAGGGTTTAACACTCAACCACTGAGTAGCCATCTTCTCTCCCAGACCAGCCACATCTCTTTTGCATCTGAACTCCTGGTCCCAGACTTCCCTAAAGGACATGTCTGAGGAAGCATCCAATTGGATATATTTCCAGAAGAGCCATCTGGGGAGAGGTTTGATGTTTCTGCCCCATTTTGCATATAACTGGAGGTTCCAGTGATATGAAAGCCAAGAACCGGGTGGAGATTCATCCAGAAAATAGCCAGACTTTCTGGATACCAGAAGGAGTTCACTTGGGGTTGGGCTGATTCAGCTGTCAAGCAGTAGCGGACACAAAGATTCTTTTTTAATGAGCGCTAATCAGCCCACCCCTCGTAGAGTATGAACTGCATGAGCAGTATTTGGCAGAGGCATCTACCTACTATAGGGTCATCCACCCGGGGATCGGCTCAAATGCGGCCCAAAGAACTGGGAGGTCCTTGCAAAACATCCACCACTGTTAATTACAGGATAGTGTGCTGTGGAAACCAAAGCAGATGTTGACTCCCATTCTGTTACCGGCTTTGATGCACATGCCTCAATACTTCCTAACACCCTCCCTTTGTTTCAGCAAGACATATCCCCTCATGCCATGACCATTTCCCGCCTCCAAGTCTTTGCTCATACTGTAATCTGTCAACAATTAGTGTGGGGGGGGTAGGGGGGGACATAAAGGCCTTATCTTTCAGTCTCTAGTATCTAGCATGATGTCTAGACAGAGAAGTAGCTCAGTGAGTGTCAGGTGGATGCATGAATGAATGAGTCAGTGAGTGAATAAGTCAATGAGTAAGTGGGTGAATAAATGAAGGAATAAATTAATGAATGGAGGCCTTTGCTTTCCTTCTTCAAATATAAACCAGTGGATTTCTCTGTTTTATTATAGGACTGTCCAGACTGCATGGTTTTCATAACAGCAGAAAAACGGGTCAGTGAAACCTGAGGAATCAAAAGGAGTTTCGGATTAATTGGGTTTAGTTCCCAAGCATCCAGTGATAGCCTAGGGGAGTCTAACACCAGTGCTAAGATCTAGGTGCACAGGTTTGGTATAAACTCGGAACAGTAACTTATTCTGTTAAGATGATTCATTTTATTTTATTTTTTTTTAAAGATTTTATTTATTTATTTGAAAGAGAGAATGAGAGAGAGAGAGAGCATATGAGAGAGCGGAGGGTCAGAGGGAGAAGCGGACTCCCCACTGAGCAGGGAGCCCAATGCGGGACTCGATCCCGGGACTCCAGGATCATGACCTGAGCCGAAGGCAGTAGCCCAACCAACTGAGCCACCCAGGAGCCTCAAGACGATTTTTTTTAAATCTCAGTTTGTGTCTCCATGGTACATGACCTGAGTCATTGTCACTTGTCTTCTCATGTCAGAACAGGGTCCACAGAGACAAGATTGAAAATGATGCTTTTCAAGTATCCAGAGGGTGTGCTTCTCTTAGAGCTGCGATATAATATAAACATCACTATCCTCCATTTTATTGCTAAGAAAGCAGGGTCTCCAAGAGATGAGGTGACTTGCCCAGAATCATACCACTAGCTCACAGATCCAGGATCCAAATCCGAGTCAGTGCGCCTCTAGGTCCATGCTCTTCCATTCACTACTAGAGATGGCTAGTTGGGTGGTTCTCAAACTTGAGAGACCTGCAAGGCTTGTTAGAACCCAGAATGCTAGGCCTCCCCTTCAGATATTCTGATTCACTAGGTCTGGGATGGGGCCTGAGAATGTGCCCTTTTAACATGCTCTCCGGTGAAGATGCTGATGTTGGTCCAGGGATGACACTTTGAGAAACATTTGGCTAGAGTATCAGAAAGGACTCTTAATTGTAATTTATAGAAACCAACTGAAGATAATTTGAGCAAAAAAGGAGCATCTATCACAGCGATATCAAGGCATATACTGACACCCAAAGGAAGGAACCAGGATTGGGTCTCAGATAGGTCTGGAGCCTCTGCCTCTAGCTTTTGTCCTCAGCTTCTCTTTGAAATGTGCTTCATTCTTCTCCCTCTCTTTACACCAGCTTCTGAATCTGCCCTCCTGTTCTAGTGACAGACCACATGGCTGGCAGCATCTTCCAAGTTCTGCCACGCAGAGGAGGCAACCGAAGGAAGACTGAATCTTCCTCACTGTCCAGTCCCGAAGTTCCCAAGACCCGCCTGAGTGGGGTGCATGCTCCTGTCCTCATCATTTGTGAGCAGGACCACCATGTAGCTGGCATTGTACCAAGTGGCTACCAGAGGCCCATCACTGGAACCACACAGGGTGACAAAGAAAGCTAGTTTGGAAAGAAAGTAATTGGGTTATAAACTCAAGAGCTGACCACCACGGCTGGGGCGTGATAAACGTGTATACAGACAGGTAAGAAGTGAGAAAGCTGTATGAAGGCCGAGTAGTGACCAGAACATGAACACTGGTTGGGAAACCTTTTAGAACAGGCTGCTGAGAGCCTTCAGAAATAATGTTTTTCCCTAGGACTAGAAGAGACTGTAAACAGTAAATCCATCTGGTTTGCAAATTCTCCTAAACCAGTCTACACAGACAATTCCTAGGGCCGAATAGAGCCGGTTCTGTTTTCTTAGAAGGAGAACAATGGAATGTGGAATTTCAGACCAGTGCAGCTGGCCAAGCTGGGTCAGGGAAAAGGCACAGATTACATTCATTAATGTTTTGCAAACCCACCCAGTCCCCGCCCCCCCACCACACCCCTTGCCTCTCTCTACCCCACCCTGCAATGGAAGAGCCTGAAGTTGCTAAAAAGGGTCGAGACAGAATTTGAGGCTGACCGGGTCATATGTGCAGGGAGGACTTCCCATGCCGGCGCCCGCACCAGCCTGGTGCCGTGTTTCTGGGAAGGGCGCGTTGCCTCCTTGGAGTCACAGGCTCGTTTGCTGGCAATTCCCAGGATCAGGGTATGGTGAGGAACAGGTGCCAGTGGCAGGCATGGGGGGAAGAGCATTGGATTTATGATCCTCAGTGGGTTCAACTTCTGACTCTGGCAAACCAAGAGACTAGCCAATTTAACTCAGTCAACTTCAATTCAGTCAATTCAACTCCCTGCCCTCCCATCTCATCAACTGAAATTGGGCCAAATAATCATCCGTGTCCCTCTGATTCACTAAGCTGCTAGGAATAGCAAATGTGACTGGCTGAGAATATCAGTCCTGACCATGAGTTCAGGACAAGACCACCCCTGGCATGTATGATGTTCTCATGTAAATTAGAAAAAGGCACCACTTCCCCTATGCCAGCACATGGGTTAGCAAGCTGAGCATGGGCTGCATTTCTTCCCCTCAGCCAGGCACCCTGGCACAGGAATACCTCTACCACCTTCACAGCAGCCCTTGGGTCTCGGGGACCCATTTCAGAGGGCTGCAGAGTAGTATCGATCAGCTTGGGTGACAGCAAGAGGCAAGCAGAACATTCAAGGCAGCTGTAAGCACTATCCTCCCAATCCAAGTTAAAAACAGCCAGAATGAGCAATCCCCATCTAGAAACCCACCCTTGCACCCATGGAGAAAGGCAGAGGAGAGAGTCATAAATATGCTTTCACTGACATACTTAAGTGGAAACGTCTGCACCATCAAGAAAAACCAGTTTTTTTTAGAAGCTTCAAACTGGCTGGTGTGAAGTTACATATTTTCACAAAAGTCCCTCCAGCATCCTCTTTCCTAGGCTATACTATATTAGGCCCAGACTTATAGGTCCTTCCATTACATGTCTATATAATATGAGGAGAGGTTTGGTGTTTAAAATCATGTACGAGCCACATATTCTCAGCCACTAGGAGTCATAAACACAAGTGGGTATTAACTCTACGTGTCCCTTTCTTTCTGCTTTTTACTAGAATCTGTTTTTCTTTGATTAAACTTTTGCTTCTGTCCTTGTCTAAAACACTATTAGACTATATTCCTATTTGTTTATATTTTTCCTCAGTGTTCTGCATGCTTCTGCTGAGCCACAATGCCTGAACCTCTATCTAGTACATGGAACCACAAAAAAGGGAGCACGCAAGGCACAATCTTGGTGTTGGCGTACCTAGTCCTGAACCATTTGTCCTTGTCTCTTCCTCCAACCGTACTCCACCCTACACTTGAAGCTCCTAGATCTGACTTCATTGGCCATTTTCCATGTACATCTTCACCTTGCCTAATGAACTTGACCCTCCACCTGCTCCCACTAGCTAGAATACTGAGATCACCTCCCAGCTAACAACATTGTGGTTCCCTCCTCCGAGCCTAAACTGTTGAGGTAAATACTTCTACTGGTTTGGCTGTGCCCTGGGCCCTCACACATTCATCAACCCCACCCCTTGAGTTATATACCCAAGAGGCTACCCAACCTCAGGAACCAGAAAAGAGTAAGGGGAACTAAGGGGAAACTCAGTGAAATTTGGAAGGAACAGAAAGGTGCCCTTCCTTCACGAGGGGAAAACCCTCGTGAAGGAAGGCATCGTGAACCACTTGGGAATAGAGTCTGAACCCCATACTAATAGACTACTGGGAAAACTTCAGTGATGCCCAAGGGGAACTTTAGGAGGCTCAAAGGAGCTGTAAATACATTTCATAAAATGTCAAGTGAAAAATCACTATAGGTTCTTAAAGTTGATCGTCCCATTAGTACTTCTGAGATTAGGTTGCCTGTATCTGCATACCTTTCTTAAATTCCTGAATGTTTATGAAATCTGGGGGATCTACCGGGTTCCAAGCTTGTTTCACTCAAATTCACCCTCCAGCAGCCAGAGATCTGGCCACTTGTCGGCTAAGAACTCACCGGGTGTTCCACCACTATTGAAACTCAGTGCATCCTTGGTCTGGACACAAGGCCCTGCAGGACGAGGGCTGGCCCACTCACCTGTCTAGATACCTGTCCCCATCACAAGACTCTTTTTAAGGCAGGGCCCATATCTTCTACATTTTTGTGTCCCTATCACCCAGAGTCACACGGACACACAGTGACTATATCGATTAACTAAATCATATCACAGACAAAGTGCTCCTGATTGGGACCTAATCTTATTTCATTTCTCATCTTTCTATAAAGGAAAAAACTAAGTGACATCACTGTGTTTTCAGACACCGAACCGCAGTGGCCCTGGACCACACGAAAGCAGTCCATGTGTCTGCGGGATTACGTGGCTGGGCTGGGACTCCCTCTGCAGTGTCAGGGTCTGCAAGGCTGAGTCCTGGAGCACTCAAGCCAGCCCTGGTTGGAGAAGTGGAAAATAGCTGGTAGCCATTGGGAGCTTGCAGCCAAGGAGATGTTTTTCTAGTCGGAACCCACACACCCAGACAGTCCCGAGAGATCCTGAGGGCAACTGAACGTCCGCTTACACAGGAACTCCACTCCCCACAGAGGCCACCCCAACACCAAGCCCACCCCTGTCTTACTCCCCAGCACCCAGTGGTCTGACGCCCACTTCCTCCACCACGTTCCACAACAATGAGGTCTCCTGGCGCCCGGTCTAGCTTCTGTTCCCCCTTGCCTTCATTTCAGAATGCCTCATGGAAAGGTTCTATGTCTAAGTTTTCTCGCAAGAATGAGGGATCCTTTTGCTGTTCAGCGAAGCCCGCATCCTTAAGGGCACTGGGCAGGCTTCAATTCAAGGGTTCTCTCCATGACTCTTGGCAGCATGAAGCAGCTGTACTAGCTGTCTTCCCACCACAGACCCTCTTTACATCCCCAAGGCCCAAAATAGCCCAGAATGGAGGCATGAAGCAAAGGTCAGAAGTACCCCAAGGACAAACAGGCACTTGTCTTGTCGACCCGATGACATTTCTGCTAACTTGGGACCCTTAGTGAAAGGAAAGTTCTCTAGCAGGCAACTGAACTGAGGGCACTGGGGAGAGGCAGTATGTATAGTAGAAAATCACGGGCTATGAACCCAAAAGGTCCAAGTTTGGGTCCTTGCATCCAGCTGTGGGATCTCTGACAAGCCACTGAAGCTTTTGGAGCCCCCTTTCCCAAGCGAGGATCTTTGAGGCCAGATAAAATCGCTTCTCAGCCTTTTGGCTAAGATCAAGTGTAATATCTGTTCTTATCAGTTTAATATGAGGTCAGATAGATACACTATGCCACCTATATAGCCAAGGAGAGAACCAGAGAAGTTGTACCTTCACTGAGCACCAGAGTCTTCATCTACAAAAACCAGACCCCTTAAATCCTCTCAGCAACTTTCTGAAGCTCAGAGACATTAAAGAGCTTTCCAAGGTCACACAGCTAATGTTCCGGAAACTGGATGGAGCTCAGTTCTGTCTAATCTCCAAATCATGTTTCCCAAGGCTCATCCTTCCAAAGTAAACATAGTCTCTGCTTTGAGCAAACTCAAGTCTTTGAGAGAAGTTATGTTTACATCTAAAAATGTGTGTCTTGTGCCCATATATATTCAGCAGAGACTTCTTAGGCCAGGTGAGACATATGGGCTGGGCTTTGAAGAATGCTTTGATATGCCCCTTTTTTCCTTGAGTGCCAGTGAACCTGATCCGGGTTAACGGCCCCCCCAGCAGCAAGCAGAAAGGACCTGTGAACACCTATGCTGTCTGCACTTACCCCACCTGCCCACAGCATCCCACTTCTTCCCCACCTTTCCCTTCGCTGTGCTACCCTTTGACTTGAAGTGTACTTTATCTTGCAGTTTTGAGTGTATCTGTGTAAGTAAGTCACCTTCCTATATTTTGCAACAAGGTTGAGGATGAGGCAGTTCTCTGCTCTAACCCTACTTAAGTGTAGACAGGCCAAGTTTAGACACCACTCGGCCAGTGACTGGTTTCAATCCTCACTTTTTGTGAGGCCCCCTTGAAAGCCCTCTCATTCCTGTACTCACCCTCTCTAGCTCTGCCTCTAGGTTCATTAATTAGGGACATTGGGGAACCCCAATGTGGGCAGTCAGGGCTTGGGGGCACAAGCAGGTCAGCCTGCTGAACTCACTCAGAGGGTGGTCTGATTTCAGTGAAGGTGCTCATGGTGCTTCTGTGGGCCACTGTCAGAGCCTCAGTCCCCATCTGTCCCTGTGCCTACCCTCAGCTGAGGTTCCCCACCCAGTCCCCAAGTTCCTGTGGGATTGGACCTCTGATCTTGTCAGACCCTGTCCTGGAGCCAACCCCAAGGCCTTTAGATGTGAGCACAATGTGGGACCACTTGGAAGTAAAGGCACTAAGACTGCACTCAGATTTGACCTTTAAAATCAGTGGGTCAGAACAAAAAAATGCTACATCACCTGAACGAGCTAGAAGGGCTCCCAGCCAGGAGAGGCCGAAAACCCCCATGACTTCCAAAGGAAGGCAAGTCACACTGCAAGGGAGCTGGCCAACCATTTCAGCTGAAAAAGAGAGAAGGTCACACAAGTCAAGCCAAGGGACATTGCCTATGGAGAAGATTCAGCCCCAACCATCTGTAGCACTTACAGCCCCATTGGTGGGACTGCCCCTACTGTGTGGTAAATAATTGACAAGTTTTATAAGGCTGTTACACGTATTTATTTCTCCTTGTTCCTATTTCATGCTTACCACACAGCCTTGCATACAGGGGTTAGTTTTACTGGTAGGTCTGCTTTCAGGGTGAGCATGAGCTTATTATGTCAATGGGAAATTCCATTCCTGTAACCTTGAATTAGCAAGTTACATGACCAATTTGGCTTCCGAGACCTCCTTCCATCTCCTTAACAGAGTCTACCCCTGAGTCAAAGATACACCGCCAGAGGCCTCTGGCAGGTAGATATCTACATCTGAAAGCCAGCACAGTTGTGCAGAATTCACCAAGGGAGTGGATGACAAACTGTGAGACCCTTTGGTGGCCAAGCCACAGGAGGATCTTTGGGTAGGACATGCAGCTGCCAAAAAGAGCACTCTTTCCTACACTTGAAATTCCACTTCTCCCTGACCCTCCTGAAGCTGCCATCCACAAGAGTGCAGGTCTGTATTCCCTACTGTCTGCCCCCTACTGGGATGCCTGTCCACCCTTCTCTCCATAGACCTCACTCATCCTGGTGGACTTCTTGGCACCTGTTCTCTGTCTGGACTGCCCACCACAGTCCCTGGGGAGCAGGCACACCTTACCAGGACTCACCCTTCCCCTGTGTCCTTGGGGAAGACTCTAACCACCAGCCAACACCCTGCTGGTGAGAATAATTACCAGCACCCAATACCTCTTCATCCAACCTGCCCTACTGCCTAACCAAAGTCACTCCTACTTGGCTCCTTGGCCACTGCAACCCCACCCAGCTCATATAGGAAATCGAACATTGCCTCCTTGGGTAACTAATGTAGTAAAATTTTTCATATCCTAGCATACAGCATTATTCAAACTGTATCAAGAAACAAGAAGGTGGCATTGGAAGAATACAGAGTTACTAAAACAGACATTTTGTGTTTGGTTACCCAACCAGCAGAGATCTTTTGATATCACTTATTAAGGGAGCAGGGAAACAGGATCATTCACCTACTGCTAATGGGAATTAAAATTTTTACAACTTTCCTGGAGGATAACTTGACAATATAGTATATTGAAATGTCTTTAAAACCCAAATTTACTTTAAATCATCAATTGCATTTTTAGGATTTTATCCTAAGGAAGTAAAGAAACACACAAAGGTGTTTCTTTCAAACTTCAAAGAAGTTTACTGCATGCAGTATTTTTTAATACTAATGACAAACCACATGCCAACTAAATTATTTAACAACAGAGGATTGGTTAAATAAATGGCACATTCATATAACGAACTACTATGCAGCCCTTTTAAATCACATAGAAACATGTTTATAGATGCAGAAAGATATTTACAACAGATACTGTTAAACAGAAAAGCAGGTTACAAATACATACATGGGAAAAATGTCAGAGAAGACATACCAATGTGACAATAATTCTTATTTTTGAATGGTAGAATTAGTGGGTCATTTTTATTTTTCACTTGTTTCAGAATTGTGGCATTTTTAGACAGTGAATATGCATTACTCCAGTGGCAAAATAAAGAAAGAAAGAAACAAGCAAATAAATAAAATTTGGTTTTTTTCAACGGTATGGACTTGGGACTCACACAGACTTGGGTTCGAATCCCAGCCAGGTCACTGATGAGCACTATGACCACAGAGACATTATTCACACTCCCTGAGTCTCATTTTTCTCATATCCAGAATGGTAATACTAGCACTTTCCTCATGAGGCATTTGTAAGGATTACATGAGGAAACATAAATAAAGCACCTGGCACCAAGTAGACACTGATGACATTTTTCCTTTCCTTCCTGGATGTCCAAAAATACCTCAGAATAACAATTCACAAAGACAAGATGGTCAAACATACACCTAATGATGTATAATGTAGTTTGAAAACTTAGGAAAGATTCGTATTTAATGCTCCAGGCTTAACTCTTTCAGCCCTGACCTCCCCAAGCCCACGCAGCGGCACACATACAGAGACCCCTAGGTTGGCAAGTCTGTTTTGCCATGCAGGTGGCATCAGGCAGACTGTGTTACCCAGCCCCATCAGCAGGTGGGGCCGGTCTCCATCCTCATCCCATGTCTACAGACAGCTTGCTATGCCCACTGGCCAGCACTGGACATGGTTCACGGAAGGCCATCCCACCAGACTGACTGCAAACATTGGGACCCTCCTCTCTCACCCCTACTGCTCCCACCTTGATCCAGGTCCTGTTCATGTCCCACTCTTACCACTTTGGACTTGAGCCTCCTGGCTCGTGAATTTGCCTATCCATCAGGAATCCAGCTGGGATCTGCCATGTCTTCTTCCAGCTTCTCGTTCACTCGCTCTCCAAACCTGATGCCTACCCAATGGATACTCAGCTCTGTGCTAGGATACAGAGATGAGTCATAGACAGGCCCTGCCCTGGGGGCCCCACAGTCTGGGAAGAACACTGGCAGGGACACTATAATGCTGTGGGATAGTGACTACTAATATAATACTTACAGGATTTGTTCTATGCTTTTAAGAACATTTATTAATTTATTTAAAGAAAACAATACATTTTAAATGAAAAGAATCTACATGAAATTAGCGAGAAGAATGGCATTGTTTCACACGTTTGCAAATCTCTTTAATGTCTGACTTCTTAGCATACAGGTGGATATCTGTATCCTCTTTGGCATTCAGTCTATGGTGATGTGGTATTTGGCTGTGTTAAAAGATAAGCTGAGGCATGGTAGAAGTGTGAAGAGTTTATCTGAGCAACAACCAATTTGAGTCAGGCAACACCAAACCAGGAGTCCCCAGGAGTGCTCCCCTGGCAGGAGCGAGGGGCAAGGCTCATGGAGAAGACAAGGACAAAGCAAGGGAATTACTACGTTGGCTGGAGCTTAAGCAGTGGTTACCTTATTTGGGAAAGCCTATTTGGCTATTTGATTGGTTGTCCTTAGGTTTTGATTTCTTAAACTTGAGGCGTTTACAGGCTTAAATTCTGGTTTGCTTGCCCGGGCTACTAAGGCATTAGAACTATCTTAGCCTCCTTATTTAACTAGCTTAACAGTTGAACTAGATGCAGAAACAGGGCCTCACACAGATGTGGAGTTGGCAAAGGGAGGACCAGTTTAATAGCCTACTCAGGTAACTGTGGATATTCTTCTTTGAGACTCTACTAACACTGGATGAGAGGTGGTTTCTTAAAGGGCAGCTACAGTGTGCAATCTGACAGCTCAGGGTGGGGACACAAGTCTTCCAAAATTCTCAGTTTTTATTTGAACTTTTACATTTGATCACTGGCAGCAAACACAGTCACTTGTTTTCTGTGAAGTGACAGCCCCCAAAATCTGCCAACTACCCAGGTCTGATAACCACAGTGTGTGTCAGTCATTTTTTCAAGGGAAAATGGTGTTCTGAGAAAAAAGTGGTTAGCTCAGTTCCCAACTCAAACAACCGTGCCAGCACCCTTCCTCGAGACCACCAGTGCACCCTGGCAGGCAGCAGAAATACTTTATGCGTACTTCCATTTCATCACACAAACATTAAAAAGATAAGTACTCGAGGGTTGAAATTTACTAAATTTGGTCACTTTTCCTGCTTTACCAAGCACACCCTGAAATGAAACTGGCTTTTTTTTTCCCCCTTTTTTCACTGTGCACGTGTGGTGGTGAGTCACACGGTGATTACCACTGTAGTTTGGTACCACCGCCTTGATGTGTACTAAGACACCAGCAGTTTTACCCACTTGTTGCTTTTGCATCAGCAGTTCAAACACCAACTCAATGAAAAGAGAAAATAAAATCTTAGTAGTAGGATGAAGATCACTCTGATCTCATGGGCCCCTGAGAATGTGTCAGGTTCCTCCAGGGTCCTCAGACTATGCTTTGAGAACCACTGCTTTATACGTTACAACCAGGGATAAAGGTGGGGCTCCAGGAGCTTCCTCTAAGATCAAAGTTTGGATTAAAGCCCTGCCCTGACTGCCTGACCTGCCTGGTCGTGACTGCAACAACCTACATGGCCTTGGCTGGGCCCTTTCCTGCACCTCTAAAAGTCAGACCCAGTCCCCTGACCTCCAGGATCTGACTCAGATGGACCACTAACTACCACCTGTTGTCAACCAGACCAATCCAGCCTGGACCACACTTCAGCTCCCCTCACTCCTACAGAAGCCGAGGGGAACTCACCTGTCCCAAGCCCCAACTGCGTGCCAGGCAGGCCATTATCTAATTTCATTGCCATAGCACTCCTGTGAGGTAGATGTTATCATCCCCATTTTGCCAGTGGAGAAACTGAGGCTCGGGGAAGCAGGATTCCCACACAGATCTGTCTGACATGCTAGCGAAGGGCCTTGCGCTGCCTTCTGGTCAGTTCTCACAGCCCCATTCCCACCCCCGGTCTGGACTTCCTGCCCTTCGGGTCTGCCTACTGGTGAGGTTCCAGCATGCCTCACAACCAAAATTTCCTGAAATGAGAAAATTCCCAGCACTGGCAGTTTTAATCATCCAGTGTCTGAATTCCTAATGTTCACAAATCACTCAGATGCTGGAAACCGTGAGACACATCAGCCTCCAAAATAGCTCATTGATAAAGTCTGAGCTGAGTTCGCCTCTGCCTGTGTCTGTGGTGGGTGAGCCCCGGGGACAAGGCTCTTCCTCCAGGGAGCACTTCCACCCAAGCTGCTGCTTTGTCATCTCTGTCTTTGGACTGCACGTGGGAGCTGACATCCTCTGGCCTCTTCCTCGGTGCCAGGGGCTCCCTGGAAAAGCCAGAGCCCATTCAAACGAGTCACAAAACAACTCCCCAGGATGTGACCAGGATAAGAATCACATCCTAAGACTCAGCTTCAGGAAAGTTCATCTCAAAATAAACCCAAAGCTGAAGTAAATAAAGCATTAGGATTATTTTGGGAGAGCAATTTCACAGAACTAAAGAGAGGGAAAAAAAAAAATACTATTGTCCACAGCCTTTGTTCAGACATTCTGCATTTCTGGTATGTCTTGTTAAGTGGTGGTTTCATATCTGACATTGATGCAAGGGGGGAATGACCCATGTTTATGAAAATTATACCATTTCTTCTGAGGGTAAGAGTGTCCTTTAAGCACTGGTTTGAGATAGGGCAGAGAGTCTGATGAGGATTCAAGGTTGTGATGATTAAAGCCAGGCTGGAAGAAACATGTAATTTGTACGAGAGAACCAAGAGAACAACAGCTAAGGAGAAGTGCAGGGAGAATGTACCAAAGGGACACGGCAGTCTTGGCTCCTAGGGGGGAACCGGGCCACAAACAGAAAGCACGATTTCACAGGACAAGAGAAGGAAAGGGCGCCGGCATAAAGAAGGGCAAAGCAGCTGCCTTCACTTACACATTCTACCATAACAAACAGGTTGTACTCTCATGGCGTGACCATGATCTTCTGGCAATCACTCAATCATCCAATATTTAATGAGTCTACTCTCCTTGGCGAGCACTGGGAATATCTCACTGATGACAACACTGTCATCACCCTCGAGGAGCTTCCAGGCCAGTGGGCAAAAAAGACGTGTGAACGGGCAAGGATAGGAAGGTAACAGTGCTATTAATGCTGATGGGGAAGGAGGTCCACCCAGGATGCTTCCTCGGGAAGATGGCAGTTGACCTGGTTAAACGCCCAGCGAGGGCAGCAAGTGGGGGCGGGGAGGGAGTGACAGATGGAGGCGGATGTGGATGGCCAGCATGATACTCCCAAAGATACCCGTCCTCGACTTTCTTTGGTCTGCGTTCTCTCACTCCACTTCAACCCTTCAGAACTGGTATAACCTCTATGGTCCTTAATTTAAACACGACAGGCAATAAATGGTCATATTTGACTTAGGAAAGTCACATAATCTAGTGGTGAAAAACGAGGCATTTGAAGGCAGACAGACCTGGGTTTGAATTCTGTGTCTGCACTTACTAGGTGTGGACAAGTTGCTTAACCTCCTGGAGCCATATCTACCTCACAGGGACGTTCTAAGAAATAGAATGAAGCACTTCGAGTGTCTGGCACATTCTTTCTCTGAGATCAAGTACCCACTTCCCAAGTATCCCTCAACTGCATGTATTACTGTCTCTCTCCAGTGCCACTACCCAATCCAGCTGCCCTCCTCTCTCCCCTGGACCCTGGGACAGCCTTGGCAGTGCTGTCCCTGCTTCCGGTCTTGTTCCCCTCCTGCCCCTTCTTCACTCAGCCGCTCAAAATGCTTTCAGGTGCCTACGTGGCCTCTTCCTTTCCCCTGCTTCAACCCCTCAAGAGCTCCCCTCGTCCTCAGAGTCAAAACAGCAGTGGCTCTCGGGCCTGTCATCATCTGGCCCTGCTGACCTCCCAGCCTGATCTGCTCTCCACTGGCCCATCACACTCCAACTCACTTTTGCCTCCAGAACTTTGCATGTACTTCCTTCCACCAGGAACACAGACCCTGCTACCCCGCCCTCTCCTTCTCCAGGCTAATGCTCTCCTTCCCAATCTCTACACTTCTCTGCTTCTTTCAGGAAGCTCTTTATGACTCTTCCCTCACAGCGAGACTGGAGCTGGTGCCCCCTCTCTGTGCTCCCACTACCCAATTCCCATACTCTACTGTTACCGACATCTCTGTATCCATCGTTAGATAGTCCTTTCTTAGGAGCAGGTTTTGTACTTTCTGTCCCCACTGTCTGGCCTGTTTTAAACAAATGAACAATCTCACAGGTAATGAATGGCAGAAATGAGATTAAAACCTAGGTCAGTCTAACTCCTAAACTCATGGTCTCCCCCCCATCCCCACTAAAACCCAACTACAGACAGGTGGTGCCACACCCTCTGTCCAGTGATCTTCTCCCACCGGCCCCTCTGCACCCTCCCTGCCACAAAGGCATTCTACAGCCTCTCTACTAGGTGCGCACTCACTTCCTGCCAGAAACTCATGTCCCTCTTGCAGACGAAGGCTGTTTGTATTGTGCAAAACTATTATTCTCTAGGACAACACTCAACCCATTGATTTTGGTGAAAGCATTTTGGAGCGATAGTGATAACAGGGGGCTTTCCTGGGCTTAGGACATTGGTTTTGGGGAGTGGCAACAACCACATTGCAACTCAGTTCAGGAGAAAATTCCTGGAAACTTGAGCAAGCTGGTTTGTTTCTTACTCATTAAAGTGCATTGAGCCAACTCTCATTCTTTTGTCAATATTTACCGACTAAAACATGACGAACAGCCCTCTGTGCTGGTCAAGATGTGGACACTGATTGATAGGACTGGGGACAAAAATCCCCTGGGAACAAAAAAGAAGTTTTTTGACTGGCTATAGGATAACTTTTTCCCGTTTGGGGAGTTTCCACCACAAAATGGGAAGAGCATATGTACTGGCTAAACATGGGAGACTCTCCCCTGCACTCTCCCACCCAGAGTTATTTGGGTCCAGAACGTGAAGGGACTTGTATGTCATTTAAGGAGTCTGGATATTGATAGTAATAATGCCACTTACTGAAGACCTTCATCATGGTAGATATATTTAACGTACCTCTATAATCCTGAAAGTTATGAATTTATACAACCATATTATGAATTTGGAAAATGATGTGGGGAAGTTAAGACCCATGTCATTGCCACTCAACTGCTAAGTGCCAGAGACAGGATTCACATCTGTCCTTTGTGCTCTGTCTCACCTGCCATCCTCTCCTGGAGCTCCAGCCACCATCATCTCTCTTTGGAAGAGCTCCAAATGGTTCTCCTTGCTTTCTCTTCTTCCCTCCTCCAATGCACAGTGTTCTTTAAAAATTCAAATCAGTTATATCGACCTTCTTGAAACCTGCTTGAAATCTTTCCATTGTAACAGGCATTGCTGCTACTTCCCAGCATCCACCCTGCCCGTAATGCCATGGTTTGGTGAGCCTAGTTAGCTAATCTGGGGAGTCCCATTAGCGCTGCTGCAGGAATTCATAGTCCGGGCATTGCATTCTCTTGCCCACAGAGATTGGGCAAGGTGTAAGGAGAAGCCATCAGTCAGAAGCTCAGAAGTGATATTTTGTTCTCATTCTGGGGCAGGCTCTCTGTCCCTGTGTCTGTCTCTATCACTGTCTCCCTCTCCAGAACATGAATGAAAGAGCACAGACTCTGCGCCTGCTGGCAGCTACCTTGGGAGGGAGGCACTGGCCTACATGGGAGGAGAATGGAGCTAAGGGAATCCCAGAGACAGAGCTGGAGCCCTGATTGTGCCACATCTGAGGACTCTCTACCTTTCAACCTTTCAGTTATGGTGTACCAATAAACCTTCTTTATTATTCAAGCCAGTGTGGGTTAGGTTCCCTATAACCTGCCACAGAAAGTCTCCTGAGTGGTTCAAATGCCTCCCAGTGCACTTTGAATCGCATCCAGATGCCCTACCTTGGTATTAAAGGCCCACTAACCTCCAAGATCAATAAGCGGTGAGGGCAAGAGCTAGACTTTTCATTTACCCTGGTATTGGCAGCCCCTCACATCAGTCTAGCACATAGTAGGCACTCTATTTAAAAAAAAAAAATTTTTTTTTGAGCCCATGAACCAAGGTCTCTAGTATATTACCTGCTTCTCAAGGGTAGGGAGTCTGGCTGGGGTCCTGCTGCATCATATGCTGGACCCACCTCTCTGCAAGTCAACTGCATTTTGCTAGACATCAGTTTTATGAGACATTCAGCTCCCCCATCAGTATCCTTGGGAAGACCACCATCAGGGAGGGCGCGGCCATTCTGCATGTGAGGATGTCAAGAAGTGCTTCTGATTGCCAGACACTCCAGTAGGGGGCAGCGTCCCAGCAATGCCTAAGCTGCAGACTGTGTGAGTTCACCTTCCTCCCACCCACTCCAAACCCCCTTGCCCAAGGAAAACCTCTGGAACACGCTGGAATTCCCACAAGTAAATGGGGAGGAGACTCAGAACCATTATGAACTGGGTAGCAATGAATGTAGCCAGTGGGGCATAGGGAACGTCCAGGCGTGGGTCAGAAGAACATTTTATGCCTTTGTTTATCTAACCAGCAGGCCCTTCCTGCCTTAGGCCCTCTGCTCTGCTGCTTCCTCTGCCTGATCACCCAGTTACTCTACCCTCTGACCAACCTTTATCTTAATTCTCTACAGAGTGTTTATCAATAACTGAATTTTATTTACCTGTGTGTTTATTTTTCTCTGTCCCTTCTTCCCAAATATAAACTCTATGAAAGCAGAGACCTTGACTGTCCGCCCCACCACATTTCTGGTATTAAGAATCCCCCAATAAATACACATTATCAACGAACAGGTGGCCTGCCCCCTCCCAGGAACCCACCTTCTTAAAGGGCTGGTTTTGTCTCATGAGTTAGGCACCCTTCAAATATGACCTCCTCAGGGAGGCCGCCACCCCCTCATGGAGCGTGACGTCTCCTCCCAGAACCACTTTTTGTCAAGACATGTGTATTTCATATTTCATAGTTCTGATCACAGTATAAAATTTTCTCATGTGTTTGTATTTACTTGTCTGTTAACTACTTTCTCAAACTCTGTATCATTCCCTTTGAATCCCTAAAGGCAAGATCACTGCCATTTAGTAGGTGCTCAGTGAACTTTTATGGAAGGAATGATAGAAGGTGGGAGGGAGGGAGGGAGGGAGCACGGGAGTCTCCAAGGCTTCCGAACTGGTGGACATGAAGAGATACAACAAAGAAGGAAAGTTGATTTTAGAGTATCTTTGTGAGGTAAACAGGGCAGGTTTTGCTACATGAAGAAAGCATAGATCAGCCATGTTGTGACTGTCTCAAAATAGTGTGTCTGCTGAAGTTCCAATTTGGACCCAAATCTCTCTGATCCATTTTCCAGTTCCCTTTCTCCTAAATCATGCAGCTTTCCTGTTGAGAACTTATCTACACATACACGCTTCAAGGAGCAACAATCTCCCTTACCCCCATCGGTACAGATTCTCCTTAGGTGGAGACTAGCTATTTGAGAAACCATAACTGAATCTCTTGGTTTGTTTGTCTTCACAATGCTTCAATTAAACCACTTTAACGAGACACAAGCAGTCAATACCAGTCTGATATAAAAGTCTTTCCACGCCTTTGTGCTACAGCCAGGTCTCTGGCTTCTCTCTCTCAATTATTACCTTAACCATGCCCTGGAGACCAAAGGAGCCAGTTTATTTTGACTGGGAGATTGTTAAACTGCAGGAGACAAATCTGAGACGCTGCCAGGCTGTGATTTCCATTGCTCCACATGGCCACGGGGTGCTGAGAATAGCCAAGGCCAATTCCTGCTGGAGGAGGAAATGGCAGTTTCCTCAACTCCCGGAAACATTACTTCCTCTCTGGTGCCTAGCTCCGTGTTAACCAATCAGGTAGCCTCTTCCCACCCCAAGCCCCCAGAGATCTGGCCCAAGCCTGTAGAAGACATCCTGTTTCCCCTAAGGAAGTAGCCCAACTTGAAGGAGCCTCTAGGGTATTGAGTGAGGGGTGGGGAGGTAGTGGGGCAGGAAGACAATGACCAGTAGTAATAATAATAGTGTTATCCAGTGTCAGCTAAGTACTAAGCCCCCATCCCACCCCCTTGTCCTGACACTCAGATCTAAGTAAACTTGACCTAAACTCTCACTGGCCTTTGATAGTCCAAAGTCATCAAAATAGAAAATTCAGTCCTTTTCTTGTTTGTACAGAAAATAAGCTCACACCACACATTCCAGGAATTTAGAAACACTGCAGTGGAATTTGAGTGGTCACAGGGCACCAACATATTTCTTGGCAAGTAGACTCATGGAGACGGCTCTGGAGCCAAGCTTCTTGGATTCAAATCCTACCTCATACTCCCTATCCCTTATTAACTATATGTTATTAGGCAGGTCAAATTCTCTAGGCCTCAGTTTTTTTTCTCTTTCCCTCTTTCTAGGGGAATAATGGTACCTACCTCATCAAGATTCAATGAGACTAAGCACTTAGAACAGATAAAGCACTTGGCACAGCTCAGCACTCAATAAATGTTCATTATTGTTTTATTCTGCTTCCTCCTCCCTTTTAGAAGGGGGAGGAAAAAAAAACACCTTTTCCTTGTCTCATGAAGAATAATGGTACCCCTTCTCTGAAAACTTGGCATCAGCCAGTACCCATGCCCTTGAAATTTCAGCTTCTATGGGAACAGGCCTTGTCAGGGCATTCCTCCAAGTGCTCTTCCTATAGGCCATTTGAGTGAATACAGATTTCTCAATCTCATTATCATTTATTACCATTTAATAGCACCCATTCACCAAATGATGTTTTATGGTATTATTCCATTTGTTTAAAGATTTTATTTGACAGAGAGAGAGAGAGAGAGAGGCAGGCAGAGGAAGAGGGAGAAGCAGGCTCCCCACTGAGCAGAGAGCCCAACTCGGGGCTCAATCCCAGGACCCTGGGATCATGACCTGAGCTGAAGGCAGACATTTAACCAAAGGAGCCACCCAGACACTCCTGGTATTATTCTATTTTTAAAAATAAACTTCATATTGTAGGATAGTTTTAGATTTATCAGAAAATGACAAAGAATAGTCCAGAATTCCCATATATCTCACACTCAGATCCCCCAGTTATTAACATTGTACATGAATGTGGTACATTTATTATAATTAATGAGCCAAGGACGATATATCATGATTAACTGATAAATCTGTATTTACTCATTTTTATATTTTATCTAATGTTCTTTTCCAGTTTTAGGATCCTATCCAGGATAACACATTATATTTAGTTGTCTTGCCTCCGAGGCTCATCTTGGCTGTGACGGTTTCACAGACTTTCCTTGTTTTTGATGGCCTTCACCATTTGGAGGAGAACTGGTCAGGTATTTTATAGACTGTCCCTCAATTAACCTTTGTCTGTTGTTTTCCTTGTAACTCAGACTGGGGTTTGGGAAGGAAGATTGCAGAGGCAAAGTGCCATTTTGTTCATATCATTTCACCATACACCAATATGACCTCTCATTGTTGACACTGACCTTGAACACCTGGCTGAGGTAGTGTTTGCCAGATTTCTCTACTGTAAAGTTACCCTTTTTTTCTCCCTTTCCATCCCACATTCTTTAGAAGGAAACCACTATTTGCAGTCCACACTTGAGTAGGGAGATGTGCTTCACCTCTTTGATGGCAAAGTATCTACATAAATTATTTTGAGGGACCCCTGGATGGCTCAGTCCATTAAGTGGCTGCCTTTGGCTCAGGTCATTATCCCAGGGTCCTGGGATCAAGTCCTGCATCGGGCTCCCTTCTCAGTGGAGAGCCTGCTTCTCCCTCTGCCTGCTCTGCCTGCCACTCCCCCTGCTTGTGCTCTCTCTGACAAATAAATAAACTCTTAAATAAATAAATAAATATTATTTTGAATTCACCTATATAGGCAATTTGTATATTCTCCTCCCTTGATTTATTGAATCATTTGTTTATACCAATATGATGGGCACCTGTCAAAATCTTAACTTATTTTGTTGTTCAAATTACTCCAGCTTTGATCACTGTGAGCTCTTTCACTTGGTTCCTGAATCCCTTTGACATAACCCATCATGGTTTTGCTTTGTTTTGTCTTACTTTTGGAACTTACTCTCTGGTACTATAAGATGCCCTAAGCTTATCTTATAAATCTCCTGTCCTAGTCTTAGATTCAGCCATGTCTCCAAAGAGAACTGGTTCCTTTTATTGTACAATGGTGTTAGCAACCAAGATCTGGGCACTGGGTGTGCTCATTGTGATTGGAGTGTCCTTGCTTCTAGGCTCTCTCAGTTGACAGAGCTAGGAAATATATGTGTGTATGAAAACCAGTAATCCATGTACTTATACATACCTATACATACTTCTATATGTAGCCATCTGTATCTATATTAAGCTGAACACCATTAACACTGATGTCTTCAACTCTAACCCATTACCACATGTGTCATTCTAGTTTCCTCCTTTTGCTCAACTTACGTACTCTTACTCCAATAGGAAGAAAGCTGGCTCCCAGCATCCATTTATTTAATTGTTCAATTCCAGCATACAGATGACCCTTGAACAATGTGGGGGTTAGGGACACCAACCTCCATGTAGTCAAAAGTCCCCATATAACTTTTGGCTCCCCCAAAACTTAACTACTACTAGGCTACTGTTGACTGGAATCCTTACTGATAGCATAAAGTCAACAACACATATTTTGTATGTTATAGGTATTATAGACTCTACTCTTGCAAGTAAGTAAACTAGAGAAAAGGAAATGTTATTAAGAAAATCATAAGGAAGAGAAAATATATTTACAGTACTGTATTGTAAAAAATCTGCATGTAAGTATACCCACACAGTTCAAACCCGTTGTTGTTCAAGGATGAACTGTACTTGTAAAGCAGTTATCAGAATTGTTGACCCATATTCCATAAGAAACAACTTTTTAACAAAAGTGCAGTGCTTATATACAGTTCCTTCTGCCTTTAGTTTTACAAACTCCACTCATTTCCAAAGTTACTTAGTTCAGTGACTTTTTCCTCCACCCCTTCACTAAAGTTGTGTCATACATGTGTAATACAATTAGATTGTTCTGTCATATTATCTCCCCAGCCCGGATCGCTTGATATCTCAATGGTTTTCCTTTAATGTGTATATATTAAGGTTCACTCTGTGCTGTAAGTCTGACGTGTTTTGATAGTGCATAATGTCATGTATCCACAGTTACAGTATCATACCCTAAAACAAACCCCTAAGTTTCACCTATTTAACCCTCCCCCTCCCACACTCCTGGCAACTATGGATGTTTTTAGCCCTACTATAATTTCACCTTTTCTAGAAGAGCATATAACTGGAATCACAGAGTACGCAGCCTTGGCAGACTATCTTCCTTCACTTAGTGATATGCATTTAAGAGTCATCGGTATCAGGGGCGGAGCAAGATAGCGGAGGAGTAGGAGACCTGGATTTCATCTGGTCTCAGGAATTCAATTCAAACCATTCTGAACACCTACAAACTCAACAGGAGATCAAAGAAGAGAGTAGCAACAACTCTCTGAACAGAGAAGCGACCACTTACTGGAAGGTAGGACGTTCGGAGAAGTGAATCTGAGGCGATATTCGGGAGAATAGACGGAGGGGGAGGGGGCCTCCGTTGGCCGCTTCTGGCAAGTGATAGAGCCGCGGAGCACACAATCGGAACATTTAGAAGTCGGCTCCGCTGAGGGACGTCGCTCCAGTGGCTAAGCGGGAGGTGGAACCCTCGCGGGACAGTGTGGTCTCAGGACCCTTGGGGTCACAGAAAGACCGGGGGTGCCTGAGTGCAGCACAGCTCCCAGGTATCTGAGCAGGGAAGCCGGCTGCAGAGATGGAGCCGAGGCGCGGGCTCTCAGCTCCAGGGTGCCATAAACTGTGATCTGCGGCCCAGTCGGGCCACTGCTCCTCCAGCAGGGACCCAACAAGTGGCAGAGCTGGGGAGACTCCCCTTCCTCCCCCGGAAGGAGCGGCGCGGGAGCGCACCGCAGGGATCTGCTGGGTTTGGAGGCTCCACACGGGGTCGGGTGCCAGAGATAGAAACGCTCGGTCACAGGCCGGGTGAGCACGGAGTGCGGCCAGAGACCAGGGACATGGGAGTGACTGTTTTTCTCTGGGGGCGCACTGAGGAGCGGGGCCCCGAGTTCTCAACTCCTCCGGGCGGAGATTGGGAGGCCACCATTTTCACCCTGGTCCTCCAAAGCTGTACCAAGAGCTTGCAGGGAACAAAAGCTCCTGAGAGCAAACCCGAGCAGCTTGCTTAGCCCGGACGGACAAGGGCAGGGCAATTCCGCCTCCGGCAAAGACATTTGGAAACCACGGCAACAGGCCCCTCCCCCAGAAGATCAGCACGAACAGCCAGCAAGCCAAGACCAAGTTTACCGATCAAGGAGAACGGGAGAACTCCAGCGCTAGGATAATACTGCACATAGAATTCATGGCTTTTTTACCATGATTCATTAGTTTTTCAAGGTTAATTTTTTAACTGTTTTTTTCTTTTTTTGAATTTTTCTTTTTCCCTTTTTCAACCAACATCTTATCAATCCCTTTTTTAAAAAAACATTTTTTATTTTTCATTTTTAGAGTCATATTATATCCCTTCATAATAGTTACCCTTATTTTTGGACTATATGGATAAGTTGTTCTCTCTTTAAAAAATTTTGAGATACAGTTTCTTCTAACAGATCAAAATATACCCTAAATCTCTAGTGTATGGCTTTGTTCTAGTCTCCTGCCTGATCACATTCTCTCCCTTTTCTTTCTTTTCTTTCTTTTTTTTTTAATCTTCTTCTTTCTTTTTTCAAACAACTTATTATCTTATCAATTCTTTTTATAAAACCTTTTATAATTTTCATCTTTACACTCACCTTCCATCCCTTCATTGTATCAACCCTTATTTTGTACATATATAAGTCATTCTTCCTTTAAAATTTTAGGAGGCACTTTCTTCTAACAGACCAAAACACACCCAAAATCTAGTGTGTGACACTGATCTATACACTAGCCTGATCATATTTGATCATATTCTGTTTTTTTTTTTGTTTTGCTCTGTTTTTGTTTGTTTTCATCTTTTTCTTTTTTTTCTCTCTCTTTCTTTTTTCTTTCTTTCCCTTTCTTTGCCCCTGGTTTCAGGTCTTTTCTGATTTTTGTGGAGTATATTTGCTGGGGACGTTGTTAACCTGTTAGCATTTTCTTCTCTCATTCATCTATTCTCCTCTGGACAAAATGACAAGACGAAAAAAATCACCTCAGCAAAAAGAACAAGAGGTAGTACCGTCTGCCAGGGACCTACTCAATACAGACATTAGTACGATGTTGGAACTAGAGTTCAAAATCATGACTTTAAATATACTAGCTGGGCTTGAAAAAAGCATGCAAGTTATTAGGGACACCCTTTCTGGAGAAATAAAAGAACTAAAATCTAACCAAGTTGAAATCAAAAAGGCTATTAATGAGGTGCAATCAAAAATGGGGGCACTAACTGCTAGGATAAATGAGGCAGAAGAGAGAATCAGCGATATAGAAGACCAAATGATGGAAAATAAAGAGGCTGAGAAAAAGAGGGAGAAACAGTTACAGGATCACAAGGGCAGAATTCGAGAGATAAGCAATACGATAAGACGAAACAACATTAGAATAATTGGGATCCCAGAAGAAGAAGAAAGAGAGAGGGGGGCAGACGGTATATTGAAGCAAATTATAGCAGACAACTTCCCTAATGTGGGGAAGGAAACAGGCATCAAAATCCAGGAGGCACAGAGAACCCCTCTCAAAATCAATAAAAATAGGTCAACACCCCGACATCTAATAGTAAAACTTACGAGTCTCAGAGACAAAGAGAAAATCCTGAAAGCAGCTTGGGAGAAGAGATATGTAACCTACAATGGTAGAAACATTAGGTTGGCAACAGACCTCTCCACAGAGACCTGGCAGGCCAGAAAGGACTGGCATGATATCTTCAGAGCACTAAACGAGAAAAATATGCAGCCAAGAATACTATATCCAGCTAGGCTCTCATTGAAAATTGAAGGAGAGATAAAGAGCTTCCAGGACAAACAAAAACTAAAGGAATTTGCCAACACGAAACCAGCCCTCCAAGAAATATTGAAAGGGGTCCTCTAAGCAAAGAGGAGCCTAAAAGCAGCATAGACCAGAAAGGAACACAGACAATAAACAGTAACAGTCACCTTACAGGCAATACAATGGCACTAAATTCATACCTTTCAATAGTTACCCTGAATGTAAATGGGCTCAATGCCCCAATCAGAAGACACAGGCTATCAGATTGGATTAAAAAACAAGACCCATCGATATGCTGTCTGCAAGAGACTCATTTTAGACCCAAAGACACCCCCACATTGAAAGTGAGGGGGTGGAAAACAATTTACCATGCTAATGGACACCAAAAGAAAGTTGGGGTGGCAATCCTTTTATAAGACAAATTAGATTTTAAACCAAAGACTGTAATAAGAGATGAAGAAGGACACTATATCCTACCTAAAGGGTCTATCCAACAAGAAGATTTAACAATTGTAAATATCTATGCCCCGAACATGGGAGCAGCCAATTATATAAGGCAATTAATAACAAAAGCAAAGAAACACATTGACAACAATACAATAATAGTGGGGGACTTTAACACCGCTGACTGAAATGGACAGATTATCTAAGCAAAAGATCAACAAGGAAATAAAGACTTTAAATGAAACACTGGACCAAATAGACTTCACACACATATTCGGAACATTCCATCCCAAAGCAAAGGAATACACATTCTTCTCTAGTGCCCATGGAACATTCTCCAGAATAGATCACATCCTAAGTCACAAATCAGGTCTCAACTGGTACCAAAAGATTGGGATTATTGCCTGCATATTTTCAGACCACAATACTTTGAAACTAGAACTCAATCACAAGAGGAAAGTCGGAAAGAACTCAAATACATGGAGGCTAAAGAGCATCCTACTAAAGAATGAATGGGTCAACCAGGAAATTAAAGAAGATTTAAAAAAAATTCATGGAAACCAATGAAAATGAAAACACAACTGTTCAAAATCTTTGGGATACAGCAAAGGCAGTCCTGAGAGGAAAGTATATAGCAATACAAGCCTCTCTCAAGAAACAAGAAAGGTCTCAAA
The DNA here is from genome assembly GCF_003265705.2 of Callorhinus ursinus. NCBI lineage: Eukaryota > Metazoa > Chordata > Mammalia > Carnivora > Otariidae > Callorhinus > Callorhinus ursinus. The sequence goes on along the minus strand of NW_027397071.1, from coordinate 56,603,797 downwards.
TACACAACCTAAGTCTACACCTAAAGGAGCTAGAGAAAAAACAGCCAATAAAGCCTAAACCCAGCAGGAGAAGAGAAATCATAAAGATCAGAGCAGAAATCAATGAAATAGAAACCAAAAGAACAGTGGAACAGATCAACGAAACTAGGAGCTGATTCTTTAAAAGAATTCACAAGATTGATAAACCCCTGGCCAGACTTATCGAAAAGAAAAGAGAAAGGACCCAAATCAACAAAATCATGAATGAAAGAGGAGAGATCACAACCAACACCAAAGACATACAAACAATTATAAGAACATATTAGGAGCAACTCTATGCCAGCAAATTAGATAACCTGGAAGAAATGGGTGCATTCCCAGAGATGTATCAACTACCAAAACTGAACCAGGAAGAAATAGAAAACCTGAACAGACCTATACCCACTAAGGAAATTGAAGCAGTCATCAAAAATCTCCCAACAAACAAAAGCCCAGGGCCAGATGGCTTCCCAGGGGAATACTACCAAATATTTAAAGAAGAATTAATACCTACTCTCCTGAAATTATTCCAAAAAATAGAAATGGAAGGAAAACTTCCAAACTCATTTTATGAGGCCACCATTACCTTGATCCCAAAACCAGACAAAGGCCCCATCAAAAAGGAGAATTACAGACCAATATCCTTGATGAACATGGATGTAAAAATTCTCACCAAAATACTAGCCAATAGGATCCAACAGTACATTAAAAGGATTATTCACCATGACCAAGTGGGATTTATCCCTGGGCTGCAAGGTTGGTTCAACATCCGCAAATCAATCAACATGATACAATACATTAACAAAAGAGAGAACAAGAAACATATGATCCTCTCAATAGATGCAGAAAAAGCATTTGACAAAGTACAGCATCCTTTCTTGACCAAAACTCTTCAGAGGATAGGGATAGAGGGTACATACCTCAATATCATAAAAGCCATCTATGAAAAACCTCCAGCGAATATCATTCTCAATGGGGAAAAGCTGAGAGCTTTTCCCCTAAGGTCAGGAACGCGGCAGGGCTGTCCACTATCACCACTGCTATTCAACATAGTATTAGAAGTCCTAGCCACAGCAATCAGACAACAAAAAGAAATCAAAGGCATCCAAATCGGCAAAGAGGAAGTCAAACTCTCACTCTTTGCAGATGATATGATACTGTATGTGGGAAACCCAAAAGACTCCACCCCAAAACTGCTAGAACTCATACAGGAATTCAGCAAAGTAGCAGGATATAAAATCAATGCACAGAAATCAGTGGCATTCCTATACACCAACAACAAGACAGAAGAGAGACAAATTAAGGATTTGATCCCATTGACAATTGCACCCAAAACCATAAGATACCTAGGGATAAATTTAACCAAAGAGGCAAAGGATCTGTACTCAGAAAACTATAAAATACTCATGAAAGAAATGGAAGAAGACACAAAGAAATGGGAAAAACGTTCCATGCTCATGGATTGGAAGAACAAACATTGTGAAGATGTCGATGCTACCTAGAGCAATCTACACATTCAATGCAATCCCCATCAAAATACCATCCACTTTTTTCAAAGAAATGGAACAAATAATCCTAAAATTTGTATGGAACCAGAAAAGACCCTGAATAGCCAGAGGAATATTGAAAAAGAAAAGCATAGCTGGCAGCATCACAATTCCGGAATTCCAGCTCTATTACAAAGCTGTCATCATCAAGACAGTATGGTACTGGCACAAAAACAGACACATAGATCAATGAAACAGAATCGAGAGCCCAGAAATGGACCCTCAACTCTATGGTCAACTCATCTTTGACAAAGCAGGAAAGAATGTCCAATGGAAAAAAGACAGTCTCTTCAACAAATGGTGTTGAGAAAATTGGACAGCCAGATGCAGAAGAATGAAACTGGACCATTTCCTTACACCACACACAAAAATGGACTCCAAATGGTTGAAAGACCTAAACGTGAGACAGGAGTCCATCAAAATCCTAAAGGAGAACACAGGTAGCAACCTCTTCGACCTCAGCTGCAGCAACTTCTTCCTAGAAACATCGCCAAAGGCAAGGGAAACAAGGGCAAAAATGAACTCTTGGGATTTCATTAAGATAAAAAGCTTTTGCACAGCAAGAGAAACAGTCCACAAAACCAAAAGACACCGACAGAATGGGAGAAAATATTTGCAAATGACATATCAGATAAAGGGCTAGAATCCAAAATCTATAAAGAACCTATCAAACTCAACACCCAAAGAACAAATAATCCAATCAAGAAACGGGCAGAAGACACGAACAGACATTTTTCCAAAGAAGATATCCAAATGGCCAACAGTCATATGAAAAAGTGCTCAACATCGCTTGGCATCAGGGAAATCCAAATCAAAACCTCAAGGAGATACCATCTCACACCAGTTAGAATGGCTAAAATGAACAAGTCAGGAAACGACAGATGTTGGCGAGGATGCAGAGAAAGGGGAACCCTCCTACACTGTTGGTGGGAATGCAAGCTGGTGCAACCACTCTGGAAAACAGTATGGAGGTTCCTCAAACAGTTGAAAATAGAGCTACCATACGATCCAGCAATTGCACTACTGAGTATTTACCCCAAAGATACAAATGTAGGGATCCGAAGGGGTACGTGCACCCCAATGTTTATAGCAGCAATGTCCACAATAGCCAAACTGTGGAAAGAGCCAAGATGTCCATCGACAGATGAATGGATAAAGAAGATGGGGTATATATACACAATGGAATATTATGCAGCCATCAAAAGGAATGAGATCGTGCCATTTGCAACGACGTGGATAGAACTGGAGGGTGTTATGCTGAGTGAAATAAGTCAATCAGAGAAAGACATGTATCATATGACCCCACTGATATGAGGAATTCTTAATCTCAGGAAACAAACAGGTTTGCTGGAGTGGTGGGGGTGTGGGAGGGAGGAGGTGGCTGGGTCATAGACATTGGGGAGGGTATGTGCTATGGTGAGCGCTGTGCATTGTGCAAGACTGTTGAATCACAGATCTGTACTTCTGAAACAAATAATTCAATATATGTTAAGGGGAAAAAAAAGAAGAAGAAGATAGCAGAATGGGAAGAATGAAGGGGAGTAAGTCAGATGGGGAGACGAACCATGAGAGACTATGGACTCTGAAAAACAAACTGAGGGTTCTAGAGGGGAGGGGCTGGGGGGATGGGTTAGCCTGGTGATCGGTATTAAAGAGAGCACATTCTGCGTGGAGCACCAGGTGTTATGCACAAACAATGAATCATGGAACACTACATCAAAAACTAATGATGTAATGTATGGTGATTAACATAATAAAAAAAAGAGTCATCTGTATCTTTTCAAAGCTTAATAGCTCTTTTTCTCTTATTGTGGAATAATATCTCATTGCATATATGTACCACAGTTTTTTCATCAATTGGGGAACATCTTGGGTGTGTGGTGCGGGGGAGCGAACCATTTTTTGGCAATTACGAATACTAGCGTGCAGGTTTTTGTTTGCACCCGAGTTTCCACATCAGAGGAATACCTAGAAGTGCAGCTGCTGGATCATATGGTGAGACTATATTTAATTTCATAAGAAACTGCAAGTTCATTGGGTGCGCCTGGGTGGCTCTGTCGGTTGAATGTCTGCCTTCGGCTCAGGTCATGATCCCAGGGTCCTGGAATTGAGCCCCGCATCGGGCTCCCTGCTCGGCGGGGAGCCTGCTTCTCCCTCTCCCTCTGACTGCCGCTCCCCCTTCTCGTGTTCTCTCTCTATCTCTGTCAAATAAATAAAATCTTTAAAAAAAAAAAAAAAGGAAAGAAACTGCAAGACTGTCTTCTAAACTGGTCAAGCCATTTTGCATTCCCACCAGCAATAAAAGAGAGTTTCTGTTGCTATACAACCTCACCAATATTTGGTATTGTCAGCATTTCAAATTGGGCCATTCTTATAGGTGTATAGTGTTACCTTGCTACTGTTTTTGGGTTTTTTTTAAGATTTTTATTTATTTGAGAGAGAGAGAGAGAGAGAGAGAGAGCATGGGGGGGGGGCAGAGGGAGAGGGAGAAGAAGATTCCCCGCTGAGCAGGAAGCCTGATGCAGGACTCGAATCCCAGGAACCCTGAGATCATGACCTGAGCCAAAGGCAGATGCTTTACCAACTGAGCCACCCAGGTACCCCTCTTGTTAGTGTTTTAATTTGAAACTTCCTAATGAAAATGATGTTGATCATCTTTTTATGTAATTAGTTACCTTCTGTAAACCTTTTCTGGTGAGGTATCTGTAGATGTTTCACCCATTTTCTTGTTGCTGAGTTTTAAGTGTTCTTGTATATTTTGAACGTAAGTCCTTTATCAGACATGTGTTTTGCCACTATTTCCTCCCTTTCTATGGCTCATATTTTAACTATCCTAATGGTGTCTTTCACAGAGAATCTTTTTTTTAATTTTAAAAAATATTTTAGAAGTTTTTAATTTTAATAAAGTCCAAGTTACCAGCTTTTCCTTTCACAGACCATGCCTCTGGTGTTGTATCTGTTGTATCTACAAGCTCATGACCAAGTCTTGAATGATTTTAAATATGTTCTCTTAAAAAAAAAAAAGTTCTCTTATGTAATTGTGACACCCCCACCCCCCCACTGCTCTGAGGCAAGGGGTGTTACCTCCATTTTGCAGAGAGAATAGCTGCCTGCCACACCTCCCAGAAGCATCTTTAAACACACAGAAGAGAGAGCAGGTGAGAACCCAGAGAGAATGTGGAGATAAGAGCCGGCCAAGACAAGTATTACATATCTTCAAAGTTCCCCATTCAGCCTGAAAATTTGAGCATGTGACTCTCTCCTCCACTACCTTGTTTTAATATAAACATTACATTATTGTTCCCAGAGCATGCACACACACCCACACCACCACCACCACCACCACCATTGTGATAAAACCTGTGCTTCATTAGGAAATTTCGTGTTTATTGAGTGGGTGACTTGGCATCCCCCCGCACAGTGACATGCTCTTTCCAAGAACATGCGTACCTCAGTTTGGAAAGCAAACTGGACCGAAGGAAGGGGTGATGTTAAGTAACTTGCCCAGTGTCATGCAGCTAGCAAGTGATAGAGCCAGGATTCGATTCCTCAATGAGCAGGCTCCCAAAGCAGCGCTCCCGGGGCCTGGGGGCTACAGGGTCCTTGGCCAGAGACAGCCTGGCTCAGGGAGGCTGATGTCACTCCATCTCCAGGAGGCACCCCTCCCCCACTTTCTGCTGACCTGGCCTTCACAGCCTCTAGAATCCTACCATGTAATTTAGGCTTCCCTCCCCCTCTAAAGCATAAACTAGAGAAAGGGAAAGAGCAACCCCGGAATGTGCCTAACACTGAAGTGTGTGCATGTGGGTGGAGAACCAGCCTTAGGAGATGATAAAGAACCTGAAAAACATCACTGATAATAAAAAACTTTCTATGTCAAAACAATTTTTGCTGAAACAACAATGCACATAAAACGTATTGAGGAAACTTATAATTATGCCAAATGAAGCTGTGTGGAAGCGTCTGTCCGGCCATGAGAACCACTGATTTCTTGGTGTAGTTGCACTCAGCGGCTGGGGCTGGGGTAGCCGCAGTTCTCCAAGCAGCGGCTTCGGGAGAGAAAGACATCATTCTCTCAGAGGAACGGCCTTTGCCCTCCGGAGCTAGGATGTGACTGGCTCCTCGGGAAGGAGAGGGGGCCACAGGCATCTCTGCGTGACAGCCGCTTTGAGAGCCCAGTGCCAGGCAGAGGAGCCTCCTTGCTCCCCACCCACCTCAGCTGGATTTCATGCATTCAGCACACATTCCTAGGTGTAGGCATGGACCCCCAACTCCACCCTCCTCCCCAGGGCTCGTGGCCCCAGCACGTGCCTGAAGTGTCCCACGTACTGTCCTGGAGTCCAAGGCCTACATTTACATCCCCGCAGCACCAATGGCTAACTCCGTCCTCCCGCCTGACCTCTCTGGGCCACGTTCTTCTCCTCTGCAAAGTGGGAGTCACAGGACTCTGGGTGGGGTTGGATGGGATGCTTCCACCTTCGTGGTTTGACAGAGATTGCTGTTCCAGCAGAAAGACTGACAAGGAGGGGGCTACATCGTCGAGACTGGCCTTCAAAGCTTGCTGCAGAAACTTCAGGCCCTTTCGGTAGCAAACGCTTCCTCTCTGATGTATGTAAAACATTTAGCGCCACGTGCTGAGCCGGTCAGTGTTAAAACTTTCCTTCCCTTTTCTTGCAACAGCTTCAAAGCGCCCCCACCCACTTTTGCATGCCTCACTGCCTAGGACAAGGCGACTGTGCCCCATGCCCCACTTATGCCCTGAAGCCCAGTGCGTCTTCAGGGAAAGCTTTGGGGTGACCACTGCCATTCACATTTCAAAGACTCCAAAATGGGGCTCTGAGCCCCATCCTGATCAGCGTGACTGAAGGATGGAGCTGGAACAGGGGGTTTTGGAGGATTAACCAGCTCTCCCACTGAGAGGCCGGGCAACCTGTGTTACTAATTCCTCCAACTGGATTAAGCCTGGGCCCACAGATCACCCGCAGCCTTGAACAGACATGACACAATGGGACACTTTCTGGGCCTTGGTCCAATAAAGGGGCTAAAAGTAGACGGCGCATGGGCACATGGCACTTGTCACTCTCTCCCTTGTGTTATTTCTAGAGGCAGCAGGGTGTCTTAAAAAGAACATGAGCCAAAAGGCCTGCGTTTGCTCCCAGCTCTGCCACTTGCCAGCTGTGTGACCTTTAGTGTGTTACTTCACTTCTCTGGGCCTCAGAGAAAACGGAACAGAAAAACAGAGTTCATTATATGGATTTCACAGACCCTTGAAGGATTCTGAGATAATGTGAAAAACTCATTTCCTCCAAGATCACATTCATGAAACATGAATGGGACTTCCCCAGGCTGGGCTGAAGGCCTGGCTCAAATGTCCTGGCACATCGGTGGCTTCCCTCACTCATCCTCCTTCCTCCACCCATGCTTCCATCTTTATACTCTTTCAAGTTTCTCCCCTTTTATGGTGGCTTCTCAGAAATAAGAGTTCCATGGTATTCATCTTTGCTCTCCATCAGCTGGCCACATATGGGCGCCTAGAAATGTCAATCAAACTAAAAATACTTTGTAGCTGGTGCCCCCTCTGTGATTATCAACTGGCATACCTATCAGTATGCCCTATCTCCCGTCTTAGACTGTAGGCACTCCAAGGGCAGCAACCAGGTCTGACTCATCCGTGCATCCACCATAGCACCAGGCTGGACACAGTGGGTGTTCAGTGAGTACGTGTGGAAAACAAGAAGATGGAAGAGGAGAGAAAGAATAAGAACCCCTCTTCCCAAGAGCAGCTCACCAAGCCAACTGTTGTGGGCACGCAGCCACCAGGCAGACCCACACTCACTCCTCCCTGTCAGAGCAAGCCCCACACATTTTCTTAGTCCTCCTGGCCAAAACCTTTACAAAATTCAAAAACCGGGCTATGATTTTTCTTTCTAGCAGGACTTTCCTGTGTGATGATGCTTAACCCAACCAGTCACCCAAAGGTTACAGTCACTATAGGGCTGCTAGGGTTATGAGACAACTCATCCCCGGCCCCCGGCCCCATCATGCAGGAAGATCCCCGTATAATCTGTCCATAACCATGGGTGGGGAGGACCCACCTTCAATTCATTGGCCCCACTTAGACACAAGCTGCTGCTTCCAACTCTTGCATCTTTGCCGGTGCTATTCCCTTCTGTCTGCAATGCCTTTAGCCATTCCCCAAACCACACCCTCACACGGAGAGAGCCCTACGGCCACCACCCTTGCCACAGCCAATATGCCTACTTGACTCATACTTCTCCTTCAGGATACGACTCAGGTGTCCCCTGACGGACACAGAGGCAGTCTGCATGGCAGGAATGCAGATCAGCTGTCAGGAGCCCTAGCATCAGAGTCACATCTTAGCCCTAGCACTAATGAGCTGTATGACTGTGGAAAAGTCACCGCCCAAATCTGAGCCTCAGTTTGCTCATCTGTAAAATGGGAATGGTAACACCTTCTTCACAGAGTTGCTATGAGAAGTAGTAAACATAAAGAGCTTGGCATAGAGCTCAGCATGTGGAAAGCTCTCGGTTAGTGGCAACTGTGGGTACATAGGAAGCATCCCCATGCCCAGACCGGATTAGGTGCCCCTTCTCTAGATTCCGATAGCACCTTTTGCCTATCCCTGTGGTTGCTATTCACCTGAGTGTTTTAATATCTGCTCATTATTTGCGGCCTAGCTAGATGTAAGCAACTCATGGGCAGAAATTCTCTTTGTCTTGGTTCCCCAGGACCTGAGAGCAGGTCTATTTATTGTAGGCATGAATGAATGGGTGGAATGAATGAAGGCATGAGTAAATAAAGTGAATTAATAGGCCTTCAGGCTACATTGGCAACAATGCCTATTCTAAGCCCCACTAGGGCTACAGCTGGGGCTGCACAGAGTGGCTCAGGTCTGAACCATGCCTAGGATATCACACCGGGGCCCCTGAGGACATGGAGTGGTGAGGGCAACAAAAACTAAAAGGCAGACTCCCACATGTATTTGTTAGTGCTGAGCCTGCCCCCTCACCTCCTCCCAAGGACCACCAGGCATCTGACCATCAATAAATACTTGCTTGGAATGTAGAGATTCATTTATTCACTTAAGAAATACTTACTGAGCCAGACACCATTCCAAGCAACAGGTTACAGCGGTGGATGGGACAAGCATGTTCCCAAGAGAGACAAGAGGAAATAGGATTCCTTAGAGAGGTGACATAAGCCAGGATCACCAGTCACTGTGGAGGTAGAGGAGGAGGAGGAAGAGCAATGGACAGGGAGCCAGGAAGCCCACATTCATACTTTGGCCCCTGGCACAGTCATCTCAGCCAAGTCACGTAGCTTCTCTCTGCCCCATGACATGTTCCTATGCAGGATGGCCATATCTGCCCTACCTACCACAAGGGCAGATATTCATATCGGGAATGATTCTAGAAAATGCTGTGGAATCAGGGAAGGATGACAGCTTACTGCCATAATGAGCTGGTTCTATGACCTCTGTCTACCCCTCCAAGCCTTTACTTCTTCCTCTGTAGTGTAGGATGAGTACTCACTTGGCCTACCTCCCAGAGTCCTTGTGGTCTCAAGCTAGACCACAGAAGGACACAGGGCACTGTAAATGGTAGACAGCACAGACATTGAACTCCCTGCTAGGGGCCTGTACTTAATCCACTCACCCAGGATTTCCCTCAGGGGATTCAGTTAGCCTCTCTGACCCTCAGGGTCCTCATCTGTCAAACGGGAACAATAATCCCTATCTGGCCCAGCCTGCAGTGTTGTGAAAATCTAATGCAATTATGGATATGAAAAACTTTGGCAAATGTTGACACGCTGTATAAATGATAAAGCACTCTGTACATCTGAAGAACGATTATTCTTTTTGTTGTCGTGCAGGATTATGCTCCCTGTGGTAGAACTGGGCTTGGTCCCACGTCCGTGGCTCACCTATCCAGAGAGAGAAAGAAAAGAACCATTAAGATGGTCTCCATGTATCCCAAACACGTGTGGAATCTCACCTGATACTTGAGGTGACCCCATGTGTTATGCAGGAAAAACGGGTTTTTTCCAGTATTAGGGAGGAAGATACAATGGGATTCCAGGTTGCCACTACTGTACTTACAGTGTGACCCTGGGCCAGTCGCTTTCCCCCTCTGAGCCTTATTCTCTACATTTGTCAAATAAAGAAATGAGATTCTTTTTAAGTTAAGAGGCTTATGGCTACAAGGAAAAAAAGGTGATAATCAATAACTCGATTTGTTATCTCACAGCAAGAAGTCCAGCTAGTGGGGTCCCAGGCTGGCTATTACAGGGCCTCAAAGGGCTCAGGGCCACAAGCCAGTTTCTATGTGATTCTTTAACAGTGTCAAGATGGCTCCTGCAGCTCCAAACTTCACATCCTCACTCAGTAATGCCCAAAGGCAAGAGGAGGTGGGTGTTTGTCTTGGGCCTCTTCTTAAGAAAAGAATAAGGAAAACTTTCCCAGATGTGCCCCCTTGTATTTCATGGTGGGGGGGCGGAGCAGGAGGGTGATCACATGCCTCTTAACTAAACAGGGGGGGAAATGTAAAAGAAATTACCATGATGAGCAACAGAATCATTGTTCTAATAACAAGAACCAAAGCAGAAATGGCTGCTGGGCAGGCAACTTTCAGTGTCTGACACAGGCTCTGGATCTCTGAAGTCCATTCAAACCGCAAAGTGCAATGACGAGATCAGCCCAAGGTCACAGAACCCCATGGGAGGAACTGAGACCCGCCCCGGCCCAGTCCTCAAGCTCTACCCTGTTCCTAGCAGATGGAACTGGGCAGCAGGTGGTGCCAGTGAATGAACCTGGACCCCACAGGAGTGACCTTTCCTCTGGCCTGCAGGACACCCGTTCAGCCAAGGTGCACCTCTGGCAGCTTTCTAAATTCTATTTCTAAAAACAGCCTAGCCCACCAGGCCCAGAGCCAATGACCCTTCCTTTCCTTCCTGCATCTTCCAATAAATAAACAGAAACTGATAAGAGTGACTTGAACAAAATAGAAGTCTTATTTTTTTCCCCACGTAAGGAGTCTAGAAGCAAGCGACCCAGGGCTCCACCGTCTCTAAGAACCCAAATTCCTTCCACCTCTCTGCCCCTCCATCCTTAGCACATCTCCATCCTTAAGGATATTTCGTGGTCCAAAATCACTTCTGCAACTATCTTTATCATTATGTCAACATTCTAGAAGGAAAAGGGAAAAGCAAAACCACCACCACAAAGAACTTTATCTGCCTTACTCTTTTTTTTGTTTTGTTTTTTTAAGATTTTATTTATTTATTTGACAGAGAGAGACACAGCAAGAGAGGGAACACAAGCAGGGGGAGTGGGAGAGGGAGAAGCAGGCTTCCAACCGAGCAGGGAGCGTGATGCGGGGCTCAATCCCAGGACCCTGGGATCATGGCCTCAGCTGAAGGCAGATGCTTAATGACTGAGCCACCCAGGTGCCCCCTTTTTTTTTTAAGTAGGCTCTACACCCAATGTGGGGCTCAAACCCACAACCCTGAGATCAAGAGTCACATGCTCTACCAACTGAGGCAGCCAGGCACCCCTTACCCTCTCCTTTTTTTAAGGAGATTTCCCATACATCCCATCCCAAAACTTCTTATATCTCGTTGGCCAGAAATTCATCACAGGGCCATACCTTGCTGCTAAGGAGGCTGGGAAATGTCCTTTTTAAACTAGGCATATTGCAACTCCCAATTCACTTAAATTAGGAAGCAACACGAAGAGAATGGATACCGGGCAGGCAGCTCACCATCTCTGCTACAGTTCCAGGGATGATCTTCTGGATAGGACATCTGCATGGCTGATCCCTGCAAAGTGTTGGAGGACAGGGGACACTGGGCAGTGGTGGTGGTGGTTGTTTCATTTTGTTTTTGCTGGCTTTCATCTGGCTCCCTATGGCACTCCGGACATGTCACCACATCTCCCCAAACCTCCTCATGTAGAGGGTGGGACTTCTAGGCCGACTGTGGGCAAATGAATCTGAGAACAAGGTTCATTCCTCCATTTGTTCAGTCTTTCATTCAACAAGAATCTACTCACACATCCTCTGCATGTCAACAGCTGTGCTAGGCATTGAGGACTCAGAGATTCATCATCAACCCTGCTTCCGGGATGTCACTTAAAAAAAGCCCACGGAAACATCCATTATTATACATTGTGCTACACTGTATGTTAAGGATAAGCACAGAGAAATAAGAAGCTGGGAGAGGGGCACCTAACCCAGGCATCGTAAGGATGCTTACAAGATGAACAAGAGCTTGTGGGGAAAGGGGGTTGGAGAGGACAGGAAGGAGGCCGGCATGTGAACAGGTATGAACCTGTGGAAGAGTGTATCACATTCCAGAAACATTTTCCCACTGCGTACTGACCCTCGGGTAAGGCTCTGGTTTCTGTGCTTTTTGTCCCAGCTGGTATTGTTTATTCTGCTTGTTTGAATTCGAACAGATCAGAGATTGGATCTCAGCTCTACCACCTAACAATATGAGTCCAGGCAAGGGGCTTCATCTTGGACTTGAGCTTCGCCATCATCATGAGCTTCAGTGTCCTTGTCCATAAACACCATCAGCCATTGGTGGTAGGGACTAATACGCATGCATGCATGTGCCTAGCTGGATCCTGACACACAGTGAGCTTTCAATCCCTGTTTCTTCCCTCCCTCCCTTACCCCATGGCTATGGGGTGAACACAACAGGCTCTGGGGAACCAGGAAGAGGAGAGAGCCACTGGTAAACAGCTTAAGGACAGCAAGAATCATTTCTGTGTTGATCACGGAACAGGAAAAACTCAGATAAGAGAGAAACCACGATGCACACCACAGAGCCAACTGCATTGTTCCCCATGGTAAAGCAGCTGAAAGAGCTCTCACAGCAGGGGGGAAGGTCAACCTCTCCAAGAGAACAAACCACCAAGCCTTGTGGCCCCATGACCCCCTCCTGCAATTCCCATGACTCTCTGTGCTGGTTTCCTCCTCTGGAGGAAGGGAAGAGCATAATCTCTGCCCTGCCAGGTTGTCTGGGCTGTGTGCATGGCTGGCAGGGGCATTGTAGATTGCAAACTCCGGGCAACCCTGACAAGGAAGTTTGTCTCTGTCTCCTCAGCCAACCTGGCGACTCGCCTCTGTGCTGTTTGCAAGTGCTGCCTCCGCGCCTTCCTTCAGGCTCCCCTCCACCCAGAGCTCTCCTTTCTTCCTTTTACCTTCCACATCCTGCCCATCCCTGACAACTGTGCCTCTAGGAAGCCCCTTCTGATGGCGCCGGTCCGCACTGACCTGGTGCCCTCAAGATGTCTCCAGATTGGACCGCACCATCAGATGGTCACTCTCTTTCTTCCATTTCTTTCTGTTCTGCTTCATCCTCACTTCACCTGAACAAAGGTCCACTGGTCTTCCCTGTCTCATCAATCTCAGAGGGCCTCCCCCTGCCCCACCACAGCCCACTGAAAATCCAGGTCCCTTCATCTCTGCCCTCTGATATGATGACTTCAGTCCCTAAATGGGCCACGCCTTGGCTCTTCTTCCCTGTCATTAGCTTTCGGGCTTTGGTTTACATGTCACCTCCTTTGGAAGCCTTCCTTTGGCCTTTGCCTCTAACCCCACTCAGACTAAGTACTCCTACCAGGAGCCCCTTTTGCACCGTTTCCCCCAGGACTCCTCTTACCAATGCTGAAACAAACCAGTTTATACCTTTTTCCCTCTCTGACAATAAACCATGTGAGAGCTACGGCTTATCTCTCCCACTCTTCAGAGTTCTCTCCCCAGCACCTAGCCTGGTGCCTACCTGGGGCAGGTTCACGAATGACCTACCCTGAATTAACCAACTTTCCACTGACTGCACCGAACATCATCATCCCTCCAGCCAGTCCCCAGCATTTATCCAGTGTCCACGAGGTGTCAGGCGCTGGGCGGTGGCAGTTGATGGGTCCTTTCAGATGAGAAGGGGTTGGCTAAGTCGAGGAAAGAGGGCCGGCCAAGGTGGAAGTAGCAGCATGTATGAAGACAGGGAAGGAGCAGAAGAGTCCCTACATTAGAGGCAGGCTGAGAAGCCCTGGGTCATGGGGGCGTGGACTCCGAGAGGGAAGGGGAGGCAATGAGGCTAGAGAGGAAGGCAGCCCATGTGGGAAGGGCCTTGCACTGCCAGGCGATGCAACTGAGCCCTGATCCTGCAGGCAGCAAGGACCCATGGAGACCTTTGAGCATGTTAGTCATGTGTCCACGTTTGAGTTCTAGAAGGATGTCTCTAAGCACAGTACAATCTCATATCCTACCCTCTCTTTTCACAAACTCTCATTCATGACCTCCATCCTTCTTCCTGCAGACCAGTTGTTGTCAAGTTGCAGCTCTGAACCAGCAGCATCACATCAACTGGGAATTTGTTAAAAATGCAAATTATGGGACCAGACCTGACCCACAGAATCTGAAATACCGGGGGCGGAGCCCCACCATCTTGCTTTAATAAGCCCTTCAGGTGATTCTGATGCACACTCAAGTTTAAGAACCAGTGCTCCACAACCTGGTCTTCCAAGAAGGGAAAGGACAAAAATAACAATGTCCTTCCTTAAGCTGCAGAGTTCTTCAGAAACACACCAACGTGAGGGTCTCCATCGCAGTAAACTTACTCTTTCCCCCAACCAACATCACAGCACACATACTGCGTGGAGACAGAAGGCAGAATGGTTTGGGCCCTTATTCATTCTGCACTTTATCCCACCGATATTGAGTGCATGCTCTGCACGTTCCAGCTTGAACTTAGACACGCCTGAGCCTTGAGTGGAGCAAGGCCTCCAGCGGGAAGGTAAGTCAAGAGCGGAGGGTGAGCTCAGTCCCTGCCTCTGCCTGCAGGAGGGGCTGTTCTGGGAGGAATCTCTAGGTGTGCATAGCATGGTCCCCCAGCACAGGGCTCCAGCCAAAGGGCTCCCAGCTGTGCAGGGAAGAGCATGGGGTGGGGCACTCCAGCAAACACCAATGACACATGTTTCATATTATATGCAACATTCTTTGTGGAAGCCCCAGTGAAAAATACACATGGCCAACCACCCCTTTCTAGGCAGGAGGGGCCCCAGGAAAGGGGATTTGGACTGCTGGTTTTATCAAGAGTTAGAAACAAAGTGAAGGCTTTGAGTTTGCTAGAAAAACACATGGTTTGTGTTTGGGCTTTTATTTTAAGGATCAAGAGATGGTCTGGATATCAGGGGATACCTGAGGAGCCCACCTGGGTCTCAAGACAACGGTAGAAAGTGCATGGGATCTGGCATCTATCCCAGCTCCCTGACCTCCTTGCTGTGCGGCAGTGGGGGATCCACCCGCCTGGCTGAGCTTCTATTTTCTATTTCCTCATCTCGAATATAATAACACTGTACCTCCCAGAAAAGGCACTATGAAGACCCTGTGAAATGCCATTTATAAGACTGCTTTATAATACATAATACAAAAAAAGGATTCTTATCATTATTGATAATTCAGAAGGAAATACTGTCCAAAAAACTATCTGACAGCATAATATAGTGGAAGAACTATGGATTGAAAGACATTCCAAACTGGATATAAATCCAACTTCACCGCTTACTGGCTGTGTGACCTCAGGCCAGTTACTTCACTACTCTGAGCCTCAGCTTTTTCATCTGCAAAATAGGGGTAGAAATGCTCCCTTGCAGACAGGTTGCTGAAGGACTAACACACTCTCTGTAAATGTCCCTGGCCTATAGAAAGTGTCTCCATCCACGTGAGCACTGCGGCCCAAAGATGCCCAAAGCAGCACCGCCTGTGCCCCCGGGGTTCGAGGCCACTCCAAGGGTCAGCTCTGTGCTGCACATCCCCTCACTGGAGGAGAGGAGGCTGCCCGCTCCCCTGACACGCTTCTGAAAGCTGTTCTTCATCCTCACAGCTCTCGGAGCCTCCCCAGCCACCTCGATCAAGTTACAGGTCCATTTGTTTCCCTTCACAAAGCACCATGGTTTGGAAGCTGCCCCCATTCTCCGGCCTGGGGAGCTGGGCCAAGAGCTCAGCTCCGAGTAGCACAGTGCTGGCAATCCTCATTAAGGCACAAGAAAGTGTCACAGCTGGCCCCATGGTCATTCCCTTGTATATGTCTTCACCAATTTCCAGGCCCCTGGAAGCAGCCCCCCAGCCTCCACTTCTTTTCAGCTGAGTAATTTCCCTGGAAGGGAGGGGGTTTCATAAACCCACAGAAACCCGGCAGGTGTCTGTGAGGGATCTGATCCAAGGCAAGGAGGCAGGAGTGAACGTTGGTGGACCATCTCCCACATCCCAGGCTCCTTGTATGCACAGCACATCTCAGCATGAGCATCACCTGTCTGGGGGCCCCTCTCCTGACCACCCCCCAGACCCGGTGAAGTCCTGCTACACACTCCCTTAGCAAGCTGCATTTCTTTGGCAATACTTACAAGGCTGTGTTGAGCCTTTCTTCCCATGGAAGCTTCGTGAGGGGCAGGATCAAGTCTACGTCCTTCTCCAGTGATCATCTAGCACCTGCCACAGTGCCTGCCCCATGGTAGGTGCTTCATATTCTACCAAATGAATGAAGAAAACTGCAGGGCCATGGTGTAGGGCTAATATTTTCCTGACTTTTCAGAGAGGCAGCTGAGACTCCAAGAACTGAAATGTCTTAGCCAGTAAATGGTGGAGCTGAGATTTAAACCCAGGCTTTCACCAGGCCTTGCTGCATTTGATTCATATTAAGATCAGGCTGAAAATGTTAACAAAGGCAATTTTTAAAAATAAAGAAGCTGAAACTGTTTACCCAGAACTCCCTCTCCACCCCAACACAGCGTGATTTGTACCAAGTGAGAGGATTCTGAGAGCTCTGTGCAACGCTCACAAGGCAGAGAACAGGGACAGGGCTGGACCTTGTCCCCCAGCTGCCGGGGACCAGCTCCTCACGCTGAGCCCCTCCCTGGCGGGTCCCCACCAGGGCAGGACTTGGATGAAAAGTCTCTGGAGAACAAAGACCACATTTTCCCTTGCAAAGCAGAGAAGCCAGTGCTGGGGAAACAATGGCCTTGCTGGGATCAAAGAGAGTAAGGCCCAGACAAGGGACAAAAGCTGAGTCCCAGCAGGATAAGAATGACAACCTGCTCTCCTCCTGCAAAGGTCTCCAGAGAGCATACATTGCAGCGGCGAGGGGGGCCGGGCGCACACGTCCTTTAAGGCCCACCCCACCTTCCTACCTCTGTTCCCAGAGGCCTCCCCTCCCCACACCACAGAGCCAGGAAGTAGCCTAATTGTCCTGCCCCCTGCCAGCCACATTCGATTCCCTTCTAGGCCTTTCCTCAAGTTTTTCCTCTGCCTAAAGTACCCTTCCCCTGCTTTCCTCTGCAGTGCGCTTACTCAGGCTTCAGCTCAAGAGCTGCCCCCTCTCTGCCCTCTGTGACCCCGTGACACCTGGACCATTGCATCCTGCCGTACGTCGCCCCCACCCACATGTCTGCTTCCAGTTACAGCACTGACCACGCTGAATTATTACTACCAGTGTCAATGCCTGCCTCCCCGACAGACTAGGACCACATGGAGGCTGGGACAATTTCTTAACGATTTTGTAAATGCACTGCCTGAGACGGATAGGTCAACAGTTCGTTGAATGAATAAAGAAATGAATGGTGTAGAGTGAGCTCTCCCAAGTCATGGAAACCCACTTTGGGTGAACCCAAACCTCTGTGACCTGTCAGTGTCCCTCATTTACGTTATGCCACTAGCATTCTGAAACTGCCTCCTCTGTTCCGGGTCAGGCTGGGTGCTGAGAATGGATCGGTCAGCAAAACAAATTCCTACCCTCATGGAGTTACAGTCCAGTGGCTGGGGACAGGGAGAAAGACTTTAGTCAATCACATAACTAAAAATTATGATATGTGCTGTGAATTGAAAAGCACAGGGAAAGGTAATAAAAAAGAATATTAATGTGTGCATCAATATCTGTTGAGAGCTCACCTTATACCGATCAGAGGTCTAGGCTCTGAGAGGGACTCATCAGGGAACTATGTCTGTTACAGAGCTAACCCAGCTTAAAACAGAGGATACTGGTCCAGGCCAGAAGGGCTTCCCTGAGGAAGTGATAGCTGAGCCAAGATCTAAGGGATGAGCCAGCATGAAGAAGGCAAAAGGCAGGTGGAAAGACTAATAGTTTTCTAGGAAAATACAAATGCCAACACACTAAAATGCACACAAAGAACCTGGTGGCAGAAGCTGGCAGAGCCGTCAATATATGTGAAGGTCAGACTCAAATGCCCAGAGAAACTTTGTCTTTGCCCAACACTGTCCCCATGCAGATGCAGATGGAGAGAAGGAGCCCCAGAGCCCTGGCTCCAAGTCTGCTGCCTCACGATGCCCTGCAGTGGTCAGGGGGATTAGAAAGACCCTTCTCTGGCACAAAGATGGGGCCCGGGGGTTAAAGCACAAAGCAACCCCAGGAGGGGCTCCTCTGGAAGACCAGGCTCAATCTAGAATTCCCAATCAAGGGACAGCCACTTATCACAGCAAAAATAAGAAGTGATGCCTTATGATGTGTTCACTCAACTATCATTTACAGTTTGTAGTGCATGTTCATATAGGAGGTCCCATCTCTTCTAAGGGCAGTGGCCAAGCCCTAGGTTCCAGTGGGAATGGGCTCTCCTCAGGTCTTCTTCTTAACTGGGACCTTAGATGAGTTATTTCTCCACTCTGAGTCTGAATTTCCTTATTTGTTTCTTGGGACCAATCCCTCCCACTGGCAGGGCTATGGTTAGGATGGTGCATTACTAGTCAGCTTGGGCTGCCATAACAAAGCACCACAAGCTGGGGGGCTTAAACAATAGCAAGTTCCACAGTTCTGGAGGCTGGAAGTCAGAGATCAAGGTGTCAGCAGAGTTGCTCTTCTGAGGCCTCTCTCCTTGACTCCCAGATGATCACCTTCTCCCTGTGTCTTCACAGGGTCTTTCCTTTGTGTCCTACTTTCCTCCTCTTATTAGGACACCAGTCATCCTGGATTAGGGTTCACCCTAATGACCTCATTTTAATTTAATTACCTCTTTGAAGGTCTTATTTCCAAATACAGTCACATTCTGATGTTCCAGGATTAGGATTTCAACATATAAATTTCAAGAGAATACAATTCAGCCTTTAACAGTTGGAATAAGGCTTGTAAATTTCTGCATGATGCCTGGCACACAGCAGGCACTGGCTAGACAGGAGGTGCCATTGGCATTGGTATCCCAGGGAGACATGGTACGGTAGATGACCACTTCTCCCTTATATGTTCTAGTGGATAAATGGGGGCTGGGAGGTGCCAAACAAGTTTCTAAATTCTAACCCTGCCTTGCTGCCTGGACGACCTTGGCAATACCTTGTCACAACAAATGGTTTACATCCTGCACCCCATAATATCTATGTTCCTTTTCTTCTTACATAGTTTCATTGTGTAAACAGAAAAAAATCAAGTCCCCAAGTCTGGCCACTCCCACAGTAAGACAGGAAGGAAGCTAAGGTTCTACCATTTTCAGAACCAGTCCCACGAACACTCACCAACGACTCAGCTTCCAGCTGTTGCTCTGAACGTGTAGCTGAAGCAATGTCAGAAAACACTCTCTTCCTTACCTTTCCCCTACTTCCCTACCTACCACGTGGGAGCAGCACTTTTCTTAGAGGCATTCGGTTAGAATATTATCAGGCAAAGAAGATGTAACTTAGGGAGCCATCCTGGTAAGACTCACCTGTCCCCAGGTCACCCATTGATATTTTAGGCAAAACTCATCTGTTTGGCAAACTTCCCTGCCCTGACCCAGCTTGCCTTGCCATGCCCAGGACAGCTAACCCTCCAAGAGCAGGGGACAAGGCCAGAGTACCAACTCTGAGGTAACTTCTCATCTTGCTGCTTGTTTGGTGAGATGCTAAACAGGTTGTTGGTTTTTGTGGGTTTTTCTAAAGACTGCCTCAGGATATTGTTTTTGTGATGTGAGCCCAGGCAGTTCCTAGAGACTGGCTTTAGGCTATTGTATTGGCTTCCTCTTTGAATCCAGTCAAATCAAGATAGTGATGTCAAAAGAGATGAGTGAGCACAGGAGAGATGCTGAAATGGCACTTTGGCACAGCAGGAAAAACAAAATGGGTTTTGAAAAGGTGCTAATTGGTCTCTGGGCCAGTGAGGCCCTATTTGGAAGCTCACTGTGCTCCACTCTGAGCCCCACATTTTGTGTTCGTTTTCAAAACGACCCATGCTCATTGCATAAAATTTGGAAAATAGAAAAATGTAAAGAATATACACACATACGAGGAGACCTGGGTTTTGTCTGGTCTCAGGAATTCAGCTGAATAGGGATCAAACCATTCTGAACACCTCCGAACTCAACAGGAGATTGAAGAAGAGAGTAGCAATAACTCTCTGAACAGAGAAGCGACCACTTACTGGAAGGTAGGGCGTGCAGAGAAGTGAATCCGAGGCGAGATTCGGGAGAAGAGACGGCGGGGGAGGGGGCCTCTGTCGGCTGCTTCTGGCAAGTGATAGAGCCACGGAGCACAAAATCGGAACTTTCAGAAGTCGGCTCCTCTGAGGGACGTCGCTCCAGGGGCTAAGCGGGGGGTGGAACACTCATGGGACAGTGTGGTCTCAGGACCCTCGGGGTCACAGAAAGACCGGGGGTGCCTGACTGCGCCAGAGCTCCCAGGTATCGGAGCGGGGAAGCTGGCTGCAGACACAGAGCCAAGGCATAGGCTCTCAGCTCGGGGTTGCCATAAACTGTGATCCGCGGCAGTCGGGCCACGACTCCTCCAACAGGGACCCAATAAGCGGCAGAGACAGGGAGACTTCCCTTCCTCCCCCGGGAGGAGCGGCGCGGGAGCGCACCGCAGGGATCTGCTGGGTTTGGAGACTCTACATGGGGTTGGGGGCCAGAGATAGAAACACTCGGTCACAGGCCAAGTGAGCACGGAGTGCGGCCAGAGACCGGGGAGACGGGAGTGACTGCTTTTCTCTGGGGGCGCACTGAGGAGCGGGGCCCCGAGTTCTCAGCTCCTCCGGGCGGAGATTGGGAGGCCACCATTCTCACCCTGGTCCTCCAAAGCTGTACCAAGAGCTTGCAAGGAACAAAAGCACCTGAGAGCAAACCCGAGCAGCTTGGTTAGCCTGGACCGACAAGGGCGGGGCAATTCCGCCTCCGGCAAAGACATTTGGGAACCACGGCAACAGGCCCCTCCCCCAGAAGATCAGCACGAACAGCCAGCAAGCCAAGACCAAGTTTACCGATCAAGGAGAACGGGAGAACTCCAGCGCTAGGATAATACTGCACATAGAATTCATGGCTTTTTTACCATGATTCATTAGTTTTTCAAGGTTAATTTTTTAACTGTTTTTTTCTTTTTTTGAATTTTTCTTTTTCCCTTTTTCAACCAACATCTTATCAATCCCTTTTTTAAAAAAAAATTATTTTTCATTTTTAGAGTCATATTTTACCCCTTCATAGTAGTTACCCATATTTTTGGCACATATATATAAGTTCTTCTCTCTTTTAAATTTTGAGATACAGTTTTTTCTAACAGATCAAAATATACCCTAAATCACTAGTGTATGGCTTTGTTCTAGTCTCCTGCCTGATCACATTCTCTCCCTTTTTTTTTCCTCTTTGTTTCTTCTTTGTTTTTTAATCTTCTTCTTTCTTTTTTCAAACAACTTATTATCTTATCAATTCCTTTTATAAAATCTTTTATAATTTTCATCTTTACAGTCATCTTCCATCCCTTCATTGTATCAACCCTTATTTTGTACATATATAAGTCTTTCTTCCTTTAAAATTTTAGGAGGCACTTTCTTCTAACAGACCAAAATACACCCAAAATCTAGTGTTGTGGCACTGATCTATGCACTAGTCTGATCATATTTGATCATATTCGGTTTTTTTTGTATTGTTCTGTTTTTGTTTTTAATCTTTTACTTCTTTTTTCTTTCTTTCTTTTCTCTTTCTTTTTCTTTCTTTCCCTTTCTTTTCCCCTGGTTTCAGGTCTTTTCTGATTTCTATAGAGTATATTTGCTGGGGACGTTGTTAACCTGTTAGCATTTTGTTCTCTCATTCATCTATTCTCCTCTGGACAAAATGACAAGACAAAAAAAATCACCTCAGCAAAAAGAACAAGAGGTAGTACCGTCTGCCAGGGACCTATTCAATACGGACATTAGTACAATGTCGGACCTAGAGTTCAGAATCATGACTTTAAAGATACTAGCTGGGCTTGAAAAAAGCATGGAAGTTATTAGAGAAACCCTTTCTGGAGAAATAAAAGAACTAAAATCTAAACAAGGCGAAATCAAAAAGGCTATTAATGAGGTGCAATCAAAAATGGGGGCACTAACTGCTAGGATAAATGAGGCAGAAGAGAGAATCAGCGATATAGAAGACCAAATGATGGAAAATAAGGAGGCTGAGAAAAAGATAAACAACTACAGGATCACGAGGGCAGAATTCGAGGGATAAGCGAAACGATAAGACGAAACAACATTAGAATAATTGGGATCCCAGAAGAAGAAGAGAGAGAGAGGGGGGCAGACGGTATATTGGAGCAAATTATAGCAGACAACTTCCCTAATGTGGGGAAGGAAACAGGCATCAAAATCCAGGAGGCACAGAGAACCCCTCTCAAAATCAATAAAAATAGGTCAACACCCCAACATCTAATAGTAAAACTTACGAGTCTCAGAGACAAAGAGAAGATCCTGAAAGCAGCTCGGGAGAAGAGATATGTAACCTGTAAAGGTAGAAACATTAGATTGGCAACAGACCTCTCCACAGAGACCTGGCAGGCCAGAAAGGACTGGCATGATATCTTCAGAGCACTAAACGAGAAAAATATGCAACCAAGAATACTATATCCAGCTAGGCTCTCATTGAAAATAGAAGGAGAGATAAAAAGTTTCCAGGACAAACAAAAACTAAAGGAATTTGCAAACATGAAACCAGCCCTCCAAGAAATATTGAAAGGGGTCCTCTAAGCAAAGAGAGAGCCAAAAGCAGCATAGATCAGAAAGGAATACAGACAATATACAGTAACAGTCACTTTACAGGCAATACAATGGCACTAAATTCATACCTTTTAATAGTTACCCTGAATGTAAATGGGCTAAATGCCCCAATCAAAAGACACAGGCTATCAGATTGGATTAAAAAACAAGACCCATCGATATGCTGTCTGCAAGAGACTCATTTTAGACCCAAAGACACCCCCACATTGAAAGTGAGGGGGTGGAAAACCATTTACCATGCTAATGGACACCAAAAGAAAGCTGGGGTAGCAATTCTTCTATCAGACAAATTAGATTTTAAAACAAAGACTGTAATAAGAGATGAAGAAGGACACTATATCCTACTTAAAGGGTCTATCCAACAAGAAGATTTAACAATTGTAAATATCTATGCCCTGAACATGGGAGCAGCCAATTATATAAGGCAATTAATAACAAAAGCAAAGAAACACATTGACAACAATACAATAATAGTGGGGGACTTTAACACCCCCCTGATTAAAATGGACAGATCATCTAAGCAAAAGATCAACGACGAAATAAAGACTTTAAATGAAACACTGGACCAAATGGACTTCACAGACATATTCAGAACATTCCATCCCAAAGCAAAGGAATACACATTCTTCTCTAGTGCCCATGGAACATTCTCCAGAATTGATCACATCCTTGGTCATAAATCAGGTCTCAACCGGTACCAAAAGACTGGGATTATTGCCTGCATATTTTCAGACCACAATGCTTTGAAACTAGAACTCAATCACAAGAGAAAAGTCGGAAAGAACTCAAATACATGGAGGCTAAAGAGCATCCTACTAAAGAATGAATGGGTCAACCAGGAAATTAAAGAAGATTTAAAAAAAATTCACGGAAACCAATGAAAATGAAAACATAACTGTTCAAAATCTTTGGGATACAGCAAAGGCAGTCCTAAGAGGAAAGTATATAGCAATACAAGCCTCTCTCAAGAAACAAGAAAGGTCTTAAATACACAACCTAAGCCTACACCTAAAGGAGCTAGAGAAAAAACAGCAAATAAAGCCTAAACCCAGCAAGAGAAGAGAAATCATAAAGATCAGAGCAGAAATCAATGAAATAGAAACCAAAAGAACAGTGGAACAGATCAACGAAACTAGGAGCTGATACTTTGAAAGAATTCACAAGATTGATAAACCCCTGGCCAGACTTATCGAAAAGAAAAGAGAAAGGACCCAAATCAACAAAATCATGAATGAAAGAGGAGAGATCACAACCAACACCAAAGACATACAAACAATTATAAGAACATATTAGGAGCAACTCTATGCCAGCAAATTAGATAACCTGGAAGAAATGGGTGCATTCCCAGAGATGTATCAACTACCAAAACTGAACCAGGAAGAAATAGAAAACCTGAACAGACCTATACCCACTAAGGAAATTGAAGCAGTCCTCAAAAATCTCCCAACAAACAAAAGCCCAGGGCCAGATGGCTTCCCAGGGGAATACTACCAAATATTTAAAGAAGAATTAATACCTATTCTCCTGAAACTATTCCAAAAAATAGAAATGGAAGGAAAACTTCCAAACTCATTTTATGAGGCCACCATTACCTTGATCCCAAAACCAGACAAAGACCCCATCTAAAAGGAGAACTACAGACCAATATCCTTGATGAACATGGATGCAAAAATTCTCACCAAAATACTAGCCAATAGGATCCAACAGTACATTAAAAGGATTATTCACCATGCCAAGTGGGATTTATCCCTGGGCTGCAAGGTTGGTTCAACATTTGCAAATCAATCAACATGATACAATATATTAACAAAAGAGAGAACAAGAAACATATGATCCTCTCAATAGATGCAGAAAAAGTATTTGACAAACTACAGCATCCTTTCTTGACCAAAACTCTTCAGAGGATAGGGATAGAGGGTACATACCTCAATATCATAAAAGCCATCTATGAAAAACCTCAGGCGAATATCATTCTCAATGGGGAAAAGCTGAGAGCTTTTCCCCTAAGGTCAGGAACGCGGCAGGGCTGTCCACTCTCACCACTGCTATTCAACATAGTATTAGAAGTCCTAGCCACAGCAATCAGACAACAAAAAGAAATCAAAGGCATCCAAATCGGCAAAGAGGAAGTCAAACTCTCACTCTTTGCAGATGATATGATACTGTATGTGGGAAACCCAAAAGACTCCACCCCAAAAGTGCTAGAACTCATACAGGAATTCAGCAAAGTAGCAGGATATAAAATCAGTGCACAGAAATCAGTGGCATTCCTATACACCAAAAACAAGACAGAAGAGAGACAAATTAAGGATTTGATCCCATTTACAAATGCACCCAAAACCATAAGATACCTAGGAATAAATTTAACCAAAGAGGCAAAGGATCTGTACTCAGAAAACTATAAAATACTCATGAAAGAAATGGAAGAAGACACAAAGAAATGGGAAAAACGTTCCATGTTCATGGATTGGAAGAAAAAACATTGTGAAGATGTCAATGCTACCTAGAGCAATCTACACATTCAATGCAATCCCCATCAAAATACCATCCACTTTTTTCAAAGAAATGGAACAAATAATCCTAAAATTTGTATGGAACCAGAAGAGACCCCGAATAGCCAGAGGAATATTGAAAAAGAAAATCAAAGCTGGCAGCATCACAATTCCAGACTTCCAGCTCTATTACAAAGCTGTCATCATCAAGACAGTATGGTACTGGCACAAAAACAGATACATAGATCAGTGGAACAGAATCGAGAGCCCAGAAATGGACCCTCAACTCTATGGTCAACTCATCTTTGACAAAGCAGGAAAGAATGTCCAATGGAAAAAAGACAGTCTCTTCAACAAATGGTGTTGGGAAAATTGGATAGCCACATGCAGAAGAATGAAACTGGACCATTTCCTTACACCACACACAAAAATAGACTCCAAAAGGTTGAAAGACCTAAACGTGAGACAGGAGTCCATCAAAATCCTAAAGGAGAACACAGGCAGCAACCTCTTCGACCTCAGCTGCAGCAACTTCTTCCTAGAAACATCGCCAAAGGCAAGGGAAGCAAGGGCAAAAATGAACTCTTGGGATTTCATCAAGATTAAAAGCTTTTGCACAGCAAGAGAAACAGACCACAAAACCAAAAGACAACCGACAGAATGGGAGAAAATATTTGCAAATGACATATCAGATAAAGGGCTAGTATCCAAAATCTATGAAGAACTTATCAAACTCAACACCCAAAGAACAAATAATCCAATCAAGAAATGGGCAGAAGACATTTTTCCAAAGAAGACATCCAAATGGCCAACAGACACATGAAAAAGTGCTCAACATCGCTCGGCATCAGGGAAATCCAAATCAAAACCTCAATGAGATACCACCTCACACCAGTCAGAATGGCTAAAATGAACAAGTCAGGAAACGACAGATGTTGGCGGGGATGCAGAGAAAGGGGAACCCTCCTACACCGTTGGTGGGAATGCAAGCTGGTGCAGCCACTCTGGAAAACAGTATGGAGGTTCCTCAAACAGTTGAAAATAGAGCTACCATATGATCCAACAATTGCACTACTGAGTATTTACCCCAAAGATACAAATGTAGGGATCCGAAGGGGTACGTGCACCCCAATATTTATAGCAGCAATGTCCACAATAGCCAAACTGTGGAAAGAGCCAAGATGTCCATCGACAGATGAATGGATAAAGAAGATGGGGTATATATACACAATGGAATATTATGCAGCCATCAAAAGGAATGAGATCTTTCCATTTGCAATGACGTGGATGGAACTGGAGGGTGTTATGCTTAGTAAAATAAGTCAATCAGAGAAAGTCATGTATCATATGACCCCACTGATATGAGGAATTCTTAATCTCAGGAAACAAACTGAGGGTTGCTGGAGTGGTGGGGGGTGGGAGGGAGGAGGTGGTTGGATGATAGACATTGGGGAGGGTATGTGCTATGGTGAGCGCTGTGCATTGTACAAGACTGTTGAATCACAGATCTGTACTTCTGAAACAAATAATGAAATATATGTTAAGAAAAAAAAAAGAGAAGAAGAAGATAGCAGGAGGGGAAGAACAAAGGGGAGTAAGTCAGAGGGGGAGACAAACCATGAGAGAGAATAGACTCTGAAAAACAAACTGAGGGTTCTAGAGGGGAGGGGTGTGGGGGGATGGGTTAGCCTGGTGATGGGTATTAAAGAGAGCACATTCTGCGTGGAGCACTGGGTGTTATTCACAAACAATGAATCATGGAATACTACATCAAAAACTAATGATGTAATGTATGGTGATTAACATAAGTATAAAAAAATTTTAAAAATAAATAAATAAATAAAAAAGAATTAAAAAAAGAATATACACACATACATATTTATACACATGCACATGTGCACACACACACACACACACACAACTCATAAGCCTATCATCTCCAGAAAATTATGGAAATAATTATTAACATGGGGGATGTATTTTATTCCAGTCTTACTTTATGTTAAGTTGAAATCATACTAGAAATAATACTTTATACCTTGTTTGTGTGGGGTTTTTTAGCTTAAGGGAGGTATAACTGACACAGCTTGCTTGCCTTAATTAGCATTTCATTATAAACTTTTTTTAAAGAAGCTTTAATGTCTGCAAACCACCACCCCACTGAAGGGACATAGTGCTGTTACTGAGCCACTCTCCTGCTGTGAATGTTTCAGTTAGTTCTGTTTTCTGTTTTACTGTGAATGGCCTTTCTTTTATTTGTTGGTCTGTTATAAATAATGCTACCTTGGACATGCATGTACTTTATCCATCTTTTCTGAGCACTGTCATGTCCTTAATTTCCTACACTGCATTCTTGAAACAACCTTGAGAAAAGATGAGGGACCCAGAAGCCAAGTGATGAAACGCAGCTTGTAAACCCCGAACTGAAGCAGAGCCCACT
This sequence comes from Callorhinus ursinus, assembly GCF_003265705.2. Lineage (NCBI taxonomy): Eukaryota > Metazoa > Chordata > Mammalia > Carnivora > Otariidae > Callorhinus > Callorhinus ursinus. The sequence goes on along the minus strand of NW_027397071.1, from coordinate 56,576,279 downwards.
TCTCTAGACCTGAAGCCCCACGCTAGTTCTTTTACTCTGTGCTTCGTGTTTGTTACAAGGTGAATGCCAGGGGCGTGAACCACCTGACAGCCACATCTCATCAGGAAGCACTGGAGGAACTAGGAATTCTGCACCTGGTGGAGAGAAGACTTCAAAAGCAAAAATTTCTTCTAGCACCTGCCAGGACAACAGATTGCCTGAGGCAAAAGCAAGCAAGGGCTTCTATGTGGAAATTAGAGATGATTTCCATTCAACATAATGAGAAAGTGCAGTGCCATGGGTTTGACATAAGATGGACTTGAGTTTGAAATCCTGCTCCAACACTTACTGATTGTTGACCTTGAGCAAGTCACTTGTGTTCTATGAAACTTAATTCCCACAAATTTAAAGCATGTAAGGCTAATCTGAGGGTTAGTGTGCATTTAGTACAGTCTGATTTATACCAGGGGCTCAAAAAATGGTCACTATTATTTTTAATACTCTGTTATAGTTGTCCAACCCCAGAATGTGCCACGTTGGACATTCAAGCAGATTTGAACTGCCAGAAGCAGCCAGAGGCTGAACCAGGTCATATCTAAGTCACATCGTAGAAAAAATGTAAGCCAGAGATAGGAGCCCTGGACACAAGACCTTGCTCCATTACTTAGCAGCCAAGGCCTAAGGACAAATGACTTCCCTTTGGGGGCCTCAGTCACCTCGTTTATAAAAATGGGTGTAATCACAATGCACTCCTCACTGGGCTATTGGGGGAAAGAAAGGAAACTGTTGATATGCAAGCACTCGTTGTTAACTCCAAAAACTTCCACCAAAGTCCATTAATTTTATGATTATCATTACAACTCAATGATCCGATGACTCTCCTGGGGTTGCACAGAGAAAATACAACTGCTGCCTTCCGGACTCCGCCGCCCTTCACATCGTCACTGTATTTTACACAGTTGTTTAAAGAGAGAGTCGGGCAGATGAGCACTACATGCCTGAAGTTTGGACAGGCTCACGGTGCTGCCTGTGGAAATGCCTTTCATCTCCCAGGAATGTCTGCAGTATTTACAGAACAGACAGATAGCGCCTCGTCTCCAGGGCTGAGGCCAAGCCCGTGAGGACCCTTCTCCGGCCCCCTCACCTCTGGGTGTGGGACACTCACAGGTTTTGGACAGCTGACCCTTCGGGCTGGAATGCAGTGATCCAGGCCTGACACATCTTCCATCAATTTCCTTGGGAAAGAAAGAGCCCAGAGAGGCAGCCTGCATTCATTTGTCTGATCTCAGCCATCCCTGGTGTCTTTGGGGTTTTATCTGCTCACTGATCGCAGCGCCTAACTGGTGCCCTTCACTCAAGTGTCCGTTACATGAGGCCAGACATTACTGATCCTCACTGCTCTGACTTCCATCCATCACTTAGAAATGGACAGCAACTGCATTCAGAGGAAGAGGTGGCTCATAACAACTTCACCCCATAAATTCTAATTATGTGTCTTCTTAGCGAACATTAGCTTTCTTCCATTGAAAACTTGGGATTTTTATCAATCCCCCATCAGTCTCTTTAAAGTAGAATTGGGCAGTTGAAAGCTCTGAACACAGGTATGCCTGATCATAAATACCAGTTCTGGCATTTATTTGTGATGTAAGGCAAGCCAGTAGGTAGATTAAAGGAGAGAATGTATGTGAGACCCTAAGTCTGTTGCCTGGGCCACAGAGAACACTCCGTAAAAATTAGCTGTTGCTTAGCTGTTGTACTAGGTGCAGGATCTTGGGCAATTCACACAGCTTCTCTGAGCTTCAGCTTCCTCATCTGGAAAAATGGGTCCTCTGTAAAAGGTGGTTGGGGAGAAAGCAATAGGTTTCACACTCGGAACAGGCTAGGTTCATTTTCTGGTTCTTTCATTTAGCCAACTGTTTCCTTGCATGTGGTTTAAAGGCACCTCAGAGCTTCAGTTTCCTTTTCCATAAAGTATAAATAATAATGCCCACTTTTTTCAGGGTTGCTGGGAGAATGAGAGAGAATATCTGGAAAGTTCCTAGCGGGAAGAACCACGATGACATTATTCGTGAGGGGTGACTGGCAGAATGATTACCACTTTAATTTTGAATGGCAGCAATTTAAATCTGGCATCTGAAACCATCACCTTCTTCAAAGGGTGGGAGAGTATAAGTACCAGCCAACATCGCAGCAAGCAGATACTGGAGGTAGACGCTGTGGGCACAGCTGATGGGCCACATAAATTAAATCAGAACCAGGCTCAAATGACACAGGCAGCCACTAAGTGCTTTAGTGCAGAAGATGACTACTCTCCCATCTGTCCTTCCCAGCCTTGCCCTGCCCCAGTGCAGGAGTGGATATTCCTGTAGACCTGAATGCATGGAACAGTCAAAATAAAATAGACTCTTGCTCTCTAGTTTTCATTCCCTCCTCAACCCCCATATCTATCCTGGTCACTCCTCATCTAAAAGCGGCTTCATCAGAGGACTTTCAGTTTAAAGAGCTTCAGTGAGTTCCTAATATCTCCCAAATGAAGTTAAAATTCAAAGCATCAGGTTAAGGTCTGCTAGAATTTTCCACCACATATCCTGAGGTGAGCTCATGGTATGGTGGGGCAAGGGCTCTGGACTAGGAATCACACATGCTGAGCTGAAGGCAGGCCGGTGCCACCAAGGGCCTCAACTGTGTGGACAAGTTTCCTGGAAGAAACTAGTGAATATCCCTCAGGTACTACAAGAGAGGAGCTGGCGCTAGGCACTTCTGTCTTGTTATTTCCAGTGTCCTTACAACAATGGCTGTAAGGCAGAGATGCTTATTGTCTCCATTTTGCAGAAGTGGGACAGAACTCAAGACCAAGCAACGCTGACAATGTCTGCGCTCACTTCCTGGTGTAAAACATGGAGGCCCTAGGAATGCCTCTCTGCGGGAAACAGGAGGACTCCCCCCATACATTGTGAGGTTCAGGGCTTTTGGCTGGCATCCCCTCAGCTTGAGTGTTGGTACTCTTCCGGGCCTCATCATCCTTTTTTCTTGATCTGTGCCTAAGCCATAGAGACCAGCATGGTGTCTGGAATGAGCATGGATTTAATAAAAATCTGCAAGTATTTTGGAAGCCTGGACACATCATCAGGCTCGCATGATAAAGAAAGGAGCAAGTAACTCCCCCCACCCAGCCTCAACTAGCGCAGGCCTCCCTGTTATACATTCTCAAAGTTCCACTGCATTTACCTATAGCTCAGAGAATTATACACAATGGTAGCATGGAGGCTGTGGAGTTCATGAGGGCAAGAATTACGTCTACTGTGCTTGTCACCATATCCTCAGTGCTGAAGGAACAGATGATTAAGAAGCCTATTTTACCTGGCAGTGCTGTGTGTCCAGCATGAATTACAATAGGAAGGAGCAGTTGAAACAAGTCATATGGGTTCACACTGGTATAACTGCCGGCCAGTGTTTGTTAGGCCATTAACAGTGACAAGGAGACTAAGGAGAAGTTTGCTTACAAACTCCTAGGAGAGCAAAAGTTTAGCCCTCGAGGACCTGAGTTCAAGTACCACTGCTGCCCCATCTCCCACTGCATGACATGGGGAGGTGCTGTCTCTTTCCTGGGATGAGAGGAGGTGGCGTCAGGAGAGTTCACAACTTGCTTCCAAGTCTGATAGTCACATTTCCCACTGGCTAATTCCTTTAGCGCCAATGTCTAAGGATGTTTCAAAGAGAGCTGAAATTGTGTCCTTAATATTAGAATATTAGAGGCACTACTGAGAGTAAAACACATGTTGACCACCCCCCACCTCAAAAGGGTGCAAAGATTTAAGGCACAGGTAATTTAAAAAGAAAGAGAGGCCCCAAATATGAGGATTAGGGTTTTTAATATGACCAGAGGGAATCTCAAGTTCCCTCTCTCCCATGCTCTCCCTCTCTTCCTTATACACACACACCCCACACCAAGTTAATCCTACTACCCATGTGGACAAAAAAAAAAAAAAAAAAAGAAAGAAAAGGAATAGGAGACAGAAACTGGCATATAGCATCCTATCTGCCCCTCCTTCTCTAGATTATTCTTGTTCAAAGCCTAGTTCAACCAAGCACAAAGCATCACCTCATCAAAATCACCTGTGGTGGGGATCCCATCTGTTCACATGCAGATTTCTAGGCCCCATGCAGATCTCCAATGGCCCCCTCCCCACTGCTTATGCTTACTAACTTCTGAGACTCACTGCATAAATGCTTAGCCCACTTTGGGGACTATTTAAATGTGCCACTTCATATACATATATACACACACATATATATTTATTTATTTATAATATATTTATTTATTTATTTATAGAGAGAGCACTTGAAATATATGAAATCACCAACATTCAACCATTTTTGACCTTCAAAAGTGGCAATTTCGTATGATTCAACCTAAACCACTGGCATATGTGATTCAGACCTCAACACAACCTTCCAGGTAGGTATGTTATTCCTATTTTACAGCAAAGAACAGAGGCTCTGCAGGACTCCACATCTTGCTGAAGGACACACCATCAGTGGGAGGCAGAGGAGGATTGGAACACAGGTTTATCCGTGTCCACCCACGTACACCCCTGTGTCCCTGAACTTGGCAACACCACTCCTCAGGACAACTGAAACCCTAGACAGATGTGCACTGCTTTGGCCACAGTGTCTGAGACTGGCGCCACCTCTGGCTCAAAACAGGCTGGGAGTTGGTCCCTCAAGGCCTGGGCTGTGTGCGCAAGTTTTCGTAGAACCAAACTGATGTTTTTCCTGGAATGGCTTTTGGAAGGGAGCATGACTGACGATTAAATATGAAGTGGTTTGAAACTTCAGTGTCTCTCTGAATAACGTAATGCGTACTTCTGACGACCAGGAAGGGGTGCCAAGGGGCTGTCTCCTCAGGGTTATTTAAGTGTCCGGGTCTCCAACACCCCCTCTGGAAGCTGCTGCAGTGACCCTCTTTGGGTCTGACACCCCGCAAGGGATCCGTGTCCTGAAGTGGCCTGAGGGCTGGGAGGGAGGACTGCTGTCCCCAGAGCCATCAGCTCTGCTGGCTGAACTGAGAGCTGGCTGCAGAGCTCTGTGCCTGGAGGAGGAGGCAGAGACACACACACACACAGTCTCCCACCATCTTAGCTTGGGGTCAGGAGACCCTGGCCCATGACGCTCTGGAAGGAATCCTGGAGGAGGGCAGAAGGAAAAAGAGAAGCTTTGTCTAGAAAGGCCTCCTATGTTATATCTATCATCTCTTTCAATTCTTCAAAGAACCCTCAATATGGTTGTTCTTATCACCACTTCATACATAAGAAAAACAAAAACCCAGGGAAATTAATACTTTTCCCAAGTTCACAGAGGATTTGAACCCAGGGCTGATTCCAAAGCCCCTGTTCACTTCAAGAAGGAAAGGGCGGGTAGGGGAGAAGGGGTTTATTAGTTTTCTGCCATGCACTGTACTGGATGACTTCCTCTCCATTATCTTCTTTATTCCTACCATTCTTGTGAGGAAGGCATAATTATGCCCATTTCACAGGTAAGAAGACTGAGGTTCAGAGTACTGGCAGTGCTTGCCCAAGGTTACACATGCAATAAAAAGTTAGAACCAGGCTACAGTCAAGGCTGGTCCTCATTTCCCACTCCTTCACGCTGGCTCACTGATGATGAGTCCCAAAGTCTGGATCTCTTCCAGATCCCTAACTGATCTGTGACCCTACCCCTAACCAATGTGTGATCTGGGGCAATTCACCCACCAATTTCAACCTCAGTTTCCCCTTCTGAGTCATGAAAAGGCAGCAAGAGTCTCTGAGATTTGTAAATATGAAACAACAGAGGCCCATCCAAACAGTCTCTACATGGAGAGACAACCTGGCTCCTGGTTGGGTTATAAATAAATGTTTAAGTAGCTGGCCCTTGAGCTGTCTTTGTATTGGGAAAATATCTCAGAAGACACCAAAAGCATTTATGTCAGTCACCAGGGAGAGGCTGGCAGGGGGACTGGGATGTAGGAGTGTTTGGGAGAAGCAAGAAGCTTCAAGAAACCCTTGGAAAGTCCCTCAAACAGCTCACGCAGCCACAGCAGGAAAAGTGTGGGTGATTTGGGGCTTGTGCGATGTGATTCTAGGATTGCTGAGAAACCGGGTGATATTTTCTGCACATCTGCCTGTAGTAAATGTATTACCAGGCCATCACCCCCAATTTCTTCACCTCCAATTTCCATGCCCGTGACATCTGCAAGAGTCAGGGTGTGCAAACATTCAGTCCTGGGCCACCACTTACAGGACAGTCAACCAGAGACTAACCCTGAAAAAGGAAAAAAACTCATTTGTTGCAAACCAAATGAATACCAGGCCCATAGTCAATAATAAAAGTAACAAATACTGCAGTATTTTTTTTTTATCTAATAATAAGAAGTAATAGCAATAAAAAAGAAACTAAGGACAAATGAGAACCGTGGTAACTGTGACCAATATTTCCAGAGCTCTTTCTTTGTGCCTATGTGCCAGTCCCTTTGCATTCATTATGTTTGTTAATCCTTGCAACAACTTGATAAAATACTTACTATGCCCACTTCACCACGTCGGCTCCCTGAGGCTCAGAGAGGGTAACTTATAGGAAATCAAACAGCAGGTAGCTGGCAGATTGGGAACCTGAACCTATGTCTGTGACTGAATGCTCTCGCTGCTCCCCACTGAACCAAGACAGGAGGCCTCCTGGAAGAATTTCATGAAGTTAATAAGTCTCTTTCCCTTATTAACTGTGCTGCCTTGGTCAAGGCATTGAACCTCTCCAAATCTCAGTTTCCTTATCTGTAAAATGGAGTTATGTGGGGACCAAGAACATTAGATCCATTTGCATACTCAGCCAGTCATTCCACAACCACCTGTGGGGCTCCCCTGGTATATGGGGCACTGAGCTGGGTTCTGGGATTTGGGAGCTGAAGGAGAGTCTCTGCTGACAAGGACAAAGGACCCTGATGCAACTAACCCAAGGCAGCATGCTAAGCGTTATTAGGGCACTGACTGAGCACCCAGCAGCACCAGATAAATGTTCAGGGTTCTTAGGAACCTGACATAAATTATTATTATTGCTGGTCACTGGAACATTAAAGGCTCATTTCCCTTATGAGTCTCCCTTCCTGGGCTCTCCCTTCAGATCCCGCATTCCTCAGATGGACACTTGGGCCAACAGAACTTGTAAATGCAGCTAGTTTCAGAACTTGCAACACAATGGACTTTTTTTTTTTTTTAACCCTCTAGAAGCTGATAACTTGGAAAATCCCAAAGGTGACTCAGAGACTTTCAGGGAAAGTGACCACGGCTGAGGCCACTAAAGCCCCCGGACTCTACCAACCCCACAGCTGCCCCTCTCCCAGGGCAGACCTGGCCAGAGCTGCAGCCCACAGGCCTTCTCATGCCCTGGGGCAGCTGCGGGAGAGGGCACCCAGCGGCGTCTCTGCATCCGGGTTCTACTCGCCTCTCAACTCTGTGTCAGTTGTGGGTCCCTGGGCAAGTCCCTCCAAGGTCAGTGTCCTCTTCTATAAAGTGGATACAGAACTGCTACCCTCTTTTCCTCCTAAGGCTGCCGTAAAAACTCGAGGGAAAAGTACAGCATTGCGCAATCATTTACCTGTAAGAAAGAATCCATTTATATTCTCCATTTGCTGAGCATACACTTTGTGTCACAAGCTGACCAGAATACCTAAGATTTATTGGGTACTAATTCCATATATCAAATTAGTTAATAATCCTACATTAAATTTCATATATTAAATGTGTTAATGTATGTTTTTAAAAAGCTTTGTTTTACTTGTTTAACTAATTTAATTCTCATAACAAGCCTGGAGGTAGACAGTTTCTGTACCCGCATGTTACAGATGGGGCAGCCGTTGACAGAGAAGTTAAGTGACCTGCTTAAGGCCATAAAGACACAGCAGAGGAGTGAAGAGCTAGACCACAAACCCAAGCAGGCCAGTTCCAGAGTCTGTGCTCCTGACCTTTATACCACCTCCCTTGGGGCAAGATATGGTTTCTGCCTTCAGGAGGTTCACAGTTTGGCAGGAAAAGAGACAAGTAAGCAGACAATGACAGTATGATTCAGCTGTGATGGGGGACGTACAAGGAGCTACTGGAGCGAGAGGAGGGGTTCTGACCGAGCCTGGGGGTATCAAAGAAGGCTTCTTGGAGGAAGTGGATGTACAGTAACAAAGCGGGAAAACCCTGGGGTGAGAAGGGGACTGGTGCATGTGAACACCGGCGGGAGCCAGGGGAGAGATCGGCTGGGGTGGCTCACACAGGGCCTCAGAAGCCATATGTGTCAGGCAGGGTCCCGGTGGGAGGGAGGTGACATGCTCACCTGCGTGATTTAAGGAAAGCTTAAGAAAGGAACTTTACACAAAGTGTGGGCAGAACTGGGAAAATGATCATGGATGCTGTGGTGCTCAAAGGCTAGCAACCACCACCACCTGCAGCCTAAGGGGACAAGAGGAAGGAGGGGGACAGGAATGTGACAGGAGCGGTGGCCTTCGGTAGAAGGATGCAGCCCTCGGTGGGAACCCGGCAGGGGGGAAGCTGGAGGTAAATGCTCTGACCACTCCGCCGCCCCCCCCCCCCGCCGCCACCTCTTGGAGCTTCACTGGTTGAGGCCAACTGGAAACATTCACGCCAGTGGGCCTGTTGACACACTCAGTATGGGTCAGAGTCCTGAGGCCCAGAGGATGGCAGACCCACAGGGGCCGATCCGAAAACATCTATGTCCAGGGCTTTGGTATTTATCCTGAGGGTGGTGGGGAGCCCCTGTGGTGACACTGTCACTGCACTAAGGGGAGTGTCACCCTAGAAGAATGGGTCACAGTGTGAAGGAGAAGGACTGGAGGCAGGAAGCCCAGCTGAGAGGCCGTGGCAGATGTTCCTGTGGGAGGGGGGTAGGCCTGGACCCCAGCAATGGTGTTTAGGGTAATGAGATTCTGACAAGCCATTCGTAAGGCCTTCCCAAACCTCAGGAAATTGCAAACCTTTCCTCTTCCTCCTACCTTACACGCACCTCTCACACACACGCCAGCACTAGCACCAATCGACGTGCCCTGGTGCTGTCACCAGCTGCATCCTTTGTTCCTCTGATTCAGATCCAACTCACACTTGTCGGGCATCCCCAGGACAGCTGACTCTGTGCCACTGTGTGGTTTCATTCAGACCCTCCACAGATCTGTGGTCTGAGCACTACGCTTTCATCTTACAGATAAGCAACATGGTTAGACGAATCCAGAAACTTGGTCAGGGCTCCCACAGCAAGTAAGCGTCAGAGCCAGGACCGGAAGCCAAGCCTTCCTGGCCCCTCCTGACCGGCCCCTCCTGCCCTGACTGTACAGGGTAGACCACCTCCTCTCCCCTCCTTTCTCTTGCCCTCTCCTTTTCCCTGCCATGAGACCTCTGATTCTTACACTTGGACCCCCCAGGGGTTTCCCTGGTCAGAGACATCCTCCCCTGTACAGTCCTGAAGAGGTAGAGCTGGGCATAAAGTCACCTTCCCACCAGCCCAGGAAGCCTGGTGCGCTGTCAGGGCCCCACAGGCCTGCGGTCCCAGCAGTGGCACATCGGCTCCACCCACCCTCTGGAACAGAGGGCAGGCATTGCCTGCTGTGGGATGGGTGAGAATCACAGTAACTGTTGTACTTGTAGGGCATTTCCTAAACTTCACGCCAGGCACTATTTGAAGTGCTTTGCATTTCATCATCACAAAACCCCATGTGGTATATACTATGAGTATTCCCATTTTACAGATGAGAAAACAGAGGTGCAGACAGTTTAAATAAATTACCTAAGAACACAAGGACAGTGAGCAGCAAGGCTGGATCAGAACTTAGGCAAGGGGGTTCCTGAATGTGCTCACTTAATCTCCTATGTTTTCTGTCTGAGCTGAAAAGCCCCAAAGTACATCCAATACCACCCCTCATTTTGCAGATGAAGACACTAAGGTCCAGAGAATGGGAGTAGCTTGCCCCAGTCCGTGGCAGAGCCTCTAGAACTCTGACTCCCAGTCCAGGCCCCTCCCACCTCTGTCACTACACCCCCTCTGGTCTTCCACGGAACTACTTCCCTGGCTGGAAACAGGCTGGGTTTCTTGCTAACAGCTCGATTATGCTGGGGTGAGCACTCCACTCCAGGAAGCCAGTTTACGGGATATTAAAGTCTCTTACTAATGACCTATGTTCCTCACATTCAAACTGGAGCTTGGCCAGGTGCTCCAGGCAACCCCCTGCAGGAGTCGTGAAGCTTTTGGCTGGGGAATAACCAAAGTCAGATATTTCCAGAGACAGGAAAACCCCTAGGGTCCCATTCCTCAGCTCCTCCACAGCCCACAAGGAGATTGTTCTGAAACCAATGGAAGATATTTTCTTTTCCTTCTGAGATTCTCAGGGATGACACCTGGTTAGCCCAGGTTCCCATGACCACCTAGTTACTCTCACCCTGTACTTACTCTATAGATGAAAAGCTGCTATGGGAGTTTGGATAGGAGAAGTCTTTATCCAAACCCTACACTAAACCAATGGGGAAACTGACACCAGCAAGGAGACTGGGCCAACTCCAAGTCACACAGTAGGGCCAACAACAACCAGAGGCAGACTGGAAACCTGACCTGTTCACTCCGAATCCTACTTTCCATCACACCATGTAGGGTGGGTCCTCCCAGCACTTTGCCCAGAGTAAATACTCACCGACAGCGTCTTAACATTATTCTTAAAATCCTAAACAGTTGTAGATATCTTTTCAAAAAATGTATTTGTAGAAATAAAGAAAAAAATCGTTCAGGAAATAACTTGTCTCCCTCATCCCTTACCTAATCTGTTTACTCAGGATGACCGGGCCAGTTACCAAGCTGTCCCCTTCCTTCCCCTGGGGGGCTTGAAGGAGGTAAATTTAGGACATATCAGTGAGTTCAATGAGCTGATGTTTGTGAATCTTCAGCTTACACAATGTTTTCATTTTCCAGCAACTTGTTAGGTAAACACAAGCCTCTTGCAAGAGACAGTATGGTCGGCCGTGTCTCCACTGGGCACCGGAGTGAGACAAACCAAGGGCTGGATCCCAGTCCCAACACACACAAGCCGTGGGAGCTCAGCTCACTTATTTATCTTCTCTAAGCCTCTATTTTCCTCATTTATTAAGTGGACATCACACCCACCTCACAAATTTGTTGGGGAGACTGAATGAGATAAGGTGCCCAATACACTATAGCACTCAGGCGATGTTAACAATGATTATCCTTGGCCAGGGACCACATTATCAAAAAGGTAGTTAACCCTGGGGTTTAAGAACCCAAAATAGGCAGCAAATAGAAATGAGCATCAGAAGGGTTTGACAGATTCCAGTCATAGTGGGAGCTGGATATACTCAGAATTGGCACATCACTCTGGTTAACCTAATCAGAGTGAATACAGGTTTTGTGAGGGAGCTACTGGGAAGAGGCACTATGTTTTTTCCGTTGGATGTGAATATAGAGAATGCAGATGTGGAGGTGCTGGCTGCCATGGTGGCACTATGTGGAAACTGGGAATGAAGCCAGCAGGGAGAAAAAAGCCCAGGAAGGGAATTCAGGTGGGGTCCTGATGACTTCCTCTGAGTCTTTCCTATAGCAAGTTCTCCCCCAGGGCATTGAAACTGTATGAACCAAGTTATTTTTGGGTAGGGGAGAATGTCTATCACTTATGAGTGAGAGAACCCTACAGATTCACCCACTGGCCCCCAGCGTTGGTGAAAGATCAAGAGAGCCCCTGGCCTGTTGAGAGAGAAGCGTTGGATGATGCCACTGGAGCAAAATACACAGGGCACTTCAGGGAACCATGGGAAAGCTTGACTCCTTAAACTGGATAGTGAAGATGTGTTTTTGATGCTATTCTTTGTGCCCTGCATGTATGAAAAGTCTTACCAAAAAATTTTTTTTAATTCTACTTAAAGAAGTATAACTAGGAATGACTTTTCTAGAGATAATTTGGCAATGTGTAACAGTTACAATGCACCAATTTATTTATCAATTTCATTAATTAAATTACCAACTAAAGATGCATAAACATTTTAGCTCTAAAATTCCTCTTCTTATCCTGAGAAAATATTAAAATGTGCACAAAGATTTATGTTTCACACTGTCATTTTCAAAAACTGAAATAACTTATATTTATCAATAAGGAACTGAGTAAATTATGGTAAATCCTTACAAGGGAATATTTACTTGGTCATGAAAAAGAGTATAGCAGATTTTTCAGTGTACTGACAGGGGAAAATACCTATAATATAAAGTTAAGTGGAAAGGGTGGGAGAGAACTGTGTGTCATTTAGAAATTGCAGAAAACCTCATCACAGTAGCTTAAAAACCACAGGGAATTATTCTCCAATGTGAAATAAAGCCTGAGGAAGGACAGTCCGAAGTGGTATAGCTATTCCTTTAAGTTGTCGATGACTCAGACACTTTCTTGTAATCGCCAACGTGTGGCTCCCATCCTCAGGGTTCCCTTGTGGCCTAAGATGACTGCTGGAACTCTAACTTTACATCTGTTTTGTAGGCCAGAAGGAGGCAGGAAAAGAGCTAAAAAGCCACACCTCCCACCTGAATTAGCCTCTTGTAAGCAACCTTCTTGGTGTTACACAATCTGTCTGCTTCTCTGCTATTGGGCAGAATTTAGCCACATGCACACACCTGTCCGGAATGGAGACTGGGAAATGCAGTCTCTTCCAGGTGGCAACGTGCTCAGCTAAAAATCAAGATTCTGGGCACCCAGGTGGCTCAAGTCAGTTAAGTGTCTGCCTTTGGCTCAGGTCATGATCCCAGAGTCCTGGGATCAAGTCTGGCATCGGGCTCCCTGCTCAGCAGGGAGTCCGCTTCTCCCTCTGCGCCTCCCCCATTCCTGCTTGTGCTCTTGCTTGCTCTCTCCCTCTCAAAAATAAATGAATAAACTCTTTAAAAAAAATAAATAAATAAAAATAAAGATTCTGCGCTAAGGGGTCTGTGTGTCTCCATGTGTATGTAGAATGCAACATATATGTTTATATGAATAAAGTCTGGAAGCATATACATAAAACAAAACACGGTTATGTCTGGGAAGTCGAATTAGAGAGTATTCTTTCACTTGCTACTTCATATCATCCTGAATTCATAAATTATTTTTTTCAACCAACTTACATTATTTTTAAAATCAGAAAAAAAAACATAAAGATACCTCAATATTGGGGAAAAAAAGAGGTAATGGTATTAAAGTCCTATAATGTGAACTTCAGAGCATACTATATAATTAGCAAGAATATTTTATGCCAGGATTTGAGTATATACATTTAGTCATGCCATTATTAACCATTCTCAGATAGAGTCTTTAGTGCATTGTATGCCTGAAAAAGGGAAAGGCCAAACACTGTAGACATGAAAATCTCTTTTCTGATCTAAAGAAATTAGAATCTACTGGTGATACTCTTACCGTGATTGAATGAAGACTTCTTTTTACAAACATTTCATCTCCCCATGAGACTCATGCAGTGAACATTAGTTGAGTGCCTACCAGGGCCAGACAATTTAGCAGGTTCTTTATCTTTTCTCACTTCATCCTTCACAAAAACTCTGTCAGGCAGATACTATCGTCCCATTTTATAGATGAGGAAACCAAGCCTGAGAGAGATGACTTGATCATATGTAGCTTAACACTAGGTCTATCTGGCCTCGAACCTTGTCCTTTTTCTACTCACTGGGGGGTTCCTCATTAGCCCCAGCCCCTCCCCTGGAGACCCGTGGATGACAAAGGACAAGTAATCCTCACTGAGCTCCTTGTCTCCTACCTTAGGAGCCTCAGAGTGTGAGGCTTTCTAAAATTAGGCCAATCGCTTCCTTCCCTTCCTCCAGCCAGTTTTAAATATAGGCTATCCTATCCATCTTCCTTACTCACCAATGTTTCCTCCGAACTTCATGGACCCTCAGACCAGCAGTATTTTTCCTACTGCCCTCTTAATTTCCTCCGGCAGTCTGACTTGTTACTCATTTTGGACCCGATATTCTGTGAACTTGTTAATGGTCTCCCTTACCTAATTGCCAGCCCTGACACAAGTCAGAAAGAGCCTCCATGTATTAGTCACCCCTTAGGGACAGAGCTGTCCATGTCCTGCAGCCCGTTCTGTGTTAACCTGAGTGAATTTCCTGGAGGCAGCAGGTGTGGTAGACAGAGCCTGGGCTTTGGGCCCAGAGATACTTGGGTTTGAATCTAGGCTGTTCGATCTTTCTGAGTCTCTTGGTTTACTTATTTCTTAAAATGCAAGTAGATGATATATCTTTTCCAGGCTGCATGTGAAGGCTGATTGAGATAAATGTATTTGATTGCCTGGCACCTGGGAATTGCTTAACTTTTGTTGTTTCTCTTCCTTCTAGTTTTCTTGATTGAAAATGCCCCAAATTCTCACTTTATAGCTACAGAATATCCATGTCAATTATAATTATGCCAGTAATTACATAGCCTAATAGTCAAAAGCACAAGCTTTAGGACAGAATGCCTGAATGTGAATCTCAGCTTCATCACCTGGTAGCTAGGTGAGCTTGGGCATTTACTTAAACCATTTTTGTTTGTTTGTTTGTTTTTTAAAGATTTTATTTATTTATTTGACAGAGAGGGATATTGAGAGAAGGAACACGAGCAGGGGGAGTGGGAGAGGGAGAAGGAGGCTTCCCGCCGAGCAGGGAGCCCGATGTGGGGCTCGATCCCAGGACCCTGGGATCATGACCTGAGCCGAAGGCAGACGCTTAACAAATGAGCCACCCAGGCACCCTACTTACACTGTTTAAACCTCAGTTTCCTCAACTGTAAAATGAGCTCTATGACCACACCTACCTTGTGAGGTTAAATCACTTAGAATAATGCCTCATCCATTTGTTAAGCGCTCAATTTATGTAAGCTATTATTATAGTTGCCGTGCACTGAGCTCTTGCTAAAGGCCAGCCTCTGTGTTTAAGTCCCATATATTTGCTCTCGTTTTTACAGTGCCATGGGTCATATTATCCCCACCTTTGGGCTAGGGAAAGGACACTCCCAGCAGGAGGGTGACTTCCCCTGGATCCCACAGCTGGTAGGTGGCAGAGGCTGGGTTCATGTCAGGGCCCTTTTCCACCTCACTATGAGTTTATCTCCCTCTGACTTCCAGCTCATTCTCCAAGGAGCCCCCGTGGCTCCTTTGCAATTTCCTATCCTGATATCTCAGGGACATTTCCACATTAATCTTGGTTTCCTACACTATTTATTTTCTGTTACCTTGCCATGCTGTATCACAAGGGTTGATTAATCAGAAATTGTGTCTCAGTGGTTATGACCCTGAAGGAAATGTTCCAGAACCCCCGCCAACCCGTCACTGATCTCAGTTCATGAAGGACAAGCTGTTTATCAGAGGGGCAGAAGGCAGCCTATTGTTGAGATGTAAAGGAAAGATGACCTGGTTAGAGCGTCTTGTACAAGACTTGGCCTCCGGGACCTGCTGAGTAAGCGGGTGCCCATGTGGCCCTCTGTAAACAGGATGGTGCCGGTCCAAACTGCTGACACGCAGTTCCACTACACTATGAAGGGAGGCTTCCAGGAGCAGGGATGCATGCACACTGATACACTCATGCATCCACCTAACAACCAGTAGAAATTAAGATCACAGAAGCTACCTCTGATTGAGTGTTTTCCACATGCTAAGGAGGAGGTATGCATACCTCTTGGGTGTCAGCTCTGACCAGTCCCTGCCTTGCTCTTGAAGCTCCAAGAATCCCAAACAACCCAGAGCTCCCTCCAGGCTGCCTCCCCACCGCTCTCCCCGCCGCCCCGCAGCAAGCTAATTCTTGCTTCTGTGCCTTTATCCAACCATTCCTTCCTTCGACAAATATATTTTGACTATCTACTATGTGTCTTTTGAAGGTTGAATTGCATCCACCCAAAATTCATATCTTGAAGTCCTAACCCCCAATATCTCAGAATATGATCTTATTTGAAAATTGCAGATGTGATTTGTTAAGATGAGGTCACACTGAAATAGCATGGACTCCTAATCCTATATGAATTGTATCCTTCTAAAAAGGGAAATTTGGACCCAGACACACATGGGGTAATGGCACACAAAGATGAAGGCAGAGAGCAGGGTGATGTATTTACAAGACAAGGAACATGAAAGATCTCCAGCAAACCACCAGAAGCTAGGGGAAGACATGCAACTGCTTCTTCCTCACTGGCCTCCGAAGGAGCCAACGCTGCCTATGCCTTGATCCAAGACTCCTAGCCTTCAGAAACAGGGGAAACTAAGCTTCTGTTGTTTGAGCCGCTGGCCTGTAGTCTCTCCTTACAGCAGCAGCAGCAGCAGACTAATCCAGCATCAGGCCTGAGGCCATGGGGAGACCACGCTGAATGAGACACAGGAGGTCCCTCCCCACAGCGAGCTTACATTCCAACAGGGAGGACAGACTGTAAAGCCACAGAAAGACATTTCAGCTCAGGAGCAGTGATGTTAAGGAAACTAGAACAGGGTAAAGGGATAGACAGTGACTGAGGTGCTCAGAATAAACGCCTGTGAGGAGGGGACATTTTGAGCAGAAGCCTGGATGAGGTGAGGGAGCAGAGCATGAGAAGAAGCCCCTCTGCACGGTGGTCTGCCTCTCCTGTGCACCTCCCCCTGTCACAGCTGGCTAACTCGTCCTCCAAGGCTCAGTTCTGGTACCATCTCCTCCTCAGAGACTGGGCTGACCTGCAGGCTAAGCCAGATGCGCTCCCCTCGGGGTTCCCAGGTCCCTCAAGGACAGGGCTCTCCCTAAATTCCTGTTTTATAATTTTGGGGGGTATAGTTTGTATGTGTGCCTAGAGAGTTGGTGTCCCTGTGCCTGCATTGTGCTTTCATGGAAAACAGAGCCATCCACATCTTATTCATTTCTGCATCTCTAGCACTTCGTACAGAAACTGTGCAGAACAGGTGTGCAATACAAGCTTGCTGCATCCATACACGGATGGAGGCAGAGCTGCGTGGAATCATGTCCCTGGGTCACTACAGCCTTATGAGATACTTACTACTATACTCATGGAGCAAATGAGCAAATCTGGGGAGGCCGCCAAGGAGGGACCCTGCCTATTCACGCCAACTGCAGGGCAGCCACAATTCAACTGGCCTGAACCAGTGAAACAGCAGGCTGGGCAAAGTCACCAGGAAGGCCCAAGCTCCTTGAAGGTGCACAGCCTTTTACAAATCACACTTTGAGAGTTGCCCTTAATCCTCAAAAACGCCTGAAAAGTATGCAAACAGGCTAATTGTCTTCATCGGACAGACAGGAAAATCTTGACTTGGGGAGATGTATGGAGTTACCCAGGGTCTCATGGCTGGTGAGTAAGGACTCCCGAGCCCCTGCTCCTTCCATTTCTGGTGCAGTCTCCAAACTCACTGACCACAAGAACCATTTCTTACACACTCAGACATAAGAGGACCTGCAGCTGCATCTAGTCCAACCTCTTACAGACAAGGAAGAAGGGGCTCCAAGCTCACCATCCTCACCCTCAGGCCAACCTCATTCCATTTACTCCAAATAGCAGAGATACAGAGAAATGCTACTCTGTTCCAAGACAGCAGGAAACATCTGCCCTTTAAAACAAAATAAATGAAAAGCAAAACAGAGAAAAAGAAAACCATTATCTAGACAGAACCCTAAAATCCATTTTTCCCTGAGAACTGCACTTTATTCTTCAAAGCCCCTTTTCCTGGAAGACCGTGGCTTTCCTTAAGGATTGAGTTGGAGGAGAGCAGACTGAGGATGAATCCACCAACCACAGCAGCCCCCTCCATCACCCCTTTCATGAGAAACATGTGGAGGTAGACAGGAGTAACCATGGGAATGGCCAAAGCTCAAGAAGCTCCTGCCTCTGGGCGCCTGGGTGGCTCAGTTGGTTGAGCGACTGCCTTCGGCTCAGGTCATGATCCTGGAGTCCCAGGATCGAGTCCCGCATTGGGCTCCCTGCTCAGCGGGGAATCTGCTTCTCCCCCGACCCTCCCCCCTCTCATTCTCTCTCTCTATCTTATTCTCTCTCTCTCAAATAAATAAATAAAATCTTAAAAAAAAAAAAAAAGAAGAAGAAGAAGAAGAAGCAGCTCCTGCCTCTCTGGCATAGATGGGGTTTCACCACATGTCCCAAATGGCCCAGCATTCCCAGCAGGAGATGGCAAAGAGCACAAGTCCCAGTGTGGCCAGCAGCCTTGGGGTCAGCAAAGGTTACTAAGGCCTCTCCTCAGTCTGAAGATCACCAAGACTTCAATCCTTGCTGCCCACATTGCAAAATAGCCCTCTGTTCTGTCCTGGGCCTCTGTGCCCAAGTCAAGGGTATGGCTTCCACCTGGAGAGGTCAAGGTCAGATTCCAGAGCAGCAATCACCCCCCAGTCCCCATGTGAAAAACATCTTTCAAGCTTACAAAGCATTTTTGGGTACAATATCTCAAAACTGGTCTAAAATTGAGGACTCTTATACCCTGCAAGCTTACTTCCACTCCTGTGTTCTCAGTAGACACCAATATTCACCTATCATTAAGGTAGAAAAACTCAGTGTCTTTTATCTTTTACTTCATCTCTATATGATTCTCATATTCAAATGATGAACAAAGGCAGCTGATTCTACTTGAGAAATGTCTCCCCAGTATCCCTTCCTCTCCGTCCCTGGAGCACCTGCCCTTGGCCAGGTCTTATTGCCTCTCTCATGGCCCTTGTACCACAGCAGCCCTCCTCCGCCTGCCAACCCACCCTACCTGTTGGTCTGATCTTCCCACACAGTTACCCCGATCAGGTCAGTTCTCTGCTCTGACTGTTGAATCCCGATTTCCCTTGGGATACATCCAAACTCTCGATCAGGACACACAAGGCCCCACAGAGCCCAGCCTCATCTCCTCCTACCGCTCCTGCCTTCCACTTTTCTCTCTGGCACCTGTGAGCTGCTTAAAACCGCATCACACCGCTTATCATCTCTACTCACTTCCTCATGTTTTTCCCTTTCCCTAGGACACCGCCCCTCCCTCACCGACCTCCACCCCTGCCTAATTCTTACTTATTCTTTGAGGTCCAGCACAAGGATCATCCCCTTGAGGAAGCCTTGCCGGGCCTCCCTCGCCCCACCCAAGCCACCTGGCGATGGTAGGTGCCTTTTCCACAGCACTTCTAGGACTCAGGTAAATCATCTGCCCACAGCCCTTTCTGGCTACGTTGTGCACCCAGAATGTTCATGTGCCATTCTTCCCATCTGACTGAGCTCCTCCAGGGCCAGAGTTCTGTTCTACTCATCTCTACGCCACCAGCTGCTAGTCACAGCCCTGGCAAAAAGTAAAAACTGAGTAAGTGTTGAATGAATGAATCTTCAGTGGACCTCACGTAATAACTTATGAGTGGACATGAGGAGTCTAGGGTAATTCCATGTTTGAGCGGCCGGACAGTGATGATGTCCATAAGCATAGGAAACAGAGGATGAGTGAAAGTTTAGGGAGCAGATGGCCACCTGCATCAAGTAGAGACTTCAACAGGTAGTTGGGTCTAAGTACACTTTTAGAGTTCAGGAAAGCACTCATCTGGTAAGAGATACCATTTTGGGAATGACTGCAATGGGAAAATTCCCCAAAGGGGGTTCTAGAGCAGGACAAATAGTGGAGGAAACCCTGAGCAACACTGGCATTAAAAGGTGGGCAGAGAAAGACAACCCTATGCAAATGACATGACAGAGGGGGAGTGGCCAGGGAGGTAAGAGCTGCTCCATCAGAGTGATGTCAACCAAACCAAGGGAGGAGTGCCTTTCCAGAAGAGTGACATGGTTTCCCAAAGCAGCAGTCATGACCACACTTCTTCAGCGATGGGCATAGCCCTTTATAATCTAGCCTTTGCCTACATTTCCCACCTCATCCCCTCACACTGTAGATCCCAGCTTGTCTATATGGTTTAGAATTCCTTGACTAGGCTCTGCCATTTCACCGTCCTGTACCTTTGCTCGGTCATTCTCTCTGCCTATGAGGTCCACATCCACCCACTCTGAAACCATCATCAATCAAATGCTCTCTTGAGCTTTTCCTCCTATAAAGCCTTCTTAGCCTGCCCCCGCCAAAAGAGTGAGTTGACCACTTCCTCCTGCAGGCCTGCACTCTTCTGTCAATCTGGCTCTTATAGATCACCTATAACACTATATTTTTGTTTCCATGCTTGAGTTGTTTAGGACCATGGGCTGTCTTATTTATTTCTATAATGCCAAGACCAGACACATAGTCTGACATAGTCAGATGCCCATATATTTTTTTGAATGAGAAAGAATAAAGGAATCTGCACATCAACATCACTCACAGAACAAAGCAAGAGAAGTGCAAAAATCAAAATCTGGTTAATTAAAGGTTCTCCTTTTTGGGGATTTGGCTAACTGAGGTTTTCTTGGAAATGCCCAGGTTAAACAGTACATAGGATGCTTTAAGGGAGTTCTGCCCTGGCCTATATAAGCTCCTGAACATAGTTGCAAATGAACTAATCTGGGTGGGAGGGAGCACCTTTGTGGGGTTATAGAGAAACATCCGTTTGTGTTGAGGCTGCCAAACTGCCTTTCCTTTGCCCCAAGTGCACTGAGGGTGTCTCATAAATGTTAAATAATCATAATGACCATGCTCAAGTGGTGTCAGTGGTCATAAAATCTAGCTTTTATGGATGATTCCCTAGTCTCCTGGTGGGTGGTTAGAAACTGAGCAAGCCCTGAGGGCCAGAGGTCTCCATACAGGCTGCATCTGAGAGACCTATAAGCTTGGGTGGCAGAAAGGGGATCCAATCACAAGCTGGGACGCCCAACCATTGATTGATTGAGGAAGGCCACCCACACTGAGCCTTCTGGAATCCATTGGTGAGTCATTGGTGAGCCAAAGGATTATGTCTTCAATATGGGCCATTGGACCTGATACCGAGGCATTTCCTGCTTACAGCTTAGGGGAGCTATCCTTAATGAGGGTGATGACCTGTAGGTCCAGATGAGAGGAAAACCCTAGTCTCATTTACCCTTCGTGGGGCATGGCTTCCTAAGCTTTTTCTGATTATATATTCTCCAGCAGACCTCAGTTTACATTCATTCATTCATGACATCATTATTTATCTATTGTATTCATTCTTTCCATGGACATTAACTAAGTACTTGGGCTAGATGTTAAAAGTACAGAGATAAATAAGACATGGTTCCCACCCTTGTTGGGTCAACTGTAAGGAGGTAAGTAAGACACCAATTTTCACATAATGTGTTCACTATATATAGCCATTGAGGTATGTACAAAGGGAAGAATGGCTGCCAGAGAGGTGACATTTGTAAAGGATGAACAGAGTACCACCAGGCAGGTAAAAGGGAGGAAGAGGGGATACCAGGTATCCAGGGGGGTAGAAGGAGGCATTTGAAACAATTAGATACGTAGAGTGAGAGCAGTGCCAAAATAAGGGTGACGACCAGGACCTCTACTTCCATAATTCCAGGGGCTACAACTCCCATCAACATCTACAGTCATGCAGTGCATAATCGGCCCCCACGCCCCTAGTCAGGAGACCTGGGCTCAATTCCTGGCTCTGCTTCTAACTAGCTGTATGATGCTCTTGGACAGTGTTCTTCCTGTTTCTCAGTCTCTTCAAGTGCAGAACAAAGAAGCTGGACTGGATAGCTTCCAAGTATCCTCCTCCCTCTAGAGTCCTCTATGAATCTGTGAGTCCAAGCAGAGCTGAAATGACATGGGGGTTAAAGCTTGTCCTTTGGGACTGAACTGGGTATTGTCCTTGGAAATGAGACTTTAATCTTCGCCCAAGTCTTGATTTGTACATAGGCTGATAAACACGGATGTGTAGACTATTAGCACTAAACAGGAAATTAAGGATCACTTAACCCAAGTGGTTCCTTTTTGAGAACATGAGACTAAGGACCAGAGAAAGCAAATGATTCACCCAGAGGTAAACAGCAAATTGGATCAAGACCAAGACTCAGGTTAGGACAGAAGTGTTCTCTGCACCAAGCCAAGTTACCAAGTTTGACCCTGAGTCCCTCCAAAACTCTGTCATGGCAGAGCACCCAGTTGACCAAACCTATAGATCTAGGACCATAGCATACTTCCACCTGGTATTTCTTTGAAATATGGGACTTCCAAACCTTTTCCTCAGAAGTAAATTCAATCTATGTAAATATTCAAGTTACTTTAGACATGGCCAAGATATTTTAAACACCATCCATTCTGACACCCAAACTAGAACCCAAGTGTGATCCTAGCTCCTCCCTCTTCCTCCTATTGTCTCCTGCCAGATCCCAAACACATCCCTCTCCCTGTGCCATCACCAACCTGTTCCAGAGCCACACCCTCTCCTCCCTGGGCTATTGCATTAGTGGGCTAACTGGTCTCCCGTCCTGCTGTGCATCTTCCTCTGTGCAGCCACCATGACAGTGGTGACTCTCCCCTGCTCTGGGCAAGCCGGGGACGCTCCCACATCTGCCAGATAAAACCCAAACTCTGCGGCGTGGCATACCACACCTTTTGCGATTCTGCCCCTCCCCTCCCTTCGCACTCCACAAGGTGCACGAGGATTACTTATGGGTCTGCAGATATGCCATGCTCTCCTGGCTCTCCGTATCTTTCCTCAGACTGTTTCCTATGCCCAGAAGGCTTCCCCCTCCTCAAATCCATCTGCCTTGTACATCCCTCCTGTACTAGTCTGCTCTGGGTGCAAAATATCACAGACTGAGTGGTACAAAATACAGATTTTATTTCCTCACAGTTCTGAAGGCCAAAATCCATGATCAAGAAGTAGGAAAATTCAGCTTCTGATGAGAACCCTCTTCCTGCTTAGGGACAGCCACCTTCTCTCATGACTTTACATGGCCTTTCCTCTGTGTGTGCATGGGAAGGGAGCTCCCCAGGATCTCTGCCTCTTCTTACAAGGACACTAATCCTATTGGACTAGGGCCCTACCCTAACAAACCTCATTTAACCTAATTACCTCCCTAACGGTCATACCTGCAAATACAGTCACATTCAGGGTTAGGTCTTCAATATATGAACTTAGGGGAGAAGGACAAAATTCAGTCCATAGCATGTCCATTACAGCTCTTACCTCTACGAATCAGGATGATTTATTTTCATATCTGTCTCCTCTATTGGCTTCCGAGTTCTTATGGAAACTCAGAATGGTCTCTGAATCCTTTTATCAGTGGGGACCGGTCCAGGTTTTGTGAGGCCAAGGCCTGAGGCTTATAAGGTGTGGTGGGTCCTCATTAAGAAAAGGGTTAAAAATTAGGTATGAAGTGAATTTAGAAAGGGCCCGTGCAAGTGAGGGACCCTGGAGTTAAGCTTTACGGCTTCACAGTGTATCTGCCTCTGGGCTAATAATACAAAGCCACACTGGGTGCTAGAAAGACCACAGGTTGGGCTACATTCCAACTTCTCCTTCCTTTTTGGGCAGATAAGTTCATTATCTGCACCTCAGTATTTCTGCATATCTAAAATGGGCTTGTAATACCTGCCGTGTGAGGTCTTTTTGAAATGTAATTAGATAATCTGAAAGGATATTCTATACTTGTTTATGTGCTCACTGCCTGCGTTCCCAACTACAAGGTGTGCTCTGTGAAGAAGGGGACTTACCCTGGGCACTGCTAAATCCCAGCGCCACAATGGTGCCCTGAAGTGGCTAGATGCTCGACAACACTGTTGACAGAAAGAATGCAGTACTCGGTAGTCCCTGAAAGACTGGTGCCTGGTACCATCGGTATAAGTTTTCCCTCTTGAAACTATTGCTATCATCAGTGAATCTTAGTTAAATGAATTTCCTAAGGAAGAGACAGAACATACCAATGCTCAGAAAACAAAAGCCACTGTATGCTGGAGTCTGGGGAGCATTATAATTCAAAACTTCTTACTGTCCTAAAGTGTTTCTAAAGCTAGAATAATAAAATATCTGGAAGGAAGAAAAGAAGAAAAAAATGGGGGGAGGGAGAGAGGGAGGGGGGGGAGAAAGGGAGGGTGGGGGGGGGGGGGGTAGATGGAGAGAGACAGCCAAACAACACAGAAAACCCTCCAGGCAGTGGGTAGAATCAAAACAGGAAAGCCCCAGAAATTTGACATGGTTTCTCTGAAGACTAAGAGCATATTTATTCCTTGTGCAGCAGCTACCTCCATAAGCTCCAGGGAGTAGAGGGTGCTAGTAGGTGCTCTCCAGTGGGCTGATGAAGCGGGGGCAGATGCAGCCTCATCAGACAACCTCGAATCGTGCCAAGCCCCAGTCTCTTGCAGCTTGGAGCTGAAAAGCCAATCCTCCAACTTGGCTCTGAACTCTTCACCCCAATCAATTAAGAGAAATCCCATCAAAAACCCCAAATTAAGTATGCTTGGCCTGACCTTGATGATTCAAGCTAAAGAGACATCGCTGCTCCTGGAAGAATCTGTCATTTTTAAATGGCTCACACTGATGGTGGAGGAATTGAGAGAGAGGTAGACTGAATGCCAGCACTCAAGAGCTGAGAGGGACTTAGCACTCACAGAGTGCACTTCCCAGCAGGGTCACAGAGCCTCGTTAATGTCGTTGGGAGAGATCTCCTAAAGTGATCTGGCTTCCTATACAGGCCATTTAATTCTCACACTTGACCGTGTCAGTAACTCTGACTCACAGTTCAAGAATAAGAGCGTGGCCTCGGCTTCACAGACCTTGTTTCATTTCTCATTACGCTTCCTAGGTACCGTGTGAACTTAACCAAGTGACTTCACCTTTCTTGGCTTCCATTTTAATTTCACCCTCTGCAGGACGGTTAATGGTATTTACCTCACATTCCTGTTGTCAAGATGAAGATAGCATTTACTTAAAAGCAGGTACTTTTAGTGCTGAATCAAGGGTGATTTCCCACCTTCTCTCTTCCTCCCCTTTCCCTCCACTCCTTTCCAGATTTGTTCCCAGCAGGTACTGTGACAGACACAGGGTAGAGCGCAGGGTCCTTGCTCAGAGGAGCAAGCTCACCCCCAGCTGAACTTCAGTTCCTGTGTCTATAAAACATGAAGGTGGTAAGACATGGCCTCTACAGACCCATGCTCCCTGACCGACTTCTCGGACACCACATGACTGTCTGTGTATCCAGGCTGTGGGCCAAGCTGCAGGGATACAGAGAAGTCCCTTCCCTGTCCTCTAGGAGCTCACAGAAGACTCCAGCCAAAGACAAGGAAGAGAAAAAACCCACAGTAAGCATGAAATTATATCAACACCGTAAAGAGTTCAGAAGTCATGGAGAAGGGGGGAAACAGCCACATCAGGGGCCAGTGATGAGATGGTCAAGGGGGAAACCCAAGAAGAACTGCAGTTCTCCTTGTCTGATTAAAAAATAAGAAACAAGGGGGAAAAATGGTAAAAGGAAGTAGAAGTTCACCAGTCAGGGCAAACTATTTCTGGGCATCACACATTGTGAAGATAATCTGGTGCCTACCAACTCCTACATGTATTTAGTCCTCTGGATCGTGTGATTATTAAGGCTGGTGGGAAGGAGTAGAAAATCAAAAGAGACTGAAAAAAAGAAAGAAGATGAAAGAAGAGGAGGAAAGAGGAAGGAAGAAAGGAAGGAAACTACCTTTGGTTTCACTTTTATGTCCTAAATCCCACAGCTTACTCACTTCACTTTTATGTCCTAATTCCTTCACTTATTCACTCCACGAATGGAAAGAGAGGGGGGCAAGGGAGGAAGAAGGAAGGGTGGAAGGAAAGAAGAAAACCTGTAAGGTGGGTAATACCTTCTTTGTAAACATGAGGATAGCAAAAGTCAGGAGATGAAATGCCTGGCCTAAGGCCACAGAGCAATAAGGAGCAGAAGCAGGACTGAAAGCCAACTATGCCTGACTCCAAAGCTCATGCTCCTTTCAGGGTATCCTGATGCCTGGGGCGGACTCTACTATATCCCCCAAATGGTAGAA
Organism: Callorhinus ursinus; assembly: GCF_003265705.2. Lineage (NCBI taxonomy): Eukaryota > Metazoa > Chordata > Mammalia > Carnivora > Otariidae > Callorhinus > Callorhinus ursinus. The sequence continues at coordinate 56,550,354 of NW_027397071.1, read as the reverse complement.
TAAATGGAAAGGGATAGTCTGAAGGGGCCAGGACACCACAGACGTAGGAATATAAAGAACAGAGACAAGAGCCCTTCTGTGTGCCCAGGGAATCCTGCCACTCCTGGACTGACTTTCCCCCTTTGGGCAAATTGCCTAATCTCGTATACCCCCAGGGGCCTTATCTGTAAAGTCCTTCGATGAAGGAGACTAGATTAGCTAAACCCTTGAGCTCCCTTACAGCTTGAAGTCCTCAGAGTCTACTCACATCACAGAATTTCATACCTAGAAAGGACTGTTGAAATTAGTCTTTCTCAAGCTTGAGAAATGGCTAGCTCCTATGGCAGCAATCTCCATTTAGCCCATCTGTTTTCACTCTCTCTCTCTTTTTTTTTTTTTTTTTGCATAAAGAATTTTTAGTTGGTCACAAGGATGCCCAGCTAAAGAGATTTCTTAGCCTCCCTTGAAGGTAGGGGTGGACACATGACCAAATTATGGGCAGGGGGATGTGAAAAGAAGTGACATGTGCAACTTCTGCCCTTCAAAGGCAATGGTAGGCTCTCACCTTTCCTCCTATCCTCCTTCCTGCTAGATGGAATACAGACTTGACGGCAGGAGCTAGAACCGCCATCTTGGATCACAAGATGGAAGGCATGTGTTGAGGACTACAGAGCAACATGATGGAAAAAGCTGAGATCCTGACACTTAAGAAGCCATCATTCTAGCCCTGGGAAGCCTATCTGGACTTTATAGGAGAGAAATAAATTCCTACTTGTTTATGCCACTGTCTTCTAACAAATACATCCCTTTTAAAGAAAAAAGAAAATTAACAGATTCCCCAATTTGGGAAACACACTGCACAAAGAAAGTGAAACAGGGAACATTTTAGATGTTTTCAGGGTGCTGCCACACTCGTACATATAAACGCCAAGGGCGCTGCTTAAATTTCATGTGTCTGTCCATGGAAAAAAGGGGTGAGGGAGAGTCATCTAGATAAGGAGGATTATGTTTACACTGAATGGAGAAAGGGCTGGATAATCATTTAATGTATATGTGAAATTATAAAAATGATCACAACACCTTTTAATTGCCCTCACCCCCACCTTAAGCCCAGGGACCAGAGGAGCCAATTTAGAGGGGAAATGTTCAATCCAATTGTTTCCAACTAAATTCCACTATGACTTCAGGGCAATATCTAGTAGAGCCAGAAGTCCTGAGAGGATGAATAAGGAGGACAAGGTACAGTTGAAATCAGGAGAACTCCAGGCCCCAAACCTGCCTCAACCACAGTCCACTGTTTTCATCTGGATTCCATACTGAGGGTCCACACAAGAGTTCAAAGAGCTCTGTTGTTCACATTTCAATAAGTGAAACCTTCTGGTTTATAGAGGAAGGAACTAGTATCCAGAAAGAGGAAGCGACTTGCCCACAACCACATAGTGAGAAGCAGCCAAGTTCCCAGGCCTAAAAATCAGCCTCTTCACCTGAATCAGAGCTACCAAGCAGACCACACAGCTTCTAACCCAGGGACAACCTGACAAGACTCCTGGAGTCCCTCAGCCCACTCTTACCCCAGAGATGGAGCTTCCCTTTCGTTCATAGTGACCCTCTCAACTCCATTGGTATCTCAACCAGAAGAGAAAGACCTTTGACCACAGCAGGTGGTCACAGTCTAAGGATGAGCCCGGTGAATTCCTATACAGGCCCCAGAAAGTCACAAGTCACCCAGCCTGCTCAGCTGACCCAGAGAGAGGGGATTTCTTCCCAGGTCAGGATGGGCGGTGACAGCAGATGGAGGGAAGGTCCTAATTCCTGTAGCATTGCGATCACGACCAAAGGTCACTTCTGCTCTGAAGAAACAATCAGGTAGGTGCCTGGTGTCAAGAACAGGCCCCCAAATGCCTGGGCCCTGGTGTTGGTCACACGGGTGAAGATTAGAAGTGTTTATTCATAGGAATGATGCAGAAGTTCCCAGTTCTCAAAGGGCTTTTTACACACATTATCTCATTACATACAATGCTAGAGGGAAGGTCCCTTATGATACTGTAATAGACACCAGAGGCCCATCATCTCACTAAAATGTAAATCCCTCCAGGGCAGGGGATTATGTGGACTCACTACTATTTCCCTCGTGTTTACAACACTAAACTGAGAGTGACGCCCACTGATTATTTACTTCATGAGTGAATAAATGGCTCTGCCAATCCTTCCAACCTAGTCTCCTCAATTCCCCTGGAGCACCACTCACTCCCCCTTCTAGTCACACTGAACACCACAGGTTCCCCAGTGAAGGAAGTGCTTTCTCAAGCCTGCAGGTTTTATACATGTTCATTCCTCTGCCTGAAATGGACTCTTCCACCTTTGCCTTCTACTGGACCTTTACACCTCAGTCTTGGCATTCAGGGCTGCGGTGGTCAGATCTGCAAGCTGTTCACCAGGCAGGAGTGACCAGCCCAGGGGGTGACTGGAAGCACAAATACCTGCTTGGGCTCTGCTAGCCAAGCTGTGCGCTCCGGTATGGGGCTGCATTTGCCCAGAAAAAAAAGGGGGGAGGAGCATTTTTCAAATTTTCATGAAGATTCCATAAGGGTTGTTGTGGCCCTGTGGACATCAGTTCCTCCGGGGGGCCTTTGCCCATACCCCAGAGTAGTTGAGGATCCACTAACAATGTCTGGTCTTGTCTCTTCTCCGGAGCCTCGAGGCTGAGAGTTCTTCCCCTGTAGGACTGTCTTGTTAGAATTTGTCTCATCCATTAGAACCATGCCAGGTCCACAGTGGGGGTTCCAGAAATGTTTACTGAATGACTGAATGAATAATGACTGAGCTCTAGAGAAGGAACTGCCTTTCACAGGGTCACACAGCCAGTGATTGGCAGCACTGGCTCAAGCCCCCCAGACCTCCTGGAATCGAGTCCAGAGCTGCCTTCACAGTAGAAGCCCTCTTTCCTTCTAAATAACCCTTATAGAAGCCAAGCCTTCAGAGACACCTAAGTTAGCAATGAAGACAAGCCAGAGGAGCTAAATTAATTTTGAGAAGTCTCATGCATCTTATTCACTAGGTCAGTGAGGGTTACTCATGAAGAGAAATACTTGGGAGGGGGGCTCATTTTTCCACCCCCAATTCATAACTCTATTTGTCACTCTTCACCCAGATTTAAGAGGTGCTAACTGAGTTCCAGCAGGCCCCATGCCTCCAGTGCAGGCTGTCCTGACCAGGCTTTGCCCCCTTGATTCTTAACCTGCAAACCTAAACCAAAGTTGCTTTACCAACTAGCTTCTCTAAAGGGTCCCAGAGCTAAAAGCATCTCACACTTCGTTTTTTTGGGATAATGTGATCTAGATTCCCTGAGGACATGCTGCACAGGAGAAAGCGAGGAGGAATGCAGAAAATCATCACACTGGAAGCCAGAAGACCCAGGTCCCTGTCCTGTTTGAATAGGAAATTCCTCATGGGAAAAGTGATATTTGACCATACAACTGGGCCAAGACTAGAGCTATTTTGCCTGCAGAGGCCAATATCCCCAAGGCAGTGTCAGGAAGATGTGAGTCAAGAGGAGGGCTGTGATTGCCTCCCTAGCTAAGGTGGGGTGTGCTAGATGGAGCAGAGAGAATCCAGGCCTGGTCTCCAGTGCAGGCCCCACCTCCTTCTCACTCTGTGACCTTGGGCAAATCACCCAACATCTCTGAGCCTCAGGTCCTCATCTGAATAAGAGGATGGTACACATTTCTACTCTGAAAGGTTCCTGCTTTTTTTTGTCATACCCTTCTTTACTTATCTACTTATATCTAAAGATAACAGAGGAGTAAAGAGCCTGGGCTCGGCTGAGATTTGCAGTGTGATTTTGGGTAAGTTACTTCTGTCTCAATTTTCTCCTTTGTAAAATACTTGTAAAAAATACTGTATTTTGCCCAAATATCTCATGGAGTTGTTACAGGAACTAAAAGAAACTAAAGTATATTATAAAGTACTTATTTAATAAGTACTAAACAAGTGTGAACTACTCTTACAGGATAAGTCTAACCTTAAATTATTAAGAAAGCCAGAGCACAGCATAAAGGGCAGAGAACCTGCATTCAAGGACCGTTCAGGGATCTTAAATAATTCCTTACCCTCTCTGGGCCTCCATTTATTTCCTCAGTGAAATGAAAGGATAGGGGATCCCTAAGGGTCTTCTAGTCATTCCATTCTGAGGGTCCCGATATCTGCCCCTTGGAACCTCCTGCTCCCTGGGCCTGAAGCATCTCTCTCTGCCGTGAACTCCCTACTCATCCTCATTGACCAGGTTACATTTAATTTCATCTGGGGATGCTTCGTCAAATCACACGGAAACGGGCAAACACACAAAAATGACCACTGGCATCTTCCCTTGCCTTTAGCATTCACCAGATAATAGCACTTACTACTTCACTAATCATTAGTTTCTCTCCTCTCCCGACCCAGACCGGTACCCCTGGAGGGCATGGCGCAGGTGGAGTATTACAAAGTGCCTAGGCTATCAAGGCAGATCTGGGCCAACCCGAATTCTGTCCCTACCATCTAGATGATGTTCGGTACGTCACTTCAACCCTTATCTAAAAAGGGGCAGACTAATATCTACATCATAGGGCTGTGAGGATTCCATGCAGGGACGGCCAAGAGCTGGGGCAAGACAGAGTCACTTGAAAAGGCTGGAAGTCGCTTTTCTGTCCGGAAACGTCCCCCGGGTGTGGCACAAAGCACGGACTACACTGCTGGAGGGCTGCATGCAGTGCTCTGAGCAGCTGGGAAATCCAAAGCTTCCCGCCACCCCGCCTCCCCCACGGATAAGCCGCCTCCACAGAGAGCTTTCAAGCACTCTTCTGACCCGGGTCCTCTCAAAACCGGGCCGGGCTGGAAGCCCTGGGCGGCTCCCCCTGGGCCCGCGCCGGCCCCGCCCTCCCCCGTCCCCCCGGAGGCCACGGTGGACAAGCGCGCCGCCGCTGCACACAGCATTCAGCACTCGCAGTCTAAACCGTGGGGGCGGGGATGAAAAGCAGGGAATTGGGGCCCATAGGGCCCCACGCGCGGACCCGAGACCCCCCACGCGGCACCGAGGGCTCCGGAGCCCACACCGAGCTCACCGCAGGGTCACCAGCCCCGGCACGCGGGCCAGGCCCCGCCCCCGCCCGCGGGCTTCCAATCAGCGCCTCCTTCCGTCTCCCGCCACCGGAGTGCGCGGCCAAGGGGGCGGCGGGCGCGCGGGAAAGCTGGCAGAGGCGAACCGCAAAGCGCCGGCCGGCCCCTGCGGCGGTGGAGGTAACCCTGGGAGAAACTCCAATCACCTCCGGGAAGTCAGAAGATACTCCACTCGGGAAAGCGACGCAGAGGCTATTACAAAAAGGAAAAGGAGAACTGGAGAGTCACAAAGTGCTCTTGGAAAAAAAAAATTATATATAGAATATATAAAAATCCCTACTGCACCCTCAGAGATTCGGAGATCCGCTGCTCCCATCACTCAGCTCTATGCCGCCTTTCGGCTCCTTCCGCAGCTCCAAGGCCAGCCTCCATCACCTTTGCTGGGCCTCAACCCCCTTTCCACGCGCCCCCCCCACCAACACCCTGTGCCCGTGCCAACCCCCTCGCTGGTTAAAACCCACCTCCCGTCCGCCCTCACCTGCGCCGGCCTCGGGAACACGGCCCAGGAGCACACCACCATGCTGACTGGTCTCAATAAATTCCTGTCACCAACTCCAAGTCTACTACGTTTCCCGAGGGGATTCCTCCCCACTAATCTAAAGGACCGTTGACATCTCTCTTACCAGCCCAACACCTCCTCCCCCTTCCTCACAGCTCCTGATCTTGCCGCCATTTTACTGCGGAAGTAGACGCAATCGGGCTAGATGCGCCACGTGCGGCCGAGGCCCACCCCCCACATGTAGATCGGCGCTGGGCCTGCGCCGGGCCTTGTGCCCACCCTCGCGCTTGGGGGTCTGCAGGTGGCCCTGGCCGCTCTCCTAGGCCTCGCCTCCGCTGGCACTCCGTGCCCACGATCTTCTCGCCCGCCCTGTCACTCACCCCTCTCGCCTAAATCATTCTCCTTGGCACACAGGTTTTCTCCAATCTTTAGAAACAAAAGCAAAGCAAAGCCAAACCGGAAACAAAAATTGCTTCTGGTTCCCTATCCCTCCGGCTTTCCTGCCCGTTGCTCTGCACCCTTTGGGGAGCAACTCATCAAGAACCGTATGTTCCAGTGGTGGTCAAGCTTGTTTTGTTCACCTGCCCTCCGAAAGAATATGGAAAAATTAGGTACTCTAAAGCACATTTTTAAGTTAGTGTCTAAAATTGTTCATTTTAGGGGCGCCTGGGTGGCTCAGCTGGTTAAGCGTCTGCCTTTCACTCGGGTCATGATGGGGGATCCTAGGATGAAGTCCAGCATCAGGCTCTCTGCTCAGTGGGGAGTCTGCTTCTCCCTTGCCCTCTGCTGCTCTCTCTCTGTCAAATAAATAAATAAAATCTTTTTTTAACATTTAAAAAATTAAATTGTTCATTTTATACTTATGATCTCATCCATCCCTGAATCCCTGTCATGTATATACATTTGTGTATGTCATGCACAGCATTTAGTTTACATGAATGGCCACCAGAAATTTCCTAGCACTCTCTCAATGTCGTATACTTGTAATTATTTTAATTAAGAATTATGTAAATGCACAATAGAATCTAATTTTTTAAGCAATCAATATGAACTTTACCACAAATAAATTCACAAATCTGAAAAAAAATTGTTCATTTTAAGTTTAAATAGTTACAAACATGGTAATTTATGGTAATTTGTAAATATTGAAATTATAAAAGTATTTAGTCTTTTAGGTGTATCCAGCTGAATTTAAATATAGCATTCTGATGCTTACATTTACTTAAAAAATGGATGAAAGAACAAAAGAATCATAAATTTTACATACTTCCTTTTATTCCTTGAACTTATATTTTTATTCCACTTACCTCCACTCCAGAATCTTAGCCTAGTGCAGATTATTTGATTGAAAGTCGTTTATTCATCATCATACCATATATCTAACAAAATGTGGATATAAATGGAAATGTAAAATGTTGTTTCCTGTATCCATGTGGTTCTAAGTATTAAAAAATTCCATCTGAATTGTAATAATCAATAGTACACAATTGATCAAAACAACAAATACATTATGGATTTTTAAAAATAATTCTTAAACACATAAAGTAAAATTTGATTGGAAATGAATCTCATAATGAGATATATGAGAATTGTTTGCTCAGTTCATGTACCCATTGGTATATAGTTAAGCTTCAATTCTGTTCCTATTTTTCATATTTACAGATGTCAGCACTGAGAAACCTTATTCTCAAAAATAAGTACATGGGGAAAGAGTTTGTTAAAGGAATGTGACTCAATTCTTTGAATTCCTTCTAAGGCATCTTCCAAAAACCACATAGTGAACTATCATCAAAAATTATTTTCAGGGGTGCCTGGGTGGCTCAGTCGTTAAGCATCCGCCTTTGGCTCAGGTCATGATCCTGGAGTCCTGGGATCGAGCCCCACATCGGGCTCCCTGCTCAGCGGGAAGCTTGCTTCTCCCTCTCCCACTCCCCCTGCTTGTGTTCCCTCTCTTGCTGTCTCTCTCTCTGTCAAATAAATAAATAAAATCTTTTAAAAAAATTATTTTCAAACGTGTATCACTGGATGACAAATCAGTTTAGGGCAGTGTGAGGTGCATATTAGACATTTAGGCAGAGATGTCAAAGGAATAATGCATTTTCTGTCTGCTGTGGTGAAAACGGTGGAACTCCGGGCAGCGTCAGTATGTAAGAGGTGGCTGCAGAGGCTGACCTGACCCTGACCCTGACCTTAATCTTGACCCTGATCCTGAATGCCAGTGGGAGGGAACAGCACTGAACTGGAGTCAAGATTTGGATTCTAGGGGCACCCAGGTGGCTCAGTCAGTGAAGCGTCTGCCTTCAGCTCAGGTCATGATCCCAGGGCCCTGGGATGGAGCCCCGCGTCAGGTTCTCTGCTCAGCGGGGACTCTGCTTCTCCCTCTCCCCCTGCCTGCCACTTCCCCTGCCTCCTGCTTGTTCTCTCTCTCTCTGTCAAATAAATAAAACCTAAAAAAAAAAAAAAAAAAGACTTAGATTCTAATCATAAGACCCTGTCTCTGTTGGCAGTGTGAGCTTGCCCAAGCTATACTACCTCTCTGAGCTTCAGCTTCCCCTTCCTCCTTCATGGTGGCTAGAGGCAGAAGGGACTCTCACAGGGAACACTGACATTTTGAGTTCTTTAACTTCTCAGGAGAACAGAATAACACAGATCCAGGTACAGCTGAATCGCCCGCCACACACTCTGAATTTTATTTCTTTTTTTAACTTTTAAATGTAGTAAGTTATACATAAAGTTTTATATCTTAACCATTTTTAACTGTACAGTTCAGTAGTGTTAACTATATTCACGTTGTTGTACAACCAATTGCCAGAACTTTTTCATCTTGCAAAACTGAAATTCTATACCCATTAACCATTTTGTTCTTTCCTCCCCCAGCCCGACAACCACCATTCTACTTTTTTCTTTTACTTTGACTATTTTATATACTTCATATAAGTGAAATCATACTTCATTTGTCCTTTTGTGATTGTTTTATTTCACTTAGCATAATGTCCTCAAGGTTCATCCATTTATAGCATGTGTCAGAATTTACTTCCTTGTTAAGGCTGAATAGCATTCCACTGTAGGTATATACCGACTCTGAATTTTATTTCACACTGAGATAGGATTTTTTTTCTTTTTTTAAAGATTTATTTTTTTACTTTAGAGAAAGAGAGCAGGGGGAGGGGCAGAGGGAGACGGGGAGAGAGAGAGAATCTCTAACAGACTCCCCACTGAGCATGGAGCCCACACAGGGCTTTTGGCTTTGGAGCTGTTGGCTCCAAAAGGGCTCGATCTCACCACCCTGAGTTCAAGACCTGAGCCAAAATCAAGAGTCGGATGCTTAACTGACTGAGCCACCCATGTGCCCTGAGTTACGATTTTTTTTTTTTATTTTCTTTTTCTTTCTTTCTTTCTTTCTTTCTTTCTTTCTTTCTTTCTTTCTTTCTTTCTTTCTTTCTTTCTTT
>NW_027397071.1:56183067-56541263 GCF_003265705.2 Callorhinus ursinus | reverse complement strand
TTTCTTTCTTTCTTTCTTTCTTTCTTTCTTTCTTTCTTTCTTTCTTTCTTTCTTCTTTCTTTCTTCTTTCTTCTTTCTCTCTCTCTTTTTTCAGAGAGAGAGAGAGAGAAAGAGCGAGCTTGCACAGTGGGGGAGGGGGAGAGGGAGAAGCAGGCTCCTTGCTAAGCAGGGAGCCCGACACAGGGCTCAATCCCAGGACCCTGAGATTATGACCTAAGCCAAAGGCAGATGCTTAACCAACTGAGCCATCCAGGCACCCTGAGATAGGATTTTTTTTAATTCAAAAAATACTTACTGATCACCTATGTTTCTGCATATTCATCTGTATATGATGTACCAGACAGATATAAAGTTCACAGTGTACTGTAGACTTAAAAGTTGACCCATTCTCCTCTCCTATCTTTTCTTCCATCAATCAAGCCTATGGGTCAGAATATCAAGTTGATACCACAATCTCAGTATTCCAATCTGGAGCCCTGAAACTACCTAGTTCCGTCCTCCAAGCATACAGCACGTCCAGATCCTTTTGCACACCAACTCAAATGTCTGCCCACATTCATTCACTCCCTTATGATAGCTGCATGGGTGTCTGTTATCTCTCAGGAGATTGTAGATCTGTTTGCAAATAAGAAGCAAATAAGATTTTATTCTGTATTCCCAGCACTTTAACAAAGTACTTGGCACCTAGAAATGTTTAATAATTCTTTTTTAATGTTTACTCCTGAAGTTGGAAAATCTCTCATTTATTCATTCTAAATTATTCAAATAATTCAAAATTTAAATTCAAAATAATTCAAAAATTACTGCTCGCCTTCTATGAGCCAGGCTCTGTTCTAGGAGACAGACTGTCACAAAGAACAAGACAAGCTGGATCCCTACTCTCATGGCACATTCTGGTCGGGGTGTGGGAGAACCAACAATCAGTAAAATACCAGGCCCAGATTAAAAGAGAGTCCTGGAGGAACAAGGGCCTGGCTTTATACTGACTTATGCTGGGGAGTCAGGAAAGTCCTATCTGCAGGAGTGTTAGTTAAGTAGAGGCCTGAATGACAAGAAAGAGCCAAGCAGGGGAAGAACATAAGGAAGGGCATTCTGGGCAGAAGGAACAGAGAATGCAGAGGTCCTGAAGCAGGAATATTGTATTGATGCAGGTTAAAGTCATAGTACTTCTATGTTAGAGATAAGACAATTAAATCGAGGAGAGAAACAGTGATTCGTCCACCTCTCACAAGGTGGGGGCTAGGTACAGCCAGAAAGTCATCATAGTTAAAGGGTTTGCAGACATTTATCAAAGCAGTCCGATCCCCCAAACCATGAAAAAGAAGTCGCCTGATTGACCTTGATCCCCACTAAACCCACTTCTCATTCTACACTCTTGCACTGGGCCATTGATTCCATCCACTGCTCGTGGCTTCCTCCACCTGCGCTATGTCCAAATACTTGTCCACCATCTCCACCGGCTGTTGGCTCCAAAAAGTCTACATGCAGCCTGGATGTCAACTCTGCGGCAGAGATTCTAGCCCCCAACTGGAATGCAAGCTCTATTTTGTCTTGTACATTGCTACATGCTGGAAACCAAAACATTTTCTGGCACCATAATAGATAATAAATATTTGTTGAAGGAGTGAATGAATGAATAACCAAACTGCAGACCTATTTTTCCATTATTCACTGGATGTGTTCACTCAACCTCCCACAAACACCTGAAGTTCAACCTATCCATATCTATGACTCTGTCCTCCAAACTGCCCTTTCCTTATCTCATCTCTCTTAGAGATCAATTCACACTCCACCTGCCTGCCCAAGTCAGAAACCTGATTTCTTCTGTGTAATTTCACCCATATCTAATAGGCAATGAGATCTTCTCAGTTCTAGCTTATGATATTCCTAGAATCTGTCCCTGCTTCTATATATCTCCTCTGGGTATGCCTTGGCAAAAAATCTTATCCTTCTCTCCTGGATTAGTAGAATAGCCAACCAATTGTCTCATTTTTTTTTGCTTTCTCTCCTACTTAAGCCTCTATTCTGTACAATGTCCATAAGAGTGATAATTTAAAAAGTATTTTTAAATTGTAAAAGCAACACATTCATTCTAAAGATATGGAAAGTATAGAAAAAATGAAAAATTGAACAGAAATCATCAATAATCCTACTACACAAAGATAAGTCCAGTTATTTATTTATAGTTTCTTCCCCCCTTCTTCCCTCCCTCTTTTCTTTCTTTCTTTCTTTTCCTCTCTCTCTCTCTTTCTTTCTTTCAAACCAAAACCAGAACCATCATATTTAAGCTCTGCACTCTTCTTTTTGGGTTGACATTTTCTTATGAATATTTCCTATATCTTTCATTGTTGTCAAATACATTCGGATGCTTTAAAATATTACATCAATTGGATGTATTATAGTGGATTTAATAATTTTCCAATTATTTAACATTTAGATTGTTTCTAATTTGATTATTATAAACGGTCTTCAATGTGCATTCTCACACATAAACTTTTGTCTTTATCTCTGATTATTTCCTTATGATAAATTCCTAAAAGTAAAATTATTGGATCAAATGATATGAATGTGCTTAAGGCTCTTGACACTTTTATCAAGTTGCCTCAGAGTAACTTTTAAAAAAATGCAAATCTAAACATATTCTCTTTATTTTTTAAGATTTTTAAAAAAAATTTTATTTACTTATTTGAGAGGTGAGTTCCAGCCCCACGTTAGGTGTTGAGATTACTAAAATAAAATAAAATAGAATGCTCCCCTTAAATATTTGCAGTGAGTCAGACCTTATGCTAAAAATTCATGTCATTGAATCATCAGCCCATTTCATATAGTTATATTGTCTCCAATGTCCAACTGAGGAAGTGGAGACCCCATTAGTGGGTGGCTTCTACTGTTAAGTGGCAGGATGGAGACTTAAACCCAACTCTCTCTGCTTCAAAGCCCACATTCCTTATCCCTGTATATAATTTGCTTCCTCTCTGAACTTCTTGCCATTTGGATTCCCCTTCTCTGGGTTTCCATAGTATCCTGGGCTTACATCTGTCTTTCTGTTTGTCCATACGTCAGTCTCTCTTGCTAAACTGTACATTCCTTGAGGGAAGGAACTATGTCTAAGTCATAGCATAGGAGCTCAGTGAATATCCATTGAATGAATGAGAAATGAATCAACAAACACTGGTTGTACTCTAATAACTCTGACCTCGGTTTTCCTTAATTTCCTTTGCTGTCACTGATGAGGACTTCATGAGCTTGTCTCCTTGGGGGATCACCACTCATTTCCTCTGATGTCTTGATTCATGCTGGGGTCCTCCAACTGTGCAGAGGTGACATCATGGTCATGGAACTCCTGCACCAATAAAGGTGGACCCCCAGACAGCATCCCATGAATCAAGGAGAAAGAAAGATGTCGAGTGGCAGCGCAGGTAGAAAGTTTCTGTTTGCCCACACATGCCAGAGTAATGAGAGGAAAAGACGCACAGAAATAGAAGGCAGAGGTTTAATGGGATGGAAAGAGGCCCCTGTGTGCAGCAGGAACTGGCCTCAAAGGATTAAAAAGAAAATGAAAAGTGAAAACCTGGCACATAAGTTTCAATCGGCATGAAAGAGATCAGGCCCACAGGAACCATTGTCCACCGAGGCTGTCCCATTGATGTCAAAACTCATTCCACCCCTCCTCCTAACACCCTAAATGCAAAAGCAATGCAGTGTTTGCTTAGGTAGAATGGATTCCACCCCCATAACAGGCACCTTCCATAGGGAGAGTTCTGACTGAGAGCTGCTCAGACCACATATTCCACAGTTTGGTCACCAAAGTGGCAATTATCCTTTATTTCCCTTCTCCACTGTCACCGCAAACATCACAGCATCTCCACAAATGCCACCTAACAGTTTGTGTCCCCCACTCAGAAGAAGCAGTGTAAATATGGACATACACATATTTGGATGCACACACACATACTTGCATACATATCCGGAAATATACAATAATGTATTTGCAAATACATATACATACTGGCTCATATAATCACCCCCCACACACACACACACAACTTCCACATAAATAAGCTAAAAGAGGGACTCTCTAGTCATCTATTCAATCAAAAATTATTTATGGAGTTTCTACTCTGTGCTGGCCTCCGTTCTCCATCCTAAGGAAAAAATAAGACATTGTCACTGCCCTCAAGTTCTCAGTCAATACGTGAGATAGAGAGACATATGGTCAGTTGCAGAACAAGAAGGCAGTTGGAAGGCCAGAGAAGCCATCCAACACAACCTCTGGGCTCAGAGTTTTTCCAGGGAGGGTAGAGGCAGATCCAATTCTTGAAGATGACTAGCTAAATATGTAGAAGCAAAGTAGTATGAGTTTAGGAGACTTGCAAGCAGTTCAGCATGGCTGGATTTTAGGGAACAAGGGAAGAAGTAAATACACATTGGAAAAAAAAATAGGGGTAGAGGGATAGGCAAGTCCCAGATCACGAAAGTCATCCCATGCTGAAATTCCAAATCTAGCAACATGGCAGACTTCACTAATATAGAACTATTTCCCCCAGAAAAAACACGTAGAAATACTGAATAAAATATACTACCTCTCTCCGGTGAATAAAGTATAATAGTTCCATGCCCCCATTAATCCATGGACCAGATCAGTAGAAGTTCCCTAAATCTGAAATGAAAGAAAAGTATAAAACCAAGGTAATACCTTGAGGCTGAAGTTGATGTTGAAGAGGTAGATAGAGGTCAAATCATGCAGTCTTGTGTATCTAAGAAGTCTAAGCAATCCTTCTTTGGAAATTTTAAAAAGAAAATAATATGATTAGATTTGCATAGCCTAAGGCCTATGAAATCCTTGGGGCTCCCTCCCAGCAGGAGCAAAGACAAAACTACTTTTAAAGACCAGGGCACATGGGATCAGAAAACACAAGCCCTGCTATAGATAAGCTCAGCATAAAAAATTATAAACAACACAAGCTCAACCTATTAAGTATCCAAAATGAAAACTAAAATGCAAAGGGATTTTACTTATTTATACTTATCAGATTGTTAAAATTTAACAGTCCAACAATGCCAGTTGTTGAAGATGAAAATCAATTGGAATTCTCATGTGCTGCTAATAATAGTATAAGTTTGATACAACTACTTCTGAGAGTATTTTGGCAACGATGACGTTAAAGAAAGGATGTATATACTCTACTGTCCAGTGATTCCATTTCTGTGTATATCGGGACTCAAACTCACTTACTTGGACAAGGAGAGAGACATAAGGGCGTGCATTGCTGCACTGTATATAATAGTTAAAAACTGCAAACAACTTGAATGTCCTTCAACACCATAATGGATTAATAAGGAATGGTTTACCCATACAGTGATGCTACAGAGTGGCTAAAATGAACATTCTAGATTTGTGTTCCTTCATATATAAATTGCAAAAACACAATGTTGAGTATTTAGAGCAGATTATAAAAATATATACTATTTTGATAATTTTTAAATACATACATATTTAAAACTCATAAAACAGTTCTATACATTACTCACGAATGCATCCATATATTGGGCCAACTAAGTTCTGATATGAAAGGACTAGCATTCAGGATAATGGTTACCTTTGGGACAGACTGTGGGGAAGAAAGGGACTGAATTTAAATTTATCTTACCGTTTGTTTTTAAATTATAACAATATTTAATCTGGAATAGGGTAAAATGCAAATTTGTTATATCTGAGGGATAGTCATATGGTTTCTATGTAACACTGTATTACATTACATTTTTAAAACAAATTGGAATTTTGAAATAAGAATAAATAACAATAAAAAAATTTTAAGGAAAAAAAATAAAATAAGAATAAATGCCATGCAAAGGATTTTATTCCCTGAGCAGAGAGTGACATGGTTAGTTTTGTGCTTTGGAAAGCTCCCTCTGGCCCCTGTGTGGAGGAATTTTTATGAGAATGTAGGCGGAGGCAGGGTTATTACAGGAGACTAAGAAAGAGTTAATGAGGCCTGGCCTAAGTTCATGGTCAGGGAGTGAAAGAAAGGGATGAGTTTAAAAGCTATTTAGGAAGTAAAATTACCAATATACTGTCAGTCTTTTTCTTTACTTTGGTATTTTTTGTTTGTTTGTTTGTTTTTACAAACTTTCCTTTTTCCCTTTAGAGTTGAATTATGACATAGCAATAGACAAATGCATAAATCATAAGTATACTGATTAATAAATTTTCACAGTGACAACCACCCAGGGCAAGTCCTCTCCCAGTCAATATAACCCCAAAGGTAATCACATAGCTGACTCTGTCACCAAAGATGAATTTCATCTGTGAATTGAATTTATTAAAATAACAGAGGCATTTAATTATCACACATCATGAGAGTCTAGATCCAGGTGATTTCAGAGCTAATCCATCCAAGGCATAGGGTCAATGGCTCTCTGAAGTTCTGGCTTTTTCCTTATGGCTGGCAAGTTGGCTGCCATAAACCCAAACATCATACCCCTCACTGGACAATGCCAAAGGAAGGAAGCAGCAATAACCAGGTTAATGAGATGTCTCCTCAAGTGTCTTCCTGTTTTCTCAAATACACAGAACACGAGCAGCTGCAAGTTGGCTTGGAAAGCCAGTGACCCTCTTTTTTAGACTCCATGATGGAAGATAGGTTAAGAACAATCTTCTTAGGTTGGGTGCCATTATGACAGGCAAGTAATTTCCTTGGTTTCCAACCAGGCCAATTCAATGTTAGGAATCAAGTAGTACAAATATTTATTTTGGTTCAAGAGTCTTTTTCTAAGGTATAATCATTACTCTGGAATTTTCTGTTCTTGTTGAGCTCCTTGAAGTATTGTTTTTGTTAGGTTGGTTTTATTTTTTTGTTGCTGCTTTCCAGTTTTGAGATATAATTGACACACAGCACTGTGTAAGTTTAAGGTATACAACATAATGATTTGACTTACATGTATCGTGAAATAGTTACCACAGTAAGCTTAGTTAATATTTATCATCTCATAAAGATAGCAAAAAAAAAAGAAAGAAAAATACTTTTTTTTTCCTTGTGATGAGAACTCTTAGGATTTTCTTTAATAACTTTCAAATAAACCATACAGCAGTGTTAACTGTAGTCATCATTGCATCCCTAGTACTTTTTATCTTATAGCTGGAAGTCTGTGCCTTCCACCACCTTCATCCAATTCCTTCTCCTTCCACCTCCAGCCTCGTAACCACAAATCTGATCTCTTTTTCTATGTCTGTTTTCTTGCTTATTTTTTGACATTTCATATAGAAGTGAGATCATACAGTATTTTTTTCCTCTGATTTATTTCACTCAGCCTAAAGCCCTCAAGGTACATCCATTTGTAGCAACAAATGGCAGAATTTCCTCCTTTTCCATGGCTGGACAATATTCCATTGTACATATATTCCACACCTTCTTCGTCCATTGACGACATTTAGGTTGTTTCCATGTCTTGGCTATTGGAAACATTGTGGCTCAAGACGAAACCCGAGAGGGAGACAAACCATAAGAGACTCTTAATCTCAGGAAACAAACTGAGGTTTGCTGGAGTGGTGGGGGGTGGTGGGAGGGATGGGGTGGCTGGGTGATGGACGTTGGGGAGGGTATGTGCTATGGTGAGCGCTGTGAATTGTGTAAGACCGATGAATCACAGACCTGTACCTCTGAAACAAATAATACATTATATGTTAATAAAAAATTAAAAAACAAACAAAAACCATTGTGGCAGTGACATGAGGGTGCAGATATCTCTTTGACATAGAGTTTTTGCTTCCTTCAGATATCTTCTCAGAAATGGAATTGTTGGATCATATGGTATTTCTATTTTTAATTTTCTGAGGAACCTCCATACTGTTTTCCACAGTGGTTGCACCAGTTTGCATTCCCACCAACAGTGTAAGAGGGCTCCTCTTTCTCCACATCCTCACCAGTGTTATCTCTTGTCTTTTTGATGCATTCTAACAGGTATAAGGTGATATCTCATTGTGGTTTTGGTTTGCGTTTTCCTGATGATTAGTGATGCAGAGCATCTTTTCATATACCTGTTGGCCAATCATATATCTTCTTTGGAAAAACGTCTAGTGAGGTCCTTCGGTGTTTTTTTTTAAATTTTATTTTATTATGTTATGTTAGTCACCATACATTACATCATTAGTCGTTTTTTTTTTTTTTAAGATCTTATTTGTTTGCAAGAGAGAGAATGAGAGACAGAGAGCATGAGAAGGAGAAGGGTCAGAGGGAGAAGCAGACTCCCTGCCGAGCAGGGAGCCCGATGTGGGACTCGATCCCGGGACTCCAGGATCATGACCTGAGCTGAAGGCAGTCACCCAACCAACTGAGCCACCTAGGCACCCTACATCATTAGTCTTTGATGTAGTGTTCCATGATTCATTGTTTACATATAACACCCAGTGCTCCATTCAATATGTGCCCTCTTTAATACCCATCACCAGGCTGACCCATGCCCCCACCCCCCCTCCCCTCTAGAACCCTCAGTTTGTTTCTCAGGGTCCATAGTCTCTCATGGTTCATCTCCCCCTCCGATTTCCCCCCCTTCATTTTTCCCTTCCTACTTTTTTTTTTTTTTAACAAGCTGGGTTATTTGTTTTTTTACTGTTGACTTGTGTGAGTTCTTTATATAATTTTAAATATTAACCCCTTATCAGATATAGGATTTGCAAATATTTTTTCCCCCATTGGTTGTTTTTTCATTTTGTTGATCATTTCTTTCACTGTGAGTTTTGCCTATTTTGAACTTCATAAAAATGAACTCACACAGTGCATATTCTGATGGGCCTGGTTTCCTTCACTCTATAGTCTTTCTGTGAAATTCACTCATATTGCTATTCATAATGGGGGGTTGTTCATTTTCATTGTTAAGTAGTGTTCCTCGTGTGACTACTTAATTATCCACTTGATTGTTGATGAGAATTTGAGTTGTCTCCAGTCTTAGATAGTGCATCTGTAAGCATTTTTGTACATGTCTTTTGGTGAGCATACATACATCCTTCTGTTGGGTATATATTTAGGAGAGGAATTTCTGGGGGATAGGGTATGTGTATTACTGGCTTTAGTAGATACTGCCAACATTTTCCAAAATGGTTGTGCCAATTTACCTCCATACTTGCAGTGCATGAGAGTTCTAGTTTTCATGTCTTCACCATGTTGTATTATCAGGTTGCTTTTTTTTTTTTTTTAAGTTAGAAAGGTGGTCACAAGTATATAGTGATATCTCATTGTAATTTTAATGTGCCTTTCCCCATGACTAACAGAGTTCAGCATGCTTTTATGTTTATTTCCCATTTGTATATCCTCCATTATGAAGTTTTAAAAATGGGTTGTCTCTTTTTCTTTTTTTTTTAAAGATTTATTTTTAGTGAGAGAGAGTGTGTGTGTGTGCTTTTGTGTGCATGAGCACAAGTGTGGGGAGAGGGGGTAGGGGCAAAGGGAGAGGGAGAGAGAATCTTAAGCAGACTCCTTGCTGAGCACAGAGCCTGACACAGGGCTCGATCCCACGACCCTGAGATCATGACCTGAGCCAAAGCCAAGAGTCAGACACCCAACCGACTGAGCCACCCAGGTGCCCCTCTTTTTCTTCTTATTATCAACAAATTGTTTTGGTGTCAAAAGAAAACTACCAGGGCCTACCTGTTACTAACATTCATCTGTCATTTCTGGGGCCATTCCTTCCACGTCTTCATTTAAAAAGAGATGTGGGGAATCCAGTTGTGATTGTGTGCGCTCAAGTGTTTTTGAACAACTTTGCAAAGGGGCTGTTAAAGGCCTGATTATCATCATTGGAAGGGTTCTCACAGAAGCTGGCTTTTTTTTTTTTTTTTTAGGATTGGATGTTCTAGAAGGGATGCTTATACGAGGTGGGGAGAGGGTCCACATGAAGGGCCTCAAAGTCTTTCTGATTCATTCATGTTCCCAGAACACTTTGTACAGGTCCCTCCGTCCCCTATCACACCACTGTCATTATTTGCTACTCATTTGTCTCTTCTAGACCTGCATTTGGCAGGGCTCTTCATTTTGTTGAGGCAGGGAGTGATGTAAACAGGCTTTGGCCCAGGGGAGCTTCCCACCCTCAGATAGGACCCCTCACAGCTTCCTCTACTTTCTTCGTAACACTCACTCATCTTGGGGTGTATGGGTGTCTCTGTCGTTTGAGTGTCTGATTCTTGATTTCGGCTCAGGTCATGATATCAGGGGCGTGAGATCGAGTCCCGCTCAGGCTTCATGTTGGGCGTGGAGCCTGCTTAAGATTCTCTCTCTTCCCCTCCCTCTGCCCCCCACCCCACTCTCTCTAAAAAACCAAAACAAAACCACTCACTTGTCGTAGTTCTTAATTACGAATGTGTGTGATTATTTGATTTTATAAATTCTCCTTTAGCCTATAAACCTCTTAAAACTGAGATCCTGTTCCTTTAAACCACTATCCTACCTTCTGTGTTTGCTAGTGCTCAGTACACAGTAGGTAATGAATACTAGTTGACAAGTAATTGAAATGCTTTGGATCGGAATTCCAGAGTTGCCCGTACTATGGCATGGCTCCATTTTTCCTTAAGTCTCCGGGAAATCGGGTTATTTCTTCTTGAGACCAGTTGAGTCTATCAAGCGCTACTGGAAAGTTGTGATGGGAAGACTGGAGGATGAGCAGTATGGGGACACTTGGGGTTTGGTTTCCCAGTCCGTCCCCTAACTTGCTGTGTGTCCCCCTTCACCCCGCCCCCCCCCAGCAAGTCATTTTGCCTATCTGGACCTTTGTTCCCCTCGATTTGAAGGGAAAATTTGGATTCTGACCTCAAGGATCTTCCTGGCTGCATCCTGGAGCCCAGTGAAACATTTCTGCTTACAGGAAAATGCTGGGCAAGTGCTAAGCTAGTATCAGGGCCTGAGCGGGCTTGTCTAGAAGTGAAGAGCAGACTGACCTGGGTGGCAGGAGCTATGAGCCACATGGGCTTATTCCCATGGCCTGAAACCAAATGAAGTTTGCCTAGTTGGATTTTGAAATTGCTTGTGATCCATGGCTCCTTTTTTTCCTTCCATTTTCTCTTTTGAACAAGAATGTCTGTTATTCTACCCCTGTCCCATCACTGAATTTTGGGAACAGCCGACTTGTTTCACAGGCTCACATGGAGAGTGATTATGTCTCAGACTGGATTAAACCCAGAACCTCATCCTTATCCGACTTAGATGATTTCGTTTCAATAATGAGATCTGAGACTCTGAAGTTAAGATTAGGTAAGATTTTGGATCTGAGTTGATGCTGTAATGTGTTGAAACTCTGTGGAATGTTGGGTTCCGGTGAAAGTATTCTGCATGTGTGCTGGATGTGAACCTCTGGGGCCTGGAGGGTGAACTGTGGTAGGCAGCAGGACCCGCCCTCCCCACAAGATGTCCATTTTTGTTTTTGTTTTTGTTTTTTTACTTTTATTTATTTATCTGACAGAGAGACACAGTGAGAGAGGGAACACAAGCAGGGGGAGCGGGAGAGGGAGAAGCAGGCTTCCTGCTGCGCAGGGAGCCCAATGCGGGACTCGATCCCAGGACCTTGGGACCATGACCTGAGCCGAAGGCAGACGCTTAACGACTGAGCCACCCAGGCGCCGCGAGATGTCCATGCTCTAATCCCTGGGGCCTACGCATGTGCTATACAACATGCCAAGGAGGAATTAAGGAGCACAGGGACCGAAGGTTGTGAATCAGCTGACCTTAACACAGGTAGAGAATCCTCGGTTATCCAGGTAGGCCCAACATAATCACCAGGGCCCAAATGGGGGAGAGGTGGCAGAAGCGGAGAATCAGAGAGGCAGAGTGAGCAGGACGTGGCCCAATGCTACTGCCTTTGAAGATGGAGAAAGCAGGCCACAAACCAAGGATGCAGATGGTCTCGAGATGCTGGAAAAGACCAGGAAACAGCTTCTGCCCTAGAGCCTCCCAAACTGTCAGATACTAAAGTCTGTGCTGTTTTAAGCCACTACGTTTGTGGTAACTTGTTACAGCAGCAATAGGAAATGAACACAAGTCCCGGCCAGCAACTGACTCCTCCGGGATCTTAGACAAGTCATTTCATCTTTGCATTGCTACGTATTCCTCATTTCTCAAAATAAGAACAGCCAATGAAGGGGAGATTTCCAGCTTCCCGGCTTCTCCCAGGCTGGGCCGACACAGGGACAGAAAGCAAGGGCCAACTGCCATCCTCCCTGGAACGCCCTCCACCCTCCTTCCTTTGATGTATTAAGGGCTCCCTTGGGAGCCCCCCAAGCACACCTTATCTGGAGTACTGCTCCTTATCTGCCTTTGGGGGACCCACAGCTCCTCCCTCCTCGACAAAACCCCTTTAGAATACAAAAGCTCTTTAGAACTGCCTGAGACAGAGCAGAGCCAGAGCCTCGCTGGGCAAACAGGCTTTCAGAGATGAAAGAGCCGCCCAGACAGCCATGGCTATCCATGGCCACCATTTTTCCCACTGGAAGGATCGGTGGTGCCCTGAGGTGAGGAGGGCCCATTCAGAGACCTCAGATTGCCCGCAGTCCTCCTTCCTCCCACCACACACCTGACACAGCACATCCCTAGGAACATTCTAGGATTCCAACTCCTTCATTAGTTGTGTTATGAGCTTTTATTTAAAAAGCACATTTAATACAAGGATAGTTTCGCAGATACAAGTTTTCACTTTGTATTCTACAAAAGTCTTTGAATATTATTCTCTTTACAAAAAATGGGAACCTTACAAAAATACTGACACTTTAATGTTTTTATACAGTTTTCTCTAGTTGCAGTTATTTCTTTCATTGTAAAACAAGGTCTACCACGGAACTACGATATTTTAGTTGATATTAAAAAAAATTAACTCAATGCTTTTTTAAGCAGCTAATGTAAATAACACAGGTCGAGACACAGTTTATAATCATAGTGGATATAGCTACAATTGTTTCAGAAATAATATCTTACATAGTTAACTTTTAATGTTTTATACATTATTTATATAATATTTATATATAAAAATCATAGCTTGCTAGGAGTTGAAATGAAAGGACGACTTCTGTAGTGAGGATGTGCATGTGGTTGATCCATGTGGTTACATTTAGCCCTTTGAAAGGTCTGCATCCGCCATCGGAAAGCCTTTCTTCCTTCCTCCTTTCCTCAAAGGTTCAGTAGAAAGGATCCTTGTCTACTGCCTAGAGTGGGGCCTTGCTTAGAAGGACACTTATGGAGAGAGGATGAGAAAAACTCTACGGAGATTGAACCCATGTGTTCTGCCCAGCAGAACCTACCAAGAACTGCCCTAGAGATCAACCCCAAGACAATAGTGCTTTACACAGCTTAGCAAGAGCAGCCCCCACAGAGACCCTTGTCAGCTCCAAGATCTGGAAGGGTAGCCTGTCAGGCATGAGACCGTCTGCTACTCTGGCTCATTCTGACGTCGAGTAGCCAAAAAGTTGGTGGGTTTTTCATTCTTGCCCCTTCGCTCCCACGTCTCTTGTGCGTAAGGCTGCTTTCCATCAGCTGGTGGCAGAGCACGCCTTTGCTCTGTCGGGACCCTCCCAGGAAACCCTGGTGGGCACACAGCAAGGGCTTCAAGGGAGAAGCAGTGAGCGAAGCTAACTAAGTGTTACCGAGAGTGTGCGGGTGCTGGGTGACTGGTGAACACAACAGCGGCATCCCACAGCCGACGTCCCCCCATCACAGCATGATGCGGCCAGAGAAGACCAATGAGGGCCAGCACCCTCGATCTCTTCTGAAATTGTGCTATTTGTGAAATTCACTCATCCACAAAGAGTCTCCTAATCACTAAAGTGAGGGGCTGTGGTTGCTGGCCTGTGGGCCGGGGGCGTGAGGGCTGAGTCCTCAGGACGGGGAGCTTGGACTCAGGATCAGATCACCTGGCTTAGAAAACTTGCTCTTTCCTTGTATTTAACTTCCTGAATGGAAGTCACAGTACAGAATAGAGTGGTGTGGACAGAGAGAAACGAGAGGAGCCCCCCAATGGCTATTTTCTTGATTCAGTGCTATTTCTGGCATTGCGTGCTACAGAGTGAATTTGAGCTTCTCCCACAGGCCTGGGATTCCTCGGGTCACAAAGCTGACTGGCAGACTCTACGCAAATCATTTTAGTGTTTGTTCCAGAACAAGCCCGTGTTCACTAGAACATGAACACTTAAAACCAATTGCACATCCAGGATTTCGGCACTTGGTGTTAGTTTGCTGCTGTTTCCATATAGGTGAACGCTACCTATTTTGGAAGGCCACAAAGTAAGACTTTTTTTTTTCCTTTTTAAAATTGGTCGGGCAAAAACTTTTCCCTACATTCTACTGTCTGATGAGATTGGAGAGCAGCAAGAACTTGCTGTCAGCAGTCATTTTATAAAACAGCTCAGGAGGTGGGCGGCACCTACACCATGTTGTGGTGATTGTTCCTGTCAATAATGTCCACAGGTGAAAGAATTTCCTTCCGGAGAGCCGGGGGAGGCAGGGACAGTGTCGTCTTGGTCTTGAAGAGGTCGGACACAAAGAAAACCTAGAAGCACAAAATCAGACATCCAAATCAACAGCCGACATCTGGGGTCTGGGGATAGGCAAAGGGAAGGTCATAGGAGCATGGACTTTGGGAAAAGGGAACCCCAAAGCATAGATCTTTGACTAGGGAAGGATCACATAAAAATCATGTGTGTGTATACACACACACACACACACACACACACACACACACACACACACACACACACATATATATATTCCAACTTGTGTTATACAGATAGGGAAACTTGAGCCCAGGGAAGGACGGTGACATGCCCCAGGTTGCACAGCCGTGATAGGAGTAGAACTCATTTCTCTGGACTCTCAGTCCAGTGCTCCATATCCGAAACCCTACTTCCTTTATTTCTCAAGGCAAAAGAATAGCGATGAAAAATAAGTTCCTAAACAAGGAAGCAAGTTGTAATTAGGCACACTCATTAATCCACGATACTTTCCCTTTCCTCATAAAGAAATCTAGGGTGTGACCACAAGAGATCGGCGGACATGAATTCCTATCAGCAGGACTGGAGAAGGAAGCAGTTGTGACCACGTTTTCCTGAAACCCAGGGAGCTGAACAATTTGATGGGGGTGAAGAAGCCGGGGTTTTGTAGTTGAGGGAGTCAGCAACTAACCCGGAGGAGAGGTCAATGAAAACTCCTATCACTCCTTCCCAAAGTCCTTCCTCCTGGTGAGCATTAGACCTCACCCAATCTTTGAATCACTGAGGAACATTTACTGAACACCCAACCTACAAGGCTACGGGGATGGCTCGCACATATAGTTCCTGTCTCAATTAGCTGACGATGACAGATTCAAGAACTTGATGAGTTGGCAGAGTAAGAAAAATTTGTGCTTTGTATTAGATGGCAAAGTAAACATGCAGACATCCATTTGAGCCACTCAGCAACAGGAGTTTGTATTGAGTAAACCATAATAAGAGGCAGCTATCAGTCATCTCTTTTAATAGGAAACACATGGCAGAATGGAGACTAGAACACAATTCCAAATTTCCTTATGTCTAGCAGCTTTCTGGATTGAAAAGTCCTTGTCCCGCAGTGGGTCACACACTCACTAATAATGACGGTACTTTGACTTCATTCTGGACACAGCATAGGCTAGCAAGTGAAGTTCTTAATTTAATAAGACTTTGCCAACACCAAGGCTTGGAGAAGCCAAGGCCCGGCTGTAGTAGGGACTTGGATCACCTGTTGAACCAATTTCCAAAACGTCTTTTCTGTAGAAATACAGCAATCAACAAAAGGACCACAAAAATCACAGCAAGAAACTGGCAATGCTGGTTACTCAGGAGCTGAAGTGAATAGAAGACAAATGGGAAACAGAGACCTACCAGCCACTACAAAACCATGACACCTTTTACATTTTGTTCCCGTGCCATAGATCATCTACTCAAACATTTGCAGTCCAAGCTCTACTGAATATGCCATTTTACAAAGGAAAAAAAATTAAGCCTTCTGTCCCTTGCTTTTCCAAGGAGGTATAAACAGTGAAAGAACTGAGAGCCAAGGCAAGAAAAGATTGGTACCCAACCCTGCTGGGAGGTGCCAGGCCCCCGGCCGGGAATCCTTTATACACACTGCAGAAGAGGCTTTCAAGTGCTCCCGGGATAAGGAAATATTAATGAACATGACTGAAGTTAAACGTGGAGACAATTAAACTTTTCAAGTCTTGTCTGACAGGTGCAGAGCCAGTGTCCCCACCTCTACCTGGAAACCACCCTCCCCTTCCCCCTTAACTTTATATCGGAGGAAGGCGTTGATCAAGCCCTCCATGGCTGGCTCTCAGCTGCACTTATTCCTGCCCAGCATCTGGCCGCACCAAATAAGGGCTCTTACTGCTCTCGTTTCTCAGAGATCTTTCTCCCAGCTTCATCCCACCTGCCGAAGACAAATATAGCAGGGGACAGGCCCCCAGCCCCTAACAAACATCTTCCCTTCAAGATTCTGACACCACCTTAATCTATTGGCTTATTTCCCAGTTTAATTTTCTGAGCTCATATCTATTGCATATTAGGGTTTCCGTTTCCCAGCTGCAAGATAGGGATAATATCGAGGTTCAAGGCAATAATGTACTTGAGGAGACCTAAACCTGCGTCTGGAACATACTTCAATAAAAAACGTTCCTTTCTGTAATGCTCTGGGCCCCAAAGGAATGACCTAATGGGCCTTGAATAAGCCACGCTCCTCATGTGTCCCAAACCTTGCTTGTCAGCTTTTCTTCCTAGATGGGAGGCCTCTTGGGGATGGAATCCGGGCCCTAATGATCCTACATCACCCACAACACTTAGCATTGAGCCTTGCCCACACGAGGGGCTCAGTAGGTGTTTGTTGTTGAATTTCTAAACTCCTCTCTACTGGAAGCAAGCACTCTAGCCTTCGATCTTATCGGCACAGGCAAATCCCCCGGACTTGAGGGGAGCCCTGTGCTCATACCCTGCATGTGCGCGACTGGGCAGCGGGATGAAAAGTTGAGTGAGGTCCAGCAGAATCCCCCTTTCAGCATGAGCTTGAGCTCACACAAACACTTTTTTGGGATCATGAAACCCGATCCTATCAGGACTCAAAACAGGGCTCAGTCTTTCTAACACTTGAACAGCAGAACACAAAAAGGACTAGCAAAAGTGAAAACTTTGCTCGGAGGGCAGCTCCATTTCCTGCAGAAGGTGATCTCCACCCAAAAAGAAAACCCAGAGGCCCAGGCGGGGAAGGGTCTACTATACAAATGAGGTAGCTATCTGATGTCTAGGGGACTGCTCCCAGCCTGCAGCCCCGCGTCCACAGATTTCTGTGTAGGAAAGGGCACTGTAGATAATAAACAACAGTGTTGGCAAGCCAGACATCTATACCCTATGCAACAAGAACAGTTCTTGTTTGCACTGCCCAAAGCATTTGCCTTCAATTCCATTTCTCCGATTCTTCGCATTTTATAAACTGCTTTTTCACAATGAACACCTGCTCTGTGCCAAGCCCTGAGATTATAAAGATAAGTATACGTAAGAGTCCTTTGTCCTCCAAAAGCTCACAGGGCAATGAGGAAGAGATCCAGGCAAACAGACAGACAGCTACAATGCAGTGTTAAAGATCATGATAGAGGGAAGTCAGGGTGTTCAAGCAGCCCAGAGAACGTGGCATCTAACCCAGACTGAAGGGGACGGGAGGGGGCTTTAGAAGGCTTCCCCCAAAGGAGGTCTATTAGATGAGCTCAATAAAGGTAAGTGGGAGTTAGCCAGGTGCTGAATGCCAGGAATATTGTTCTAGGCAGAGGGGCACAGGAGTGAGGGAGGACAGCACGTTCAGGAGCTGCAGGAAGGAAGCTCAGTCTGGCTTTGGCCAAGCAGTCCGTAAGGCTGGAGAGGAGAGAGCCAGATCTTGAGAAGCCTCCCAGGACACGTTAAGGAATTCGGACCTTACCCTCATGGGCCTCAGGAACCCCTGTCAAGGCTGTCGCAGGGAAGCAGCCTGTTGAGAAGACCGTATCTAAGAGGCAGAGGGAGTCTAAAAGAGAGCGGGAAACCTGAAGGCAAGGGCGCCAGGTAGGACCTGCAGCATCTAGGGGAGGGTGAGTCCATGGCCTGGCTCTAGCACAAGGGAAGACAACACAGATTTCTGAACCACTGAGAACGGACTGCGGTTGACAGAGGTGCTGTGTATGTGTGTAGGTGGTTATGTGTGCAGGGGAGGCGATGCTTTCCTTTCCAGTTCTGCATTTAACTCTAGAAATCTGTGCACTTGTTCCCACCAAAACTCTTGGGTAACCACACCCAGGGAAGAAAATTCTAGCTCTGCTTTCCTCTGCCTTCTAATATTTGGGGTCCCCCTAGCAGAATCGAGGACCCAAGCCCTCAGGACAGCGGAGTCGTTCGACCGAGAGCAAGACTACACGCAAACAAGGCAATTCTAGGCGAGAAATCCCATTCACGGTTATGAGGTTAGAAACATACAGACAGTCTCCTTGCAAATGGTGACTAACCTTACTGGACCATTGTGTACTGGCAACCAGCTTTGCCCACTAGAGCAAGACAGACTGGTCTTCAAATCCAAGCTTTACCATTTTTAGTAAAATACCTAAATGAGGGACACAGTACCCACCTCCGAGCATTCCTCTAAGGATGTGCTGTAACAAAAGGCACAAGCCTGACAACGTGCCTGGGGCCCAGTGAGAGGTTAAGAAATGGGATCCACTGTCACTGGCTTGTGCGTTCAGTGCCTACCTATACAAAGTCCCTTCTCTTCTCCCGCCCCTTGTGGGGGAAGGCAAGAAACAAGGGAAGGAGCTAGAAAAAAGGAAAAGTACAGAGAAGAGGAAAGAAGAATGATTCAGAATTATAAGCCAACAGGTAGAAGTCAAGCCAGACAGGAAGACCATATGCAGGTGGGAGTTTTCCACAAGACAGATAGAATCTGATCTTGAAGTCCTGTAATTTCTGAGGCTATTTCGGGGAATGAGTCAGCACAATCAAAAAGGAAGATGCCTCTGATATCCTGTCGCCGGCACTCTCTGGCTCGAGACACCAGCCCCCTGGAGCCCACACAGTCCAGCGCTGCTGGGGTGCTGCCTGGCTGGAGCTCACCAAGAACCAAGCCAGCCAGGAACAAGCATTCTGGTCTGTCGCCAGGTTTCCACTCCTGTTGCTGGGAATGGCCAACTCAGCGAATTCTGAGGGTCATGTTGTTAAGGGTAGATTATGATGACAAAATTGTTCTTTACATGTTTCTGGAGTCCTTGAGTGCGTCAACTTCTGAGAATGCGTAAGTGAACGCCTTGAAAAGAGGAATCGCATCCTCATACATTGAGATTTTTATAAGCACCCCCCCCCCCCACTCCGAGCTTAGATGCCAGCACAGGGTGGATAAATATAAAAGGCGAAGAATGTTGGAATCCTACAACCAGAAGAAAATGGCAAGTTGTCCATTCTGGTATTTCTCAGAGTGTCACCCTCAGATCATCTATTTCAGAATCAGCTGGGGGCCTCTTGATAGAGCAGCGGCCTGGACCCACCCGAGACCTACTAGAAGTGTGGCCTGGAGTCTGCCTTCAATAGCCCTCAGACTCAAGTGAGGAGAACCATCAGTGGCCACTACGTGCACATGAACAGATGGGCTCAAATCCTACATCTGCTATTTAATGGCTAAACGTCTTACACATCTTGTCATTGCTTTGAGAGCAGCTCCTTTATCTGTACCCTGGATTTCGTGATACCTTCCTCAAGCTGCCCGTATTTTCTCTTTGCTACCCACACAACTTTCGATGACCTTCCGTCTTAGCCCTAGGCATAGGCTTTCAGGCATAATGCTACACGGTATTTCCATTTTAGACTATGACCTACTCAAGCCCATGAATTACTCAGAGCCCAGCAACTGTAGCCCTCAATAAATTCGAATCCACCCCACGTGAGGATAGAGACCATGTGCTGGTTTGGTTTTTTTTTTTTAGGATTTTATTTTTAAGTAATCTCTACCCAACATGGGGCTTGAACCTACAACCCCGAGATTTAAGAGTCACATGCTCCACCGACTGAGCCAGCCAGGCGCCCCTGTGCTGCTGCTTTTGCAGACATCCCCATGCCTTGGCACCTGGATTTCCTTTTGGCATCCTGCTCTATCATAATAAACAAACTCATAGATTAAAGGAATCGTTTTCTTTGCAGGAGAAAGCCTTGGGACCTGGCTCAACCTCACGCCCTAAGTGTAAGTGCTGTCTAAAGAAAAGCCATCCTTGGCAGCCCTGTCTTTTGACTAAATGAGAGTGACCCAGTTGCAATCATCACTTTTTGACCTCAAAAAGGGCCTCCAGTGGCTTTTGGTACTGGGAACTTGCCAGCGTCTCTGTTGAATGATTTCCTGGTCTATCTGCGGGGGAACTTGACAGGGTGGAAAGAGTGTCACGCTCGGAGTCAGACAGCAGGATCTGGTCCCCAAACTGCTCCTGCTGTGTCACCCAGGCCAAGCCACACTCTTGTCGGGGCTTGAATTTATCCAAAGCAAAGAGGTCTGTGACTTCAGCTGATGGATCTGCCTTGTACTTGTGTGCAAACATTATTTAAAAATTCACCGTCGCATGATTATTGTCAGGCTTCCATGGAAGAATTTATGTGAAAACACTTTCTACCCATAAAGGGTCATTCATATGCTGCCTCAGTTACCATGGTTCACGGCCATCCTTGCTACTGAGGGATGTGGAGGAAGTTAGTCCCACAAAAATAAGGAGGGCTCGGAGCAGGAGAGTAGAGACGGTGGGTGCCGTTCTGGAGGAGGAGAGGGATCTGTGGCTGCCCAGGGGCCTTCCAGGAAGGCACCTCTAGGTTATGATGAGGGAGGGTTTCCGGGAAGGGGGTGCACCGGGTGGACAGCTCTGCTAGTTGGACGCTCGATCCAGCAGGAGCCGGGGTTCAGGAACACCACACAGAGACACGTGACAGAGGCTGGGAAGAGGCAGGGGCCCTCCCTTCCAGAAGTCCTACCTTTTGAGGTTTTCTAGGATCAGAAGACACACCGGATTCTTGCTGTTCTCATCCAACCCTGTGTCCCTGCAACATTCCTTCTGTGTGAAATGCCTTTCCTTCTCCTTTGTAGCTCATAGAAAATGTCCCCTCGTCAAGGTTCCGTCTCCTCGACAAATTCTCTCTAGCCTTCCAACACCCCCACGAAGAACTGACTATCCCCTCTTGTGTGTGCCTGCTGTCCTCACCAGATCAGTGTTCTTTAACCTGCACGTCACAAGTCATTAGTTCGTAAGTTACAAAATCCATTGACTGGGTGGTCACTACCAGCATCTTTAAAGGTTGAATAAAAAAATATTAGAATGCATCACACACAGTAAGGGTAAGTCTTATCTGGTGAAATGTTTCAGTTACGTGTGGGTGCCTCTATTGGGTTATGATGGAAAATGTTCTTATCATGGATCATGGTCAAGTCTGGGGAAGCTCCTGCATGAAAGCTCTTTAAGGACCAACTCTTCTTAGCTCCAAATCTTTAAGACAAAATAGAGTACTTCCCCATGACACACATTACACCTGTGTTGCACGAGCATCTTTTATTCATTGAATCCTCAATCCAAAGATCGTGGGAGGTATGACCCTCCACACGTCACACAGTGGCCGAGAGGAAGTGACATGCACAATATGCCTAATTAGCAGATGGCTAGTGAGACTCCCCTTTTGGAGCCTCCGCCTCATCACTCAACCCGTTCATCTCAGCGGTGCAATGAGAAAGGAGATTTGAGAAGGACACTGCAGAGGGTGGAGGATACAGTCATCATCTGTTGGGGCCAAAGCTTGTCTCCTCCTTAGCTTCCTTTTCTCAGGCATATCCACGGTCCTGGCACCCCTACCCACCTGAGAAGGCAAGGTCTCAGCCCCAGGGCCTACTGGGCAAAGAGCTAGACTCTTGCTGGGCCAGAAGAGACCTACAAGGTCATTTCATCCATTTCCCTGTGCCCAGGCAGCAGTGGGATAAATCCAGTGCACACAGATGGGAATCTTCCATTAGAGAGGGAGATCTCACAGATTCCTGGCATAGACCAAGCATGTTTGGAGTTCACGGTCGTAGTCCTGTGAGAGAGAATTAAGAGGGCCGGGATCTGGTCCCAACTCTGCCCTGTGTGTCCTCGAGCGTATCACATCCTCTCTGCACCCATTTCCTCTCTAGGGGTGTCACCACGGAGCTCTTCTTCACACTCCTATTCTGCTTGTCTCTTCTCCCAAGGTCACCTCACTGGGGCAGAGACAAAGAACACCCTCGCCCTTGCCTACATCCTGGAGGAAGACAGCAGCACACAGAAGAGCAACTGTTAGCGGGGCTACACCCCCAGGGAAGAGGAAAACCAGGAAAGCCTCTGCTGTGTGTTTATGACATTCGGGCGCAGCTGCTTCCTCTGCCGACCCAATGGCAATGGCGGCCTGGCCCTGCCCTGCCCCGTAATTTGCCATCTGCCAGAGGGTCAGGGAGGAGGTGACCAGATAGGCAAGTTGTCACCAGACAGGAAATGAACTGATGTTTGTTGCCTTGTCTAAGTCCCTGGGTTACTCCAGGCGTGGGTCTGGTAAGCTCAGCTGTAGAGCTCCTGTATTGGTAGGGCTGACTCCGTGTGTGTGTGTGTGGGGGGGGGTTCTCAGTGGTTCTCAGTGCTGGTGAGAGAGAGAGAGAGAGAGAGAGAGAGAGAGAGAGAGAGAGGATGGCCATCTATGAGTCTGGGTGCTACTGGGTCTATCCATGTGCCACTGGGTCTCCCTACCTCCGTTCACATGTATGAAGAAGTACATCAGTGCACAGGCCTATCCAACCCTACGTGCCCACGTTTCTGTTCAGTCCCTGATTGCCACCACAGAGGCTTTCTGTTTGTGATGAGTGCCATCATCTTTCCTCTCTGGAAAGGGTTCAGCGAGTGAGCAGTTGCGGGGAGGAAACTGAATGGGTTCCTGCTTGGCACGTGGTTTTTGTCTAGACATATCTGCTTGCTGGGACAGGACTTACTCTCCACAGACATGGGTGAAAGTGCTAAGCTGTCATGGCCTGTTGCCTGAGGCTCTGCAGTGACTCAGCCAACATTCTAGGGTGATGCACTGCACCCACCGGGGACTTAGAGACAAGTCCCGATCCCCGTGTAGAGGTCCCCTTCATGGGCACTGCAGGGAGATGGTTCCATCTGAGAAGGGAGGTCGAGCTTAGTTGCTACAAAGTCAGCCACACCTTTGAACTTCTGTGGGAGAAGGTCACAGAGCTACGGGGCCTGCAACACCCATTCGCCGGATAAGGAAACTAGGCTCAGAGGGGAAGTGTCTGGCCTGAGGTCACAAGCTCATTCATCACTCATTCTTCAACCAAGGCTCAGCAAGCGCCTATCGTGCCGGCCACTGCACTAAGCCTGAGAAGGAATCAGCAGAAGGTGAAGCCATGGGTTCTGCTATTAAGACACTGGCCGTCTAGCTGGGGACATGGACATCTGGGCCGTCAACCACAATAAAACCAGGCTGAAGGCCACAGCAGGAAGACCATGCAAAGGGCCATGGGAGCAGGAGGAGAAAGCCAGACAATTCTGTCTTCAGGGAAGAGGGAGGGGGAGGTGTGGCAGGTGAACAATGGCCCCCGAAGATGTCTGTGTCCTAATCCCCAGGACCTGCCACTATGTCACCTTCCATGGCCAAACAGACTTGCAGATGCGATGAAGTTAAAGACCTCAAGATGGGCAGATTCTCCTGGATTCACTGGACAGACCCAATGAGTCACCAGAGCCCTAAGAGGGAGGCAGAGAGTTGGAACCTCAGAAGATGTGGTGATGGAAGCAGAGGCCAGAGAAAATGAAGGAAAGATCTGAAGAGGGAGGAAGGCGCCATTGGCTAAAGAATGCAGGTAGCCTCCAGAAGCTGGAAAAGTCAAGGAAACAAATTCTCCCTCGAGCCTCCAGAAGGAACACAGCCTGCCAACACCTTAATCTTAGCCCGGTGAGACCTATTTTGTAATTCCAAACTCAAGAACTGCAAGAAAGTAAATCTGTGTTGTTTTAAGCCACTAGGCTGGAGGTAATTTGTTGCAGGAACAACATGGGAAACACAGAAGGTTCCACCAGCGATGGGGTGAAACCGAAGCCATGCTCCATCAAAGGGAGACCGCCATCTAAAACAGGAGTCAGGGTGTGGGAAATGTTGAGAAGTCTGGTGTGCTTGGAGGTGAGGCGTGTAGAGAGGAGGAGACCAGGCCCTGGGGTCTCACAGCACTGGCTCTGTCGACCACCTGCGGACAACCCTGTCTTCTCCACCCTCTCTGTGGTATGACATCCTTCGCGTCCCTTCCTCGTCTCTTTAGAGAGGATGATCACGGGTACAGGGTAGAATGGGACTTTCAGGGGACTGAGGATGATCTGTGAAAAGCACTTATCATCATGGCCAGCACACGGAGCTCTCAATACATGTTTGCAAATGTTACTTCTCTGTTAAGGTGATGGGGAGTCCAGGGAAGCCCGCTCAGATGATCAGGCAGAGGGGGAAATGGATTCTGGGGTTCTTGGCACCCGGGCAGTGGCCCTGTACCACCCTGTGCTACCTCTTCCAGCTGCTCCTCACCAACCCCAGGAGATGCTCCTGTGCTCTGTGTTTCAAGATCCACTCCATACAGCCACATTCAGAGAGGAGTGCTTGGCTTTTCCTGGGATTCGCTGGGACAGCCAGCCCTGGTTCTTGAGGGGAAGTTTCTGCCACAAGACACAAATAGAGGAGAGGCCACGGGCTCTGGCCTAGGCCACGAACGCCACCACTGCACAGCTCCAGGAGAGCACTGAGGCACTGTGCCACCTGTGGGGCCACGGCCCACCACCTGGCCCCTCCCCCGGCGAACACAGGGTGCTCTCATGGCCTCTGGGTTGCCCAGACCCATTTCCAGCTCGGGCCGGGGTTGAGCTTTGCATGTCTTCCTCACACTCAAAGCCAGGATGACAGCTCTTGTGATGGGCAATCACCCACTGCCTTCTCTCCTCCATGCTGAGCACTCTTGAGCTCTTGGGCTGACTAGCCACCGCGTCTTGCCCTGGCCTCTCTGATGGTGTCTGTGAAGGGGATCGCTCCGTGTTGTGATGCCAAGCCTGTCAGGACCACAAGCTCCTGAGTACTAGGCCAGCTGTTAGGCATTTGGAGAAAAATAGTAAATAAGACCAAACCCCTGCCCTCATGTGTCCACAGCTAAGTAGGCCAAAAACAGGGAAAGGTATTTGTCAACCCTTTCCAAACCATCTTTATATTGTCAAACAGGCTTTTAAACTTGAAGCAATGGGGGTTCCTGGGTGGTTCAGTCAGTTAAGTGTCTGACTTCGGCTCAGGTCATGATCCCAGGGTCCTGGCACACATCAGCCCCACACTGGGCTCCCTGCTCAGCAGGGAATCTGCTTCTCCCTCACCCTCTACCGCTCCCCCCGCTTGTGCTCTCTCTCTCTCTCTCTCTCTCTGTGTGTCAAATAAATATATAAAATCTTAACTTAAAACAAACAAACAAAAACCCAAAAAACTCAAAAGCAATGACCAGATCAGCCCAAAGGGTAGGGAAGGGCCCTGTGACACCCTTAAATGATGCTCTTTAGGCAGTTGTCTATGCTGTTCTGCCTCAGGTTAACCCTGGCTGGCCCTCAGCTCCAGCGACTACCCTTCCTTGCCCAGTGCACAGGGCAAAGCTCTGGAGTCAGGGGTCATGTGAGGACAGCCGTTGACCAGTTCTGACCTTGGATGCCTTGGCTCATCTCTCTAGAGTCTCAGTTACCTCGTCTGTAAAATGGCTCCGTGTGTCTAAAAGGATCCAGTAGGTAAACGATCTAAAATGGTGCCAGCACCGAGTCGGGGCTTTACAAACGCTAGGACCAAATTCCTATCCTGAGCTACAGTCAGCCAGAGCCAAACAGGATGGAAGTCAGACCCCTCGCTTCCCTCCTTGAAAACAAACCGGGTCCTCCCGGACACTGTCTCACTGCACACGGAGAGTGCTCTGGGATATGCAAGAGGACGGTTACGAAGGACTCCCTGCACCTCTTCAAGTTGGGGGTGCAGGAGACTAACGAAGGCAGCATAGCACAGAGAGGGGAACACAGCAGCGGGCCAGGGGGCCGACGGCCTGCCGAGAGCACAGCTCAGAAGGGCCCAGTCCGCAAAGGGTGACCTCTCCCTGCAAACACCGGACTCCTGCTGTCACCAGTGACAGCTGCCCCCATGAACGGTTTGCTCCCACAATTTCGCTCCCCCCTGGCCTTGACTGGAACAAAAAGAAGAAGAAGAAGAAAGAAAGAAAGAAATGAATAAAGCCATCGAAACAGGCAGTCCCTTGGCAAGAAGCTCCAGACGCGACCTTCTCCGTGGCGCCCGCTCGGACGGCCCTGGCCCCCGGCCCCCTCCCTTGCCTCCGCAGCCCGCACCCAGCCCCGGCCATGCTCTGTGTTCCAAGTGCTGTGCTGGCCGGCCATGCGAGCAACCAGACTGGGATGTCCTCGGGAGCAAGGGCCCTGCCTTACTCATCCCTCCGCCTTCAAAAGAATGTCTCTTGCAGTGTTCTCAAGGAAGACAGCCACCCATTGATTCTCGCTTTTTGTTGATTAAAACACACATTTACTTACTCTGAGCTAGACTGCCTGAGAGGCGCTGGTGAGACAGGGAGAGCAACACGTACGTCACCTATGGTCCCTGTCCCCGGGGGAACTTTACAGTCTCAAGGGAGACACACATCTGCTACGTCAGCACAGGGTGACAAATGCCATTAGAAGGAGTGCGAGAGGCTATCGTTGGGAGACATGGGGCCGCAGTTAGGCTTAGAAGGGAGGAAAGGCCGAGGGTGCGTCTAGATCTCTGGATTGTTCAGGAGTCCTATAGTCAGTGGGACAAGGATTAAACAAACAACACAGCCCGTGTGTGCGGTGCCTAAACATCCAGCCATTACTGTGCTCTGGGATTCCCACGGGCCTGGCGTGAGCTCCCCTGAGTGGGGCCCAGGGAGGCACAGGATCAGAGCAGGTGCTCCTCACGGTTGCTGAATAAGCCCCTCGGAACTTTTCACAGGCAAGTAGAACAGAGATTCTTGAGGGGATGGAGGCTCAGGGAGGTGAGATGCCTTATGCCGCACTCACTGAGAGTCAGGGATGAAGTGTGAGAAAAGGGTAACCCGGTTGCCTGGGGCAAATGAGAACCTGGCCCATCCCAGAGCCATTCTCTGGGCCCTTCTCCTGATGGACAAGGCCCTTCGGGCTAGCCAGGGGATGGCTTAGCCTTGACCTAAGCCCCTCTTTTCTAGCCAACACCAGGTTTAGAGTCTGACCAAGTCACCCTAAGGGTCACAGTGGTTAGGGTAGAAGTTTCCCAAGAAGCCGAGTTCTAGAGAATTTAAGTGTCCACCAAAGCAGCATGTGAGCACCAGATGAGTCAGGGACCCAGACTCCGCTAGTCACTTGACATGTGACCTGGGGCAAGCTACTTCCCCTCTCAAACCCTACATGTCCTCATCAGTAAAGTGAGCAAGGTGGACATCTAAGAACTCTTCCAGCTGCAATGTTTTATGAGCCGTGATTAGAGAGAAGAGGACTTTCAGATTCTGAAGGAAAACTCACAGGCTGGACGGAAACAGAAAGTACTGTCCTTTTACTGAAGGGGCCCTGGGGTGGGGTGACCTCTGATACACCGGGCAGAGGAAAGGATCGAGAGCTCGCTAGCTTTGGTTGCTGAGCTGGAAACATGGAACAAGCAAGCCATCCAGGGTGTCCGGGGCTTTGCTTGTGGACTGAGAACAAGATGCTACTCACTATGCAGCAGGCCACCAGGGCTCCTTGAGCAAATCCTGCCAGCACATCACTGGGATGGTGCTTGTGGTCGGACACACGCGACAGTCCCGTGTAGAAGGCCATCATGATCAGGGTGAACTGCAGGAGGGGCCGGAGCAGGCGGGCCCCTCGCCAAGTGAAGCGGGCCTGCAGGTACAGCTGGAGAGAGGAGAGAAAAGGAACAGAAACTAAGTGCATTAGAACACCACGTCCGCCCCCACTCCATTTCCACTAAATGGAACCATCTGGACCGTCGGTGGCATGGTGCACAAAGAGCATTCAACCTGGATATGACCTCAAGTCAGTTACTTAAACCTGGAGCCTTAGTCCCCATATTAAAAAAAAAAAAAAATTAGAAAAATGAGAAGAGCTGAGGAATGCCTTAGAGCCCACTGCCTGGCACATTCTAGACACTTCATAAACGTGCGTTCCCTTTTATCTTCTTCATGATTGAAACAAACGAAAGCGTAGTAACCAGGGGAGTAAAGGTTTCTTTTCTGCAATCCATGACAACTCATGCACTGCATTTGTATGTTTCCCTGGAGATCAGGGCAGCACCATCCCTACACTACGTGCTGCTTAGGACCTTCTTAGAAATAAAATGCAGGATCGACAGGAGAGGTTCTCGTGATAGTCACAGGGGATGTTTCTGCTTCAACAGAAAGCACCTTTACCAAAGAACACGTTTCTAAGTCACCACTCCCAACTACGGATTTTTGCGTTCGAATATAAGGAAACACATAAACCAACCAGACAATGCCGGAGCGCTTTCACACAGAGGCTGACAGACACTGGGCTGGGTGGAGTAGAAGAGTAACCTGAAGAAAAATGGAAGAAAAAAAAAAAAAAAACCACCTCTGGCAGAAGCAAAGAAGTTGAAATGACGTCAACTGAGCATTGTCCCTCAGAATGATCTTGCTGCAGTTTCCGTTCTAACCTCTGGGCACAACCTACTTCCCAGGTTCCTGTGGGAACTTGGGAAAGGAGGGGGAAAAGGCAACTGGACAAGGGGAACTTCCGACGACCAATCAAAGGCAGGCACTGGGGGAGACCAGGAGAAAGGGGAAGAGAGCGGAGGGGAGGAGCTGATGGCTGGAAGATAGACCTGGGACAGAGGCAGAGGCAGGCCTCAGCCCTTCCTGAGACAAAGGGACACCCTCCTTCTGGCGGACAGGAAGGAGCAAGTCAGTGACTGGTCCTGAGGCGAAAGACAAGTGGAAATTTCCGGAGCCACCCTTGCTAATCACGGCTCATAAAACATTCCAGCTGGAAGAGATCTTAGATGTCCACCTTGCTCACTTTACTGATGAAGATATTTAGGGTTTGAGAGGGGAAGAAACTTGCCCCAGGTCACATGTCAAGCGACTCGCTAGGGGGAAGACTGCCTAGCACTGACTCCTCAAACTACCTGGAAGACGACTTCCAAACCTAGGCCTACACAACAGCAGACAACTTTATAATCATTATGAAAGTCTATGAATGCATTCTTGGGCAATCTAAGAATAACAAATGAAAAATAATAATAAAGA
The DNA here is from genome assembly GCF_003265705.2 of Callorhinus ursinus. Lineage (NCBI taxonomy): Eukaryota > Metazoa > Chordata > Mammalia > Carnivora > Otariidae > Callorhinus > Callorhinus ursinus. Next base: position 56,511,918 of record NW_027397071.1, on the reverse strand, counting down.
ATGCACTGATGTTGGCTGCTAAACAAGCGATAAAGGTCAACAGTTTCTCCCATGTAAAACATAACCGGTTAAAAATCTACAAGAAGAGGTAAAATCCTCACAGCAGCCGACGTGATTCTATAAACAGTAATTAGCTTACCAAGAACTACACGGGACCCTGTATGAAGTAAGGGACATAAAGGACAAGTTGAACAGACAGCTAGAATTTTTATTTATAAACACTCAACTTAAAAGCTCCTAAAGTTGATACATAAATCCCATCAGATTCCTAGGGATGTCCTAAAAAGATCTGGAGGAAAAGACTTGAAAGAAATTATGCTAAAAATCACCTAAAAGGCCAAAGCTGTACAACTAGCCAGAAAACCAACCAACCAACAAATAAGCCAGGCACTCCAACAGATGCTAAGGATACAGAAATGGGAAGCTATAATTCCTGCCCTACAGAGCGTTCATTCATTGGGGGAATCCATGAAAACAAGCAAGGGCACTTACTGGTTTCCTAGGAATTACGAAGAAAATTGGGGAACCAGGGTCAGTCACAGGGGAACAGGCACGTGACTTGAGTCCTAAAGATGAATCTGCATTTGCTAGGAGTTGAGGGGACAGCAGTGAGGGGTGTGTATTCCAGGCAGAGCAATGGCCTAGAAAGAAGCCAGCGTTCTGGAGAACCTCACAGCTTTCAGTACAGCTCTTCAGGGTGGGGGTGGGGGAACTGATAACCACAGGGCTACAGAGGCAAAGGGGGGCTCAGGAAGGGTGTGGATATCAAACTAAGGAACCTGGCTTTTACTTAGCAGGTCAGTCTTTCTCAAACCATACTCCACGGAACACTAACGGTCTTTTAACCAAAGATGGTAAATGCTCTATAGGAAATCCTTAATTTTACTACTGACAATACATGACGGTTTACAGAGTATCTATCTATTGAATCACAATTGGGAAACGTTACTGTAAGCAGATGGTGAAAAATTAAAATGATTTTAAGCAAGGCCCTCAGTACTGTAAAAAATAACCTGTAGGTCAAAGGCTACCCCTCGTTTGTGCAGAAATGAGCCAGCAGTGGATTCTGCAATCGTGAATCAAAAGATCCTCTCCTTCCAGGAGCGGGGATGGGAGGACGCTGGCGTAGCTCCCCGCTTAACACAAGCCTCGGGGCAAAAGCGACAGCCTGTTTGCATTGTGCCTACCGTAATCTGGCCTTCCTCCAGCATTTTGGCAGCAGGCAAGGGCCGGGTCGGGGACAGAAAGAACACCAGGTGCTCATCAGAAAAATCTCACTGAACCTTAGGTCTTCTCACAAATACAATCATCTGCAGATCCTCAGAAAAGGCTTGTTTGAAATCCCCCCCCTCCCCCCCCCCCGCCACGCTGAGTTTAGGTCATGGGCCTTGGAAATCAGGGTGGGGCAGAGGAAGGGTGGGTTTCCCAACCGGACATGGCACACATCTCCCCTTCCACTGACTCAGAAACTAAAGGCTGGCGCTTAAGAAAAGAAAAAAAATATATACAGGAGAGGACCTTGAGGAGGGAGGAAGAGACCAGTCACCAGGAGAGCTTCAGGAAGGGAGTGCTTATGAATGAGAACGGAGCAGGGGCCACGGGCAAAGAATGCGCCGCAGAAGCCGTCAGATATGGAACGGCCAGCAGCACGCTGAAGCTTGCTCCTCACTACCCACCAGCAACCAACACCTTGATCCAGGTCAAGGTCTCAGGACTGACCTTGGCGTCTGCAGCTGGGGCTGCAGGGGCGAGCAGAGCAAGAGTAGCATGAATTTGGGGGGGGGGGGGGGGGGGGGAGGAAGCAGCCCTGACTCTATCACTTCCTAAGTGGGTGGTCCCTCAACTTCTCATCTGGGAAACAGGTACAAGAGTATCTCTTTCTCGGGGTTGCCAGGATCAAATGAGACTCACAGGACTGGGCATTCAAGGTGCTCTTAGGAAATCTGTATCACCCTTTGCCTTGGTGAATGAGATTTACTCATTGACTGTGCTTGATTTCACCAAAACAAGATTACTAAAGCAAAAGATTGCACAGTGACCTTCCACATCGTGCCTACTTCTGATCTGAGAAGCTGGTCGCAATAGGCTTTGAGGTTGACCAAAGGATCTGGTAAGTCCTTCCGTGCCCCACCAATCCTACTGCTAAATGGATTGGCTTTTGCTGGTTCATAGCTCAGTTCTTGTGAGGCTCTCCGTACCAGAGGCTTGGGCCTCACTGTGGCCGGAGATAACTTTCTGGAGCACCCTGCTCCCTTGGAAACCTGCACCTGGGGACGGGACAAGGGGCAGGAGACTGCATTCGTTCCCATTGCACAGGAGGAAGTCACACTCCGGACCACAACTATACTGCGGCCCTTGTCCTGGACCAAATAGTAAGGAGACTTGCCTGGAGTCAGAATTTCTGCAGGGCCTCAGGAAAAGCCCTAGGCAGCCTGCAAAGGGTGGTTAGGAAAGAGCTAAGCAGAGCTGGACAAAACCAGAAAGGCTGAGTTGCCTTGACCTCTCACAGAGGTCAACAGCCCTGCGGTCCTGACTTATCTGTCTTTACTTCCCCATCTGCCTGAAGGCCTCTGGGCTGGCAGAATCCACTTCTAAGCGTCAGTGTGACATTGCAGAAAAGGGTCTGATTTAATCAGAGCAAAACTAAATTTGAATCTTTTCTCTGCTCCATGCCATCTGTAGGATGTCACCCTGCTTCTCTGAAGTTCTGCTTTCTCTTATGTAATGAGATTCGTTCATTTAAAAAATAAACACAGGGGCGCCCGAGTGGCTCAGTCGTTGGGTGTCTGCCTTCGGCTCAGGTCATGATCCCAGGGTCCTGGGATCGAGCCCCACATCGGGCTCCCTGCTCCGCGGGAAGCCTGCTTCTCCCTCTCCCACTCCCCCTGCTTGTGTTCCCTCTTTCGCTGTGTCTCTCTGTCAAATAAATAAATAAAATCTTTAAAAAAAAATAAAATAAAAAATAAACACCTGTCGCAAGCATCTATTCTGCTCAAAATTGTGAAAGACACACTTATAAAGTTAACTCCCTCCCTGAAAAAAAAAAAGAATATCAAAATTAAAAATGAAATCTCGTTCTTGTACTAAGATGTTTCTTCCAATTGCTGAAATAAAACGGCCGACTATAGACAGGAAGTTTACAACAGAAAGCTTCGTGTCCGCCCGTGAGCCCCCATCCCCAAAAGGATGTATGTGAAAGTCCCCAGCACACGGAACTCACTCCATAAATGGAGTTCTCTCCTCCTTCCTGGTCCTAGCTTCAAAACTGGGGTCCTGTGGAATTCCAACAAAACCTCTTTGGAGAGGTCTGGCTGAACTCAGGCTGGCTCCTCTGGTCTGAACCAGCAAAGTCAGATGTGGGGTGAGTCACACCGGGTTCTTGCTAAGTCATTTGTGTTTCATTACATGATTTGCATACTGGCGAAACAGGTCCCTACTGTCCTCTTCATTTCCATTGCTCTTGGGACTGCTCTGCTCAGAGTGAAAAGGAGGCTTTTGTCCTTCCTTACATCCCTGCCTGCTCTCTCCCGGGAAGTCTGTCCAGATCACTGACACCCACAGGGAGGAACTTTCTCCCTTTTCTCATCTCCGCCATGGCTCACGCTTGGCTCTGGTTCATGTGCCTGGTGACTTGTCTACGTGGGGCAGAACTGGAATTTCTCTCTGGGAAGTTATTCAACTGCTTTCAGGACAAAAGAAGAATTTTTAGCCAACTTTTCTCCTCCTTCAGGAGGGAATCGGCTCTTGTTTTCTATCATGATCAGGGGGAGAAAAAGAAACTACCAGTTTGTTGAGCACTGTTCCAGACACTGTTCTAGGCGCTTTACATGACCTTACCTGCAATTATCCAACCATCCTGTTGGGTAGACACCACTGTGCCCATTTTACAGATGGAAGAGATCAAAGCCAAAAGGCCATGTCATTTGCTCAAGGTAACAGAGAGCCATGTTTTACCCTGAGTAAGATGTGTCTTTTTCTAAGTATGAGCTCTAATCACAGAACCTGGCTTCCTTTGGAGGGAATTAGTGCTCTGCACACAAAGTATTGGTCTTACTGGTATTCTGCCTGAGGAGAAAAGCAATGTGAGGGGACTACGGGACTGTCGTGGACTACAGGACAGCCTGTAGGGGATGTCTGGATGCACGTGCTCCTGGAATCCATCTGTCACATGCTTTTGTAAGGCCCGCATCTAAAATGCAAGTGTGTAGCTTTTCTAAGAGTGAGAGCATTAGAATCTCTGCCCCGATTGCAAGCTAAGGAGAACCTGTGAACTGTGCAGTCAGTACCCCTCAGAGTGGAGTTAGCAGCCCTCCCCGCGGGGCCCTGTGCCTCAGTCCACCTGAGTTGGAGACCTCATCCACCTGTTCTGAGACTATTTACTTTTTAGGCTTTCCACGACAAATAGGAAGTTGTTTGGTGTCCCCGGGTGCTCACACAAGGGCTGGCTCAGAAACTGCCAGATGGATGGATGGACAGACAGATGGGTGGATGGATGATGGATGGATACAGGCGAGGGGAAAGACAAGGGAAAACATCTACATCTGATATGGTGGCTTATTCCCCATAGAAACCACAATCTTGTCCCTGCAGGGGGTTTCACCAGACACTCCCAGGATCTGTGGGCATGTCTCGTGGGCATACCAACCCCAGCGCTCCAGGATTCTAACCATGCTGAACAAAACCTCAATGACTAACAGCCACAGGCCAGGGAACATGGCTGTCAGAGGACAGCCACTTCCCTGTTTCCTTGGTATCCGACAAACCCTTTGACACATAAACAGTCCCCACGGGCACCCCAGGAAAGAGTCAATACATCAAGAGTTCGGCAAAGAGGCGGCAAAGGCCCTCCCTACACCACCCAGGTCCTTTTCGATCGATCAATTCAGGGATGAGGGATGAACACAATTCTGACCGGAATGGGAAGGAGCATGGCTTGGGGATGTAGAAGGCCTGCGATTGAGTCATTCATTCATTCACTCACTCACTCACTCATCAAATATTCACTGCATACTTAACTAAGTGTCAGACCCTGTGTAGGATGGTGGGATACAGTGGTGAATCAAGAGACAAAAGCATCCCTCCTCACGAAGCTTACAATTTATCTGGCAGAGAAATGAATATAGACGTCAGACGGTGAGAAATTGGGTGGGGGGGCGGGAATAAGGCTGCAAAGGGACTTAGGGAGTATCACAGGAGGGGCCAGGGAAGGCTTCTCTGACAAAGCACCCTGAAGAAGGCAGGGGGGCAAGGTGCTCGTTCTGGGAGGGAGGCGTGGTGGCAAAGGAGAGGCCTGGCCACCAACCAGCTGCTGCCTGATCTGAGCTGCAGGAGGAGGGGCTGGGGCGGCTGATCCTGAAAGTCCTCCCAGCTCTCACTGCACCCTCCACTCCTTGCTTCCTACTGGCCACCACAGCTGGACTAAACTGAAAACCTGCAGCTTGCAAATCACCGCCCTCCTTTTCACCTGCACACAGGCGGTTCTTCCAATCTGCCCATCGTCACCCTACTGGCAGCCTTCCCCAGCTTCCGCCACCCTCCACCCCAGGCTGGCTTAGGTGCCACGACTCTAAGTTTCCATAAGGACCTATACCTGCCCCCCCCCAACCCCCTGCACAGTGTACCAAACTGCTGTCATCGTCTACTTGCTCCCCTAGACTGAGCACCCCAAGGCCTGTGCCCATGACTTCCCAAGGTCTACATCCCCACCCCTAGAGTGCTGCTTGGTCTATCACAGTCACCCGTTAAATATGTGCTGATATTCCGAGTTTTGAACCCACGTTGAGCTCCTTGAGGGCCGGGCCCAGGGCTGATTCACGTTAGTAGCCCTGGGAGGTAGCAGAGTGCCTGGCACAACAGACAACACCAGGTAGGCCCCACAGACCGGGGCCTGTGCGGGTGTTGGCATTTTACCCAGAAAGCCAAGTCATCCTCGATCCCTGACCGTGGAGGTACAAGGCTGGTCCAGATGTGGCTCTCTGGGGCTTAGGCCAGGACTCAGGGCTAGAAAAGCAGCACGCATGCTTTTATCTGCTGTGGGTTTTTCTTATTAGCAGCTGCATTAATCGCTAACATGCCTTAACCTCATCTGTAAGCTTCTATGCCCGGAGATAATTTGGTGTTTGGGGCATGGTTTTTCCAAGCTAACCATTTTACAAATGAAAACCTAACGTGGAGTGTCCTTCAGAGCCACGGGAGGCTTCAGACGCAGATGTTGCCGACAGGCCCAGAGGAGAGGGGGCTGGTGCTTCCCGCCCGCCCCCTTCTGAACGCCAAGATAACGAGAGCGTAAGTTTGTCTCTGACGGCTTCCCATCTTTTCTTGCACTGCCTGGGGTAGTTCAAACTTCCTTCAAATAGAACCGCAGAGATTGAGAAATAAGTAGATACCATGTAACTCCACTCTTTCATCTGACAGATGAAGAAAGTGGGGTCTAGAGATGAAAAGTAGCAGCAATCCTGCAAAAGAGACATGACTGTCTCCACTTTACAGAGGACTAACACTGAGGCAGGAAAGCTAAGTAAGCAACCCCAGGTTCCAGAGCTAGTCATGAGGTGGCGGAATCACCCAGGTCTGCCAGACCCTGAGGGCAAATGCCATCAATGCTACACCCAACTGGTTCAAAGGTGATTTTCCTCAAGGCCCCCAGGGAAGCTGCACTGGGGGAGGCCAGGGTCTCCTCCGCCCACCTCCACTTCCTGAAGCTCCACAGAGAAGCACTGGGGAACGGGCCAGGGGCTGCTGCTCTGAGTGCAGCATTTCCCACAGACCCTGACAGGCAGCAATGGTGCTCTAAAGAAGCTTTGCACATTGGACATTCAGAGGGTTGAGACCTCTGCGTAGCATCACGTAGAAGCCAGCCTGCCGAAGAGCACTGTCCTCCCTGGAATCTAGCCTCAGGGGTTGTTTCAGGGCAAGATAACCTGAGAGCTAAAAATAGAGCCCTATGTTTATATGTTGCATATATGGGTATCCGTGAGTTGTGCATGTTAAAATGTGTGCATTTGCAAGGCTTCTCCAGTGTATGGTGTGTGCACAGCTGTGTGTGCGTGTGCAGTTAAGATGCTAGGGCGATGGAGGACTAAGGAGGCTCTTCTCTTCCTCCCACCCTCTTCCCCTGCCTCCTTCCCTTCCTTCTTTCCAGAAACATACAGGCACTATAATTTTTATCTCCCTCAAAGATGCGAACAGACGTCCGGTCCGAATCTACCCCTCACTCCTCACCCCTGCAGAGGAAGTCTCTGGCTGTAATCACCGCCGGTAGGAGGTGGTCGTGGGGGTGGGGGCGAGAGGGCAGGTCCTCCATTAAAGCAGATCTGAAGAAAGGCAGGTTGCCGTTAGGGTAGATGGAAGTTAGGGTTGGGAACTTATATTCTGTTTTGTTTTGTTTTTTTCTAAGATTTTATTTATTTTGACACAGAGAGAGAGAGAGGGAGAGCGAGCATGAGCAGGGGAGCAGCAAGCAGAGGGAGAAGCAGGCTCCCCACTGAGCAGGGAGCCCGATGCAGGGGCTCGATCCCAGGACCCCGGCTTGACCAACTGAGCCACCCAGGCACCCTGGGAACTTATATTCTTTTAAGTTTATCCTGGTGGGGTTGTTTTTGTGTTTTGAAGAGCAGTACCACGAAAAGAACAGACAGTGATCCTGGTGTCATCAAGACGAGCCTTCAAATCCATTTTCTCCCTTTTACAGGAGATGGAACTTTTATTACCAAAATTCTTAAGATTCGGGTTGGTTGGTTGGTTTCCAGCTGAAAACGAGGTAATCAAAATGCATCTCATCGAGTTACTGAGAGAACCAAATGCTGTGGTGTGAACTTGCCCCAGTGCCTGGTACACAGAAGGCACCAGAAACAGGTCAGCACCTTTATCTTTTTGGCGGCTGTAGAGCATACAGTGCACAGAGTGGGTTTCAAAATTACCCAGTATTCTTCTCTTGGAAAATGAAGGAATGGGAGAAAAATGAACACAGACCCACTCCTCCAAGCACCTTTGCAAAACACCGAAATTACATTTGTAAAATTGCTTCCAGACCCAGGTAAACTATAAAAAAATGAAATAGGAAACTAAGTATCTTCGTTAAATTAGCTTTCTAAAAGCAAAGCAAAAGCAAAACAATAACAACAAACGAAGAAGGGAGGGGCACACGATTCGTGAATAAATAAAATCCCCGCTTGAGGCTTTTCAGGGCCCACCTTTCAGCTCTGGATCCCAGGTAATGGGAAGCCCGGAGGCCTCCGGGCTTGAAAAGGATTGCAAGGGAAAACAAAACAAAACAAAACCCTTCTGCTAGTTTTTCCAAATCCTAATTATGTTTTTTAAGTAAGTCAAAATCAAAACGTTCTCTCTGCAAACAGCTTACGATCCCCTGAGCTACGTCTGACCTCTCAGCGCCTTCTTGCTCTTCATCAAAGGGGCCGAAAGCAGGAAGTGCCTTGGCACAGGGACCTCATTCAAGGGGAGAGGAAAGGCAGGGGACCGTATGTAACTCACAAAGAGAAACAGACCAGCCGCCCTCTGTGCTGCAGCTGGAGAGGTGGATCTACACTGTCCCAGCGCCTTTAAGGAAGTCAGAACAGACATGGCCATGGGAGGGGTGACACAGGGGTTCAGATCATGGCCCCACCACTAGCTGAGGGACCCCCCCCACCCCCATCACACTGCTTAGCCTCCCGGGGCCTTGGTCTCTGGATCCCAGCAGCAGGGATACACGTGTCGTGCCTCACCATGTTATTATGAGATCACGTGTGCTCACGGAGGCAGAATTTTTCTGTCACACTTGAAATCACTCTAAGTTATCAGATAATGATAATTTTTAAAGCCTTTCCCTCAGTAGGGAATGGAGGAGGGCTGGCATGGCGAACACCACAAGGAATTTGATGACAGGGCTTGGATGTGAGCAATAGTGCTAGTGTCCGTGTAAATTCTGACAGTTCACTTGAACTCTCCGAGCCTTACTTAGTAATCCTTTCCCACAAAAGAGATAATATTACTTATAACCTAGGGTGCCTGGAAGGGTCAACTGAGTTAAATTGATATTCAGAAAACAGGGCTTTTTACCATAAAGCGTGATATGAGTGTCTTTGTCACTTTTTAACTTCAAAATGGGTGCACAATCCTTATCAAACAGCTACGATAAATGTTAATTTTATTTGAAAGATGGGAAACACCTAGAAAATAAAACAACTTCTCACTGATGCTATGGCAGAGCTCAAAACAGAACCTCATTTTCCTAGCTAACTTCTCTTTCAAGGATTTCACAATGAAGTCTATCCCTAACCATCCCAAGGGCTTTCTGCACAGAAGAGATTTAAGCTGGGGCTTGGAATCAGAAGGAAGGTACTTACCACCAAATACAGCATAGTGTACATGGAGAAGGAGGCGTGGCCAGAGAAGAAGGACTTCCTGCAAGAGCAAGAGAGGGCCATGTAAGGGCCATATTCACACTCCTGACACTTATTTGCCTGTCTGTCTTCCCTCCCTAGACTGTGACCTTGACAGCAGCACTATCTTGTGTGGTTCTGCATCATTTGTCATGCTTTGGACACACTGTCTAGAACCTAGCAGGCACCCGTGGATGCGTGAGTAAGCAAAAGAATGGATGGATGGATGGATGGATGGATGGATGGATGGATAGATGCATGGACTTACCAGTGTTCTACCGTAACTGCTTATTTATCTATGTATCTAAATCATTTGACCCTGAGTTCCTTAAGAATGGGGACTATGCCTTATTCACCCCTTGAAACCAAAGCTCAGCACTGAGCTTGGCACCTCATGTAGTGTTCCCTGAACTGCCTGTATCCGGAGCGTGCACACTGTGGCCATGGTAGGCGGTGACTCACCTGGCCTCCTGGACTTTGCTGTCGTCACCTCTGCATTTGTAGTTTTCAATGTAGCCCTCGGAGCAGTTGATCTGGCTGAAATCAGCGTTGCAGACACTCAGGAAGTGAGGACGCAGGCGCCCTATGGAGACTTTGGCAATGTCTGTGAAGGACTGGCTGATGGCACAGCCGAAGAGGAAGCAGCCCACCTGCTTATAGAGGGCCGCCACATAGGGGTTTTGAATCGTTGACCGGGACTTCTCCTTCAGGTAATAGATACGGTAGAACTCCCCAGTGATGATCTGAAAGGAAACCAACAGGGGAATTAGGCAGTATCGAGGCCTGTCATCCAAGCGGAGGTGGTAAAGGATATTTAGTGACATAAAAGAATGTTCACTATATAATGGCAGGCTATAATATAGAAAATCTCAATTTGCGGCACGCCTGGGTGGCTCAGTTGGTTAAGCATCTGCCTTTGGCTCAGGTCATAATTCCAGAGTCCTGGGATTGAGCCCCAAATTGGCTCCCTGCTCAGCAGGGGGCCTGCCTCTCCCTCTCCCTCTGCCCCTCCCCCTCATGTACACGCTCACTCTGTCTCTCAAATAAATAAAATCTTAAAAAAAAAAAGAAAATCTCAATTTTCTATTTGAGAAATATATGGACAGAAATATGCATGGGCGGAAATACAGGACTGCTAACATGGCCATTTTTCCCTTTTTGAAAAAGTCCCACATGGCCATATGGTAACTTCGTAAAAACAAAAATATACAATCAAAAATATTTATACATAAACATATAATATTTAAAAATATATATATATATGTTGGGGCCCCTGGGTGGCTCAGTGGGTTGCGGCTCGGGTCATGATCTCAGGGTCCTGGGATCGAGCCCCGCATCGGGCTCCCTGCTCGGCGGGGAGCCTGCTTCTCCCTCTCCCACTCTCCCTGCTTGTGCTCTCTCTCTCTCTCTCTAATAAATAAAATCTTTAAAAAAATATATATATGTATGTTATATATAACAGTTATATGTATTATTTTTAACAAAGAAAGAGACAAATAAAGACCCAGATATAGGAAAAAAGATTAGATGAACAATCAAGGACATGGTTAAGGCTTGGTGGCCAGAACGTCAGAGGATCTGAGCCAATCTCAGGATACTGGGCTTCAGAGTCAGGGATCACCAGCCTTGTGTCAACACTGAGCCATGGTAGGGGTTTCTATAGGAAGGTGAATGCCCAAGACCATGTCTTGGGTTTGAGTCCCGGCTCTGCCACCTGCCTGGTGTCGCTTAGCCATGACAACCTCTCCAAGCTCTGGTTTCCTTCTCCATGAAAGGAGGCTGCACACGCCCTTGCCAAGTCGTTGGTTTAAATCTGGTAACATGGATGAGAAATGACCTGGGTCACATAAAGTGATTCTTTCGTTTTTCCTTCCGAGAAGAATGCTGTGATGAGAACACTGGCCCACAAACCAAGGAACTTGTAACATCATGCCCTTTGGTGTTTGCAAATTTCCAAGTCTGCAGCCATTGTCTCCCATCTCCTCAATCCTAGAGGAAAGCCAGTGAGTCTCGGCTTTCATACCCTTCCCCCATCCTACCGTGTTGACTCCTAACACTTAGGGGAGGCTTCTCAAGTCTGGGAAAAGAAAAGCCACCAGTTACTGTTTACCCACTGCATATGGGGGATCGCTCCTATAGGCTTTATTTCATGAAATCCTGACAACAGCCATGAGACAGGTGTGGCTGAAGCTCAGACAGGGGAAGCAGCTCAACCCAAACTGCCCGGTTTTACAGTAAGACCGGGGGTCCAGCTTGTTCTCCATAAGGCCACTGCCCGTGACGCCTACATGGCAGAGGGCTCTGGTCACGCCCAACCACACAGCCTGCTGCCCTTGTCTTAACTCCATCACACAGCCCTGGCCACTTCCTGATGGCAACCACAGTCCAGGGACAGCAACCGTCAGCTCATCACGTACCACAGAGCTCCTTTTACAGTTTCTCACAGGGCAGGGTGATGAGCCACACTTGCTCCTTCAGGGAGCGCAGATCATGTTCCCAACCGTGAGGGAAGTAATAGACGGACATATCCGGGCACTCCTTTTCAAAGCTATATTGTTTTATAGCTGGGGAAGGGGTCAAGGCATGGGGTCTGGTCCAAGTTCTCAAGGGCTCCCAAGTGCAGCGGGGGGATGCCCAGGGACCAGCAGGTGTGGGAGTGAGAACAGCCACCAGCACTGCTAACGTGTATACAGCGATTCTGTGTTTATAAATACTTGATTATTTCTAAGAGCCACGCTTTGGTTCCCAGATTGCACTGAGTGTGATTCTATGTTACAGAGAGATGGTCAAAGACCAGTCCAGCGCAGTCCTGGCTTAGCCATTCTCTGGGAGAGCACCTGATCTCACAGATGTGCTCAGACATTACTGGTTGAATGAATGAATGAATGAATGAATGAAAGCAGGACCGTAGTCTTCATAGTTGTTTTATTACAAAACTGGAAATATCCTCTAAATATTGCCAAAAGCCCTTTGATAACATGTTGCAGAGATTAAAACCTGAGAAGCATAGCACGTCAGAAATGAAAGGGTCCATTATACATGGAAGAAACTGAGGTCCAAATTAACTCACAAGGAAAGATTGGACCCAGGTGTTCTAGCTCCCCACCCAGCATTCTTTCCTACCATTGCTGGTCTAATTCCCCTTTGAACCTGTTTATACTTTTACCCTGTGTAACCTTACAGGCTAACAAGTTCCAGATGTTCACTACCACCATCATGCTCTTTCTTCTTTATTTATAAATCATGCTCACATGACTTTGGAGGCAGGGACACAGCCACTCCACTCGGAGGCAGTGGCCAGGGTTCAAGTCCCTACTCACTGAGTGAATCTGAGATAAGCCAGTGTCTCCATTTGCAAAATGAGGGCGCTCAACCCTGTAATTTATCACTTCATAATTGCAATGACATTCATTTTCAACTCTCCTGTGCTACGTCCACCACTGGCCTCCCCACCAAGCAAAGGTAATAAGCAAAAGCAGAGGACAGTACTTCCTCAGAGATGATGCCACGGCTACGGGACAGAACCAAGGCCCCATGCACAGTCCCTGCCCTTGGATGGTTCCTGAGTCCCTTGATGTGTCACGGCCACAAATTAAGAAACTCTAAACTGACTTGGCTTGAGCCTGACTTCCTCTTTGATGCTGAAAAAGAACACGTGGCATTGCACTGCCAACCAGCATCTCGCACATGAATTTACTGATTAATCTCAGGCGAGTCACCTCTCTGCTTCGGCCACTTCAGGGAGAAAGGTTTGGATTACAACTCAAGGACACCTTTCAGCTCTAACATCCCTTCATTCTTAAAACTTTGGTTTCAGTGTCACAGGCCTGCACCCAGCAAACCGCCAGTTAAAATGCTTCCTGCTCTCACAGGAGGGGAAAGAGGTAAAGACGGCCAATAGTAAATAGCAGAAATAAAGCTCAACTTTTTAAAAAATTCAAGTAACCCGAAAACCTTTAGATTAAAATATCATGGCATCTCAAATTCCTAATAACAAAGCTATTAACAGCAGTAACCTTGTACATTTCTTTCGTAATTTACAGTTTCATTTGATCTGTGACTCTGTGAAGAACTTATACCCATTGTACAGCTGAGGATGGTAAGGCACTGAGGGACAGGCACTTAGCTGAAGGAATTGAGGCTTCTAAGTGACAGAGCCGAAGTAGAGCCCAGATAGTTCAAAGACACACAACAGACTATATCGACAGAATTTTTTGTTACAGATCTTCCTCGACTTACGGTGGGGTTACGTCCTGATAAACGCATCCTAAGTGGAAAATATCTTAAGTCAAAGATGCACTGAATACGCTTAACCTCCTGAACATCATAGCTTCACCTAGCCTACCTTAAACACGCTCAGAACACTGACATTATCTTACAGTTGGGCACGATCAACTACCATAAAGCATTAAGTGTACAATAGCGCAGGTAATTTATTGGATACTGCACTGAAGGTGAAAAAGAGAATGGTTGCGTGGGTACAGAAAGGCTGTTTACCCTCGCGATCGCACGGCTTGACTGGGAGGTGCGGCTCACTGCTGCTGCCCAGCATCACGAGAAAGCACGTACCGTGGATCCTTAGCCCACGAAAAAAAAAATCAAAATTGAAAATCAAAGTATGGCTTCTACTGAATGCATATTGCTTGCACACCGTCGTAAAGTTGAAAGATCGTAACTCAAACCATCATAAATTGGGGATCAGCTGTATTTCTATCGTTATTAAAAACGATTTCCACCGCAGAACAGCAATTGCGTATTTTCAAGGACAGGGCCAGGCTGAAGCCATTTAGCAGACACATGACTCCAGGACCACATGGCTTCTGGGGCAGCCCTGACAGATCTCGCAGTTAATGAGCAACAAATTATGTATTTTCTCTATCCCCTTGTACAGAAGGGTCGGGGAGTCGGCAACACAGCCATAAATCATCATTATGAACCAGCCGGACTTGGCTTCTTGTGATCCTAACCCTTAAAAGACCATTGAATGAGATTCGGGCTGCGAGAGGCGGCCCGAATACCTCACCTCTGCGGAAGAGGCGAAGGTTTAAATTGTTCTCTGACACATTACACACCTAACGCCGGAGTTCCAGATTTACTGCTTTCGGACCTTATTCATTACTCACAATGTTTTTATTCCTGGGTAATAAAATCAGCTCTTCCCTCCCCCTGCAAAGGCTCGGGCCCTACCCAGGACTCCTCCCCCCCCCCCGCCCCCCCAGCCCGCATTTCTGCTACAGTCAGCAAGGTTGTGATATGTAAATTTCACTACCCAGAAGAATGCCTTCAATGTTGATCCCTTTCAAGCGAGCGAGTGAGTGAGCGAGCGAGCGAGCGAGCAACAGATTCTGGGGCAAATGGCAAGCTGCCAGGCAGCAGAGAATTCTCCCTGACCTGCCTTTTAAAGCACTTGGCACAGAAATCTGGAAACTAATAAAGTGGGAAAGCATTGCAATTAAGCTCCAAGGGGACAGAAAGGGATCATTCCTTGCCTGAGAACGGTAACGGTTTGTCCCCATCTCCAAGAGAGCCCTTCTCTGCCTATCCTTTCTGGTGTGAAAGAGCTCCACTGCTCACATGTTCACAAATATCAAAGTGTTCTGGGGAGGAAATTCGGAGATCCTTGACTTTTTGGAAAGGAGAGAGCACGGGGTGGTCAAAGAGGCACTGATTTTGGAACTAGAAAAACCTCAGTCTGAATCCCATCTCTTACCTTAGGCAAGTGGCTTCACCTCTCTGGGCTTAGGTCTCCTCATCGATAAAAATAAGATGAATACCATCCACCTGGTGGGATTGCCAAGGGATGCAAGGAGGTGGTATGCCAAATGCCTGGTCCCCAGCAGAAGACCCCTCCAAAAGTTAATTTTTTTCTCTTTCCCTTAGAGAGGAGGAAACAAAAAATGAACACACACTTGTAGAATATATCTTTTCTAAGATCCTTCCAAAAGTTCCTTGGAAAAGAACATTCCAAATCGAAGAGTTTGGAAGTACCACCCCTCCAGAGTAGGACCAGAAAATATGTGTATGGATACGCTGGTTTTGACCATTGTATCTACAGGATGTCTTTCTTAGGGGAACAAAGCAGAAGAGAAATCTAAACCCCAGGCAGCAAGAGAAGG
Organism: Callorhinus ursinus; assembly: GCF_003265705.2. Classification (NCBI taxonomy): domain Eukaryota; kingdom Metazoa; phylum Chordata; class Mammalia; order Carnivora; family Otariidae; genus Callorhinus; species Callorhinus ursinus. Next base: position 56,496,422 of record NW_027397071.1, on the reverse strand, counting down.
CCTACGGTACTGTTTATGCCATTTGTCACATTCCCCTCTATAAATGATCCCAAGAAAAGTTAAGACTTTTGCACAGCGTCCCAACAATCCCTCTTCGAGAGACTGCTGAGCTCGAAGGACAAACTTCCCTATTTTCTGATCTGCTTGAATAATAATATTTGCGTAGCACTTTACAACTTACAAAGCATTTTCACATCCACTGCGTTATCTGCTTCTCACAACACCCTAGGAATTACTAAATTATTGTCACCACTTTATAAGTGAGTATGGGGAAGGCCAGAGAGGCCGCTGAATCAGCCTTGATCAGAAATTCGGCGAGGGCAGGGCTGTTGCTGCAGTGTGGACCCCACTCCAGTCCCTGCGCCTTGTCCCATGGCATGAAGCCGACTCTCTCTGCCAAGTCCTGGCAGGCAGCAGGATCTGCGTTTCCAGGGAGACGGATGCTCCTAGAGCACCTGGTACGGTCACGTACTCATCAGGCACTTGCATACCTCAGTCCCTGCTAGCCACAGAGTGCCAAGCTGTTCTTTCACATCTCAGTTATGCATATTAATGACCTTCTTTCCATCCAGAACAGACTCATTCATTCAACAAACCCTGGATGATGGACAATAAAGAAGGGGGAATCATTTTTCTCAGTCCCAAGTGAAAGGAAAAATGTATCTGGGTCCTGCTTCTAAGGATGGAGCCAGGAGTATAGCTGTATTTTCTCTGAAGCTGGATGCTCCAGCTAGTACAACAAGATGCAGTATCTCTAATGACTAGAAAGAATTGATGAGAAATTTAATCTTCGTTTCTTCTCCCACTTGGTTGTCTTCAGCCTCTTGGCAGGGGATCAGCGCCCTGCAGATGGGGGCAGACGGGGAAAGGCAAGGAGAAGAGAGCTCTGTGCAAGGCCACCAATGGGAGTTTCTGGGCCCTGAGGGTCAGTCAAAACTCCAATAGCTAGAGTACAGACAGCAGAGAGGCCAGAGAGAGGCCACAGAAGCTAGTTATGGCTGAAATCAGTGGTGGCTGCCCGAAGCTCATACGCTTTATGAAGAAGGCAGTCTGAAGCCTGAAGCATCATTTTCCTAAAGGTCGGGGACTCAGAGCCACGGGCCTCCTAGATGACAGCCCTGCCTGTCCGTCAAGGGGCTCCTGAATGGGTTTTCTGTAGCACTGCCTGCTGCCCATCTCTTACTCTGTTTTGACACCAAATTCCCTGAACTTTCTGAGTATCACACCACGGTGCTTTTCTTCCTATTTCTCAAACACCTTTCTCCTTCCAGTGGCTCCCCCGTTCAGGGTTCTACCAGATCAATGTGGGTCTTCCTGGGGCTGAAGCCATGCCTTTCTGCTGTGATCTCTGCTGCTTCAACAGTTTGAATTATTACCTCTGGGAAGATGACCACCCAAAGGACATGTCTCTCTCTCTCTCGTTTCAGCGAACCCCTTATTCCAATCTTCTGCCACATCCCCCAACTACCTATCACCGATGACATCCGCATGCCAACCATATGATCACACTCATTCCAACTTCCATCCCAAACCTCACTGCTCTTCCCTTCACCTCTGTTCAAGTCACCACCATACAGGTGGTGCAAAGACATGACCCTGCAGACCTCGCGTCCTTATTCCACTGTCATCCGACTCTGGTCATCCTGCTTCTGCAAGCTGTCTCCCATCCATCTCTTCCTCTCTCTTCCCCTTGCGTTGTCTCTACCATGGTCCGGGCCTCATCCTCACCTTGGCTGCAAAACTGACAAAGCTAGCTTCAAATACTTTCATCAGTCTCTAGCCCACTAATTCGGGTAAAAAACTCCTTGACATTCAAGGCCTTTCACAATCTCACTGTGCTCTTTTTCTACCTTATCTCTATCTACTCCCTGATACTCTATTTCTCCAGCCAAACAGGTTTGTTTTACATTTCCTGAAAACACTCCATTGTTTGAGGTTCTCATCCCTGAAGCAATCCCTTCTGCCTGGAAGGCCAGGCTCTCTGATGAAAGTCCCACCTGCCCTTCAAAGGAGAGCTCGAGTGTCAACTTGCAGATGGGGTTAGAGTTCTGGCTCTTCTAACTTAGGGGTCTTGGACGACTGAGCACTCTAACTCTCAGTTTTCTTATGTGTAAAAAGGGGACGATGCCAGTACGAAGAGCTCCAGAGCCACTGTGATAATTAAGTGGGTCTAGTGCTCCATGGACGATGATAATGGCAATGATGATGGAGTCTTCAGCAATGAAAATAAGTGATCTTCCTCTGAATTCCCATAGCAGCACTTTACTTATCCCTCATACCATCTACCGCCTTTGGCCTCTTTTGTCCTTGAAGCTCTCAGCTCTGGGGCCCACCACCAGCAGAGAGTGCTCTGGCACTCTCTGGCTCCCCTCAGGTTCTCTGACCAACTCCTCAGTCTCCCTGAGAGTAAGAGTGCAGTCGGTCTTCTCCTTGCCCTGCTTCCCCTTTAGACCATCGACTCCTGGGGGTAGCATCTGCATCTTGTACACCAGCTGCAGGCAGAGGTGTCTCCCACAATACCTGCTTGTTCTAAGGGAGGTCTCACCAAGCATCCACCTACAGCAGGCTACTGCCTTCTGCAAAAACCACTTTATACAAAACACTACTGCACACCGTCGGTCTTAGAATCTTAGGCAGTCATCTGCCCAGTGGTCTACGTGTGTTACCTTCCTCCATATACTGAGCTCTCCAAGCAAGCCCAGGAACTACACATTTTTATAGCTCATGGAATAAAGGGAACTCTGCATAGCACCTAGCACAGAGTAGGCCTTCCATAAATAGCAGTTCAAACACTGGGCTTTGAAGCCAGAGAGACCTGGGTTTTAATTCCTGCTCCCTCATTCACTAAACAGAGTAACCGTGCACCAGCAGCCTCTCCCTCGTAAGCCTCATACCCTGCCTTATTTGTAAAAGAGGGTAATTAAGACCTACCTCATCTAATTGTTGAAGATGATTTAAGATAAGGCATTAGTCCCCTCACCATTGGATAGCTTGTAAATGTTATCAGATTCTCCACCCCATTCCCTAACCTATACCCACTGACTCACAGAATGGATTTCTCAGCCTCCAGAGCATTATCACTTAAAATGGATTAATTAAAAACCACTTTCATACTGGATACATTTTCCAAATAGTCATTAACCCCTAAGAGCTACACAGAACGAAGGAAGAACTGCTGCAACTCTCACTTCTGCCAGGGGCTAGATGTGGGGTGTGTGTGTGTGTGTGTGTGTGTGTGTGTGTGTGTACAAACTAAATCCTAATCCCAATGCCTGTGTCTGGCATATAGATAGATTTGCCATAAATGGCAAATAGATGCCCCATCCCACCAGCCCCTTGGGGATAAGAAGGTCTCAGAAGAACTCTGTAGCCATCTGATCAGGGAACGACCCAGTTGAAGGATTCATGTGGCCACTCTCCGTGGGTGGTCTGGTAATTGCACAGATGTAGTGGATTGTAAACTGGAGGACCGGGTCTCCTACCAAGGCACCGCTGGGCCAGCCCGACTTCACTGTTTTCAGAGTTGAAAACTTGCCCTAACCTTTAATGAGGAGGCAATCTTGGGGAACCTTGTTTTCTTGGCAGTGGTCTCTCAGATAAAGGGGGCTGGGGGGTGGGGAGGAAGTAATGAAGTCCAGATGTGGGCACACTGAAGCCCGATCCTGAATAAACAAGTCTTGGAGGTATTAAGCTCTTCTTCTTGTCTCTCCAGTGAGAAATCTGCGTGTCCTACGGAGCATGTTCCCATGTGCATCATGGGCTGTATTTAAGATTTTAGGGAAGCAGATGGGATACTCTTCCCTGCTGCATAGGTCCTCTGACATCTCCTGGCCTAATGCTTTTGATTTGCTGCCCAAAATATATGGCTTTTGATTTCTACAAACACATACTGAGCACCGCAGTCTGTGCCCTGCACGAGCAATTCAAAACCAGACCAGGCCGGTCCCTGTACCTGTTGCAGCTCATGGGTAACTGAAAAATAAACAAGTAAACACACAGGACAGTTCCACACAGTAACTGCAAAGTCAGAAGCCAGCCCAGGGAATCTCTGGGACCTTTGAAAGGTGGGGGAGGAGGCAACCAAGAAATGTTTCCGGGAGAGAGAGATGTCTGCCGGGGGTTTATTTAGTACCTACCATGGGCAAGAGGGAAAGCCTGGTCTCGGCCTGCTAGGAACCTGTTATCTAGCTGGGGAGACAAGACCCGGACACAGATCATATTACTAGGACAGAAGTATGGAAGGTGCCATTTGTCTGTCTGAGATGCAACTAGGGCAGAGGTATACCACTGGGTCCCCAGCACCTGCTACCTTTGGGGGTGCCTGAGAAGTACCTGTGGAGGGCAGGCAGGCAGGCTTTACAAAGCAGCAGTGGTGCCATTATTTAGGAAAAAAGAAAAAAAAGAAAGGAAAGAAAAAGGTGCCTTTGAATCAGAGGACCCCTGGTCTGGCCCTGCCACTAATTAGTTATGGGAAAGTCACTTAATATTCTTGATCCCCAGTTGCCTTAGCTGTAACAATCCACCTCCCAGGACCACCACCAGGTGCAAATCAGGGAATGTGCACATAATGTGCACTTGGTTAACCGTAGGACACTACAGAAATGAAAAGGATGATTCTCGCTGACGACACGCATAATGTCACTTGATTTGACCTCCAGAAAAAACCCACGGAGTTGGTGAACTACTATTACCAATTTACAGAAAAGGAAGGTATAGTTCTTTTCCAAAGGGGTCTGATAATGAATAAGCACAAAAGTTAGGACGCGAACCTAAACCAGATGATGCCAAAAAGTCTAAGCTTCTTCTCCAGTGAGGAATATTATTACAGAAGTCACATTCAACAGGATCTGTGAGCAAAAGTAGAATTTATATGGCCAGAGGGAGAAGGGGATGCACCCATGACTCATCCATGCTTCAACTCCTAGATATTAAGAATCTATACAAACCACTTTCAAGCACTGAGCCCATGTTTATTTGAAATGAATCCTGAGCATTTTTTCCATATTAAAATCTTCGCCCATAATACTCTTCACAGTGTAGAGCAAGGCAAACTGAGAGGAGGCTAGGTAGGGGGTGATACTTTACTGTTTTTGCTCCTAATCTCACTGCTGCTAGAGTCATTAAACCTTTACAAGGCAGGGATAGGAACCACTGCTTTGTGGATTTGGAAAGAATTCCTATTATGCTATAATTCCAGAATCTGAGATACATCTGAAAAAGAAGTCAAAACGACTAGATTTTTCCATATCTCCTGCCATAAAAAGGTGTCTGCTTTCTCTATAACTGCTGATGATCTGCATGTCCACATCACACTCTAAAACCGCACCGGCCCCCCAGTCCTTTGTTGTGGGGACACTCAAACTGGAGCGAGGGCATCCAAATCAGTCAAGGCTTCTCTTGTTGTTTTAAACAAACTCAAGGTCGGCAGGAGAAAGCCCCGAGCAGCAGGTTGCAGGCTGATTAGATTTCCAGCCCTGGGTCCCCCTCCACCCTCCCTGACTGTCATTCACGCCCCTTGATCAGAAGCAGATCCTGGAGGGAGCCAGCCAGGCTCTATGACCAGTCATAGTGGGAAAGGGGGAAACGTGTTGTTGTTGTTAATTTAGGCCATATATAGCTTTTCCAGAATTGAGTATACTGAAGTGAATTATTCATTTTTCCTCTGAGGTCTCTGCTTCAGCTTGTTTCCATGAGGACTCTAGTACTTAATGGCAGGTAAGTGGGTAAGCAGACCTCATGATGAGCCCACATCTCACACATGCCTCCAGCCGAAGCGCAGGGGTAGCTGGACCCGGAGGTAAAGTCCTCCTGCAAAGAGCACTGGAGGGCGAGTCCAGAGATCTGGGTTTTAGTGAATTAACTACAAGGGAAGAGTGGGAGACTGGATGGGTCCCAAGGCTGGAGCTCCTTCCCGGCTTCTATGTGTGTTAGACACGAGGTCTCGGCAAAGTCACTTCACCACTTTTTGACTGTTTACTCATCTACAAAGAAAACAGTTAACATTTATTGAGTATACTATAGGTGCCAAGCACTGAGTTACTTTACATACATCATGTCCATTTAATAGACGAGCCTACTGAAGCTCGCCGGGGTGAATTAGCTTGCTACACATTCCACAGCAGGAGTTCAGATGTGCTCGTACCTTCAACCCCTATGCTAAATGGAGATCTTTAAGATTACCTAGCTGTTGGGGCTTCTGCAAGGATGAAATGCTTAAACATGGTTCACAGGTTTCTGTGGCACATAACAGCCCCTAACAAAGGACACCAATTATTGTGGTATTTTCTTGCTTTTTTTTTCCCCCTTTGGAACTACAGGAAAGCACTCTCCAAACCTCTTTTGTTGACACCGTATGGGATAAGGAAGCAATGCTCTTGCTCATCCTATATCCAAGGCCGTGGCACGTGACTGCCTGTTTCAAGGAAACCTGAGAGGTCAAGGAGCACTTTAATTAAAACACCAACATGACATGAGGAGAAAAGCAAGCCAAACTAAACTCCTTGAAGCAGATCTTTCTCAGAAATGCTAGCATTTCAAGAGGAAGAAGGGGCTGGTCTTGGCCAACAGCAGGGCAAGAGCTGCTGAGCAGGAGTTTTGCTTGAGGAAGGAAGCACCGGAGAGAGGGGTAGCCCTCAGAGAAGCTTCTTTAGCACCCTGTGTCCATCTAACCCAGCGCAACAAAGTCCGTTCCCTCGAACAATGGCATTTGAGTCTCAAAGCCGACCCCATGAGTGAAGGCAGACACAGATGAGGAAAATGAGGGCTGCACTGCAGGGAGCGGCGGTTCGCCGGGTTCCCGGGCCTCTGAGGAGTGCCACTGTCCACTGCACCGGGCCGGGGAGCTGCCCCACCACGCAAGCCCACGTTAACTGCATGCAGAGAGAGCAAAGGGCACGTGACACCCCGTCCCCGTGCTATTCTTATCTTAACCACTCCTGGGTTATAGTCGGCTTCCTAGAAGCACTCAATTAACTGATCCTCCAAGTGTCAAAAACACCTGTTCAAACCTTAGTACAAGATACTGTACAAGTATTTGCCTTCCGTGACAAACTTCCTTTCCACGAAAAGCCATTCTTCCTACAGAACTCACCCTACACTGTCAATTTGGAGCAAATAATAAAATTAGATTTTATATCTCTCAGTTTCTGAACACAAAGATCCTCAGTCCACCTTTAAGAAACTACTAGAGTTGCCAAATGGACTGTTTTTATTTTAAAGGTTGGAAAGAATTCTACTAGTCCCCATCCCCCTTCCCAATTTCAAACTGTTGATTGTGTGCCTGGTTTACGATGTTATTAAAAAACAAAGAGGGGTCTCAAAGTTTACAACCAACCCCCAGAGTGGGGAAGTCAAAAGAAAAACTTCATGAAGTGTGATTCAGTACCATCAGCAGCTTGCATTTGATCCAGAATAGGCAAGAGTAGCCAACCGCCTATCCCTTGAGCAGTTAATTTGGATAGGACAGCCACTCTCAGTTTGAAATCAAGTCTGCAAAATGGAAAGAGGGCTATCAAATAAGCTAGGGATAGGCTTGAGCCCCAATTTTTATTTGCTGTAGACTTTGAGCATATCATTTAACCCCTTTTGAGCTTCTGCTTTTCCATTTGTATAATGGGGATATTAGAACTTAACTTGCATGTAGTATTCTTAGCTTTAGCTTCCTTCCTTCTTGGCTTCTAATACAGGTCAAAGATAAGCTTCCAGGTTCTGGCTAATATAAACATGACTCAAGGATCTGAGAGGAAGAATTTATGACCTTGGTGGACAGGACGCCTGTCCCTTATGCCCACATGGCTGGGGTTCAAGGGCAGAGAACAAACAGAAAATTCTGGAGGTGGAACACGGACAGCTGTGAAAATGGAGGACTCACAAATTACAAGACCGGATTACCATCGGGTTACCACCAATTACTCTCCCCACCCCGGCCCCGAATGGGCACATCTAAAACAGGGTGGCCATACCCCAACTGCCACGAGGTGACCATTGCTCAAAATAATTCTGGAGTTGGTCCCAAAGTCTGTGGTACATTTTTGCATCCTCAATGAGGACTTCACCCTTTAAGGGAAGATCTATATATTTATACTTGCACGTGAGTAACCTGTTCAGCAATTGAGAGTTTGCAAAGTATTTCAATATTCATGACCTCTCTTACTCTTCATTGTAATAGTATGAAGCAAGATGGTCATTCCTGGTTTTAAGAATGTACAGCTTGTCAGCAGAGTGCCAGCTCTAGAACCTCGGTCTCTCGATTCCAAGTCCCATTTTATCTTCCCTTTGCCACCTGGATGTGAGAAGTGAATGATATGCCAGAGAACACAAGTGGCATGACCACTGTTCCAGCAGCACAGCCATGGTGTGAAGACAGCCCAGAAAATGCCTGTGACATCTGATGGCATCCCCTCCCCCTCTTCTGGGGCTCAGCATCATGGCTCAGAGCTCAGACTCTGAGCTAAGGGGCACCTGGGTTCAAATCATAACTCTGCCGTTCCAAGTGAACTTGAGCAAGTTATTTTTACTCCTGCAGACCTCGGTTTCTTAACTTGTAGAATAAAGATAAGAACAGTATCTAGACTTCACCAGATGGTTGTGAGGATCATGCAGGCAAAGTATTTTAAGGGGGACTTTGAGTACTTTCATGATACTTTTAGTATATACGTGCATATATAGATTATACTTCTGGTGTATATGTATATACATATATATTTAGTATTTGAAAATACTTTTTTTTTTAAGATTTTATATATTTGTCAGAGAGAAAGAACACAAGCTGGGGGAGGGACAGGCAGAGGGAGAAGCAGGCTCCCTGCTGAGCAAGGACCACTCCCACCCCACCTCCCCCGTCCGGGACTCGATCCCAGGACCCCAGGATCATGACCTGAGCCAAAGGCAGATGCTTAACAGACTGAGCCACCCAGGTGCCCTGGAAAATACTTTTAGAAATAGTATTAACCACATGAAGTAAATAGTATTAATCAAATCAAATTCTACTTGATATCTGCCCACTGCGCTGGCTCAGATATTCTGAAATGGGATCCAGGGGCGGTGAGCAGGGTTGAGCACGGTGGCCCGGACGCTTACCGCGAGGATGGCGATGACAATCCCCACGGCGCAGAGCACGGCATCGTTTATCGTCTCACTGGTTTTCACGGGATACTTGATGCTCTCATCATTGCAGTAAAACCCTCGGTGGTAAGGCTTGATGGTGCTTGTCTCAATGATGAGGAAGGGCAGGCCAGCTGCTCAAGATGGAGCCACCACAGGGACCAGGAAAAAAAAAGAGAGAAAGAGAGAGAAAGGGAAAACATCAACAAAAGGAGGTCAGAGAAGCACTGACCAACAGCAAAGACCACCCTGAATAACAGCATTGACAGGGATAGTAATTCCTTGCATTTGTAGCGACATCGGGACCACAGAGAGCACTCAGGACACGCATGCCCTTCCTTCCTGGTCACCCCCAACAGGAGCACAGAATGACCCTCTTGTCTTGTCCAAGAGCACCGTGGGAGGCAGCAGAAGAGCTGGGGCAGGAGCCTTGCCCCTGCACACAACACCTTGCTAAAGTTAGGCCCAATTTGTAATAATGGCCAACAGAGCCTCAAGTCTAATGACGTCTCGTCCTCCAAGTGCGTCAGCCGTCACCATTCCCCCTTGGAGAAGCTCATCCCAAGGCTCTGCTGCTTGGAGCAGGGAACCTTGGAGTCACAGAACCTGAATCTGAATCTCAGATCCACCACTCCCTAGCAACGTGGCCTTTGGTTCTAATTCTGTCTTCCTGCGCCTCAGTTTCCTCACAAATGAGTTGTGTGGACGAGGAGGGGAGAACGAAGCCCACAGAACTTCTAGCGTGGTGCCTGGTACATAGTAGCTGCTCAGTGGTGCCCTTTTCAACCTCTTTCTTCCACTGAAGAGTCACTAACAAGACTTACGCAAGCTCAGTGGGGCCCTGCCGCCTGTAGCCCTGGAGCAGAGCCCAAGGGCATCTGGGAGCGCCAGGCCGCCCTCACAGCTGCTGCCAGTTTATCGGTGTTAGCTCAGATGCCATTCTCTTAAAGGTCATGGCAAATGGATTCCATCACCTGCCAGGAAAAGCTCCTCATAACATACAGCAAAAAGCGAAGGCCTACAGTATCTCTTGTCTGATCATTGCAATGGCCTCCACATCAGTCTCCCGGCCTTCACTGTCTCTCACACATATCTACCAGTTCACTTCCTGACCACGAGTATGTCACTGCCTTGCTTAAGTCTCTTCAATGGCTCCCCATTGCACAGGACAAGATAAGTCCCTAAGTCTGACCTCTGGGGTTCCCTGTGTCCTGGACCTCCTCTCTCTTGATTCATGGTCTGCTGCCCTCCTGGACACGGCCTCCAAGGAGACAGTACACAAAGACCATGTTTTGGTTCATACTCTTCTCTCAGACTGGAAGACCTCTTCTTCCCCTACCACCCAAGTTCAACAGCAAGCTGCCATGCCACTTCACAAAGTCAAAGGTGAGCCGCTAAGTGTTAGGACTGGGGAAGACCAAGAAAAATACTTGTTAACAGCCAGCACTGACGGAACAGCTAACACCAGCAATGTGGAAGGTACTTTATACCCATTTTTGCACTGAATCTTCCAACAACCCGAAGCGGTCACATTAAATCATCAATGTAAGCACCCGTCGTTCATCTCCAAGCGAAGAGAACAGAGACTAAGAATATTTTGCTCATTCAGAGTTTCTCAGTCTACCCCCAAATGCCCGAATCCCCTAATTTAACTTTGCAAATTGGTTTCATCCAACTGTGAATTTCATTAGCTGAAAAATCCCAAGATAAGCGGTTGTTTAAAAGATAAAATTCCATTTTCATGTTTCTCAAAAAGGAATTAAATTCACGTCACGTTGCTCGCAGCCCCAGACCGCCTCTTAAAAAAAAATGTACCATGAACTCCACAATTTTTCAATTACTTTGGTCCAGACCAGCAGCGATAAAAATGCTCACTTTCTAAAAAGTGTATTTAGGTATCATTGTGCATACACACATGGATTTATTTGGTTTTATTCTTTGGATTTATTTGAATTCTACGGCTATTTATTTTGTGACCCCTAACTGCTTCCTGCTAGAACAACAATTTACTTTATCAAATTCATACTGGTGCTTTGAAAAGAAAGAAACAGCAACACACCACAGCATTGTGCCTGACCTTCTCAAAGTAAACACAGAGGGGCCCTGGAAGGCAGTAACCATTAGCTCTTGAGACTCTGTCTCTGTGAAGGAGTGAAGCAGGCAACGGGGGGGCAGTGGGTAAGCATAGTGGCATAGAAATGACAAGAGTAGGCAGCCGATCTTCGGGAGTAGGGGGGCTGGGAGAGAAAAAATATCATATGGGCCTGAACCATCTTCATTCTACTACTCAACGTTTTGAAATGTGGCCAAGTTGGCTATGGAAAGTAGCTGAGAAGCCAGCAGTATGATATTAATAGTCCGCTTTTAAAGTTCCACACATCGTGATAAAACGTTGAGCTCCACGTCTGAGCCCGGCCATAGCCTCTGTGGTGCCTGGGAGCCAAAGCGTTGCTAATAAACCCAGGAAGGGAAAAGACCCCGAGTGCCTTACATTTGTGCTACGCTCTTAGGCCCCAGCTTCTATTTTTAATAGTGTTCACATGATAGGCCTGTAAAACATATGTTTCTAAGGACAATAAAACACATATAAAAGAGCTGTGGAGTTAGACAGAACTGGGTTAATGACCTCAACTCTGCTCCCTGCTACTTGAGCGAGTTATTTCACATCTCCCCAACACCCTTCTCATCTGTGCAATGGGAAGAACGAGATCTAGTCTGGGGATTGCCAAGATGATGTAATATGCCACTACCCTGAGCCATTCATTTATTCAACAAATATTTATTCAGTCTTCACTATGTGCACGGAAGTACAAGCAATACAAAGACGGCATAAACCCTGCCCTCAGGGAGCTTACCATCTAGTAGAGGAAGACGTAATGGAATAAAATCAGCACAGGAAGTTGCTTTAGTTAAAAGAAATCGAGCAACAGCACTGGGTAATGTCAGCACGGCATCTGGCGCACACTATGGACACTCAATAGATGTTAAAAGGACGAAGTGGTGGGGGGGCAATCCCACAGAGAAGGCTAGTAAAGAAAATCTGTTTATTCCGTTCCTTTGCCCTCTCTTAACCTGGGAACACTCCAAATCCTTTCTCTTCCTCCTTTGCCTAAGGCTCGGGGAGTTTCCGGTTCTGATTATATGGATGATGACCACAAACAGACAAGAAGCTGGATCTGAATGTGTTCTGTTTATTTTCTTGAAAGGCATAGAGATGGCATTTAGAAAACCCAATGGCTTTTTCTGTCTCCCCTACACACTTGTGGTATGATTGGGGGGGATGCCAGTCAAGTCTTGACTTTGCTCCAGAAGAGAGTAACCTCAGATTCCCTTCAGTTGATGGGAAAAGCAGAAACATTTTCTCAACGGGGCAGCTAGTCCTCAAGAGACAGAGCACCATGCCTTGCCTCTCTAGGACACAGGGAAGAGGCTGTTCTTTTCCATAGCAGGATCTCCATTTCCAACACCGGCACCGTCTTTATTACCAACCACTATAGTCCCCAATCCCTTCATTTCAAAAAAATTCCCAGTGCTGGTGCCTGGGAATCTTGAGGTGAACACATCATACATAGTACCTGCCCTCAACAGGCTCACGGTATTTTAAGGAAATTACAAAAATGAGTGCATTAAAGTATTTCTAAATGTGAGGACTGACATATGGGAGTACAGGGAGGGTCTAGCAAGACTACTTTACCAGGAACACCAGAGATGGCCCACGGAGGATGGGAGGCTTGAGGGAACCCTTATGTGAGTAGGAGGTGTTTTGGATCTAGAGACTAAGTACACTCAAGAAACTCAACGTAGTGTAGGGATTTCAGTAAGGCAGTCATTAAAACTGATGGCCATTGCAAGAATACGATTCTAAATTTGGCTACAGAGCTGGAAGAGACACACAAGTAGACAATGAAAGGAAGAAAGGGAAAGTAACACAGATACAACACAGCTAACATTTACTGAACGACTATTATGTGCCCAAACCATGCTGAGGAACCCCACATGAACGTCTGCCATTTGACAAACCTGGATGCCTATTATGTTCTCAGCAATGACCAGGCCACTGTGCTGACGGAAGTCCCGACCTTCAAGTGGCCCAAGGGCTAATGGGAGAATAGTCATATAATGAACACATGCAGTTACCCTAAGATTCAAGGGGATTAAAGTGACTTACCAGAGACACGAGGACTTTTGACTTTTTCAGTGAATATTCACTGAATATTCACCACGTACCAAACATGGGCTCAGTATCTAATTTAACCAACACTCTGAAGCCAATATCCTGGACTTTAGATTTATCTGTAATGAAAGGTAATAAGTTTTGCAAAGCAAAACAAAAAAGTGTGTGTGTGTGTGTGTGTGTGTGTGTGTGTGTGTGTGTGGTGTGTGTACATACCATCTGGTGATTTAGACCCCAACTCAAAGCACTTCTCCTCCTTTTAATCAAGGATCAATTAACTTCCTATACCTCCAGGGACCTCTTGGTCTGTGTAGGCTGCAGAGGAGGCGAAATACGAACTCACTGACAAACACTTAATGGGCAGAAAATCAAAGCATGAAGAAAGGCCCCTGTGTTGGGTTCGGGCCTTTGAAACTTCTTGGGCTTTGAAAAACTAACACTTGAGCAGGTTGGGTGGTTTGGGGGGTGGGGTGTAAAAAAACACAGGATAAGTTTTTGTGGCCCACCCATTGATAAAGTCATGTGGGAAGTGTTACCAAAGTGACCCAGCCCCAGAACCCTGCTCCCTTCAGCCCCAGCTTCACATTTGCACAAAATTAAACACAGCCTCCTGCTCTCACAGTGCTTCTTAGAAAGCCCGTGCTGTGCGTCAGGGAAAGAGTGGGGGCGGGAGAGTAAGAAATCTCCACACTTTGGCAGGATCCAACTCAGAGCATCAAGGAGGGGCTGCCCATGGCTCCAAGAGACCAAGGCCTTCGAGTGCTTTCTCAGAGTTGTCCGGCTTTCTACTTCATCCAATCTGTAGTTACCTTAAAATAAGCAGAGTCCAGGATCTGTACTAATTAAACAAACACCTACCCACAGAAGAAGAGTCGGTGCAGAATCCCTGTGTGGGTATCAAGCGCAGACTCGCTGCTCCAATCAGTGAACTGCACAACAGCACTTTAGACATCAGTACAGTAAAGACTCTACTGTTCTGCTCATTTTACAAATGATAGACTGAGGCTCCGAAAATTTAAGCAGCTCATCCAAAGTGCAAAGCTAGCAAAGGGTGCCAATATGGACCAGATGGTAGAAATGGAAGGCGTGGGGCTTCTGATTTCATTCAAACTTAGAGTCCAATGAGGAATTAATGTATCTGAACTTCCCCAAGAGCTGTGAAAAGGTATGTTACTATTTTCATTTGTAGCCAACAGAAAGCTGAGGCCAGAAGTTTTGTAACATGGCCAGGGTTCCCACATGAGTCAGGTGATCACTGGGATTTGAACCCAGGTCTGTCTGTCTTTTGGTTCGTGTTTTCGTACTCCATGACCTGACCCTCCCTTTCTTTATAAATGTATTCCCTGTTAAAATACAACCAACTGCTTTTTTTTTTTAATCACTTAAGGCCAGAATGGTCAACCCAACTACTACTTAGAGGTTCAAAATACAAATATTTATGTTGCTTGTAAGTGACAGGGTTTCTATTTAAAGTAATTAACTGCTACTGGTCTTAGAAGTGTGCAAACTTTCTTTGGTTTACGATATTTGTCCAGATTTTTATACTGGACACAATCCAGATGAGACAAAACTAAGTTTACTATGAAGGCGTTTCTCACCTTTGAAACGGGCTGCCATGAAAAACACTTGCTGTTGGCTGGTGTGAACAGGCAATATTCTGGGTCTAGGGGTTTTCTTTGACAAATGCTCATTCTTCAAAACTGCAAAGTCCAGTCCCTTTCTTCACAAAAAGAAGATTGTCAGAACCGAAAGCAACTCCGTGGTAGAAGTTAAGAAATTAGTGGCAGATTTAGTCCTGGTACCTGGGTTTCCCGAGCCCAGGTCCAGGGTCCTCAGTGTAATTCCACAAACATGTAGGACAGTTCCTGAGTATGGGGCACTATTAGGTGCTGGGGACACACAATATCAAGATCCTGCACCATTTCTGAGTTTCTCAACTTTGGAAAGTCTCAGGTTCCATGACAAAGGGACACCTGTCTTTAGTCTAATCATGGGTGTCAAAAAGAACTTTGGATGGCCTTTCTTATTGGAAAGTGCTTAAGGAGAAAACATTTTATTCTCCAAAATGACATGGGCCACCTTAAAACTCTTAGCTGGGCCTTTTCAGTTGGATTTTGAAAGGGTTGTCAGCAGATCCACTAGGGACTTAAAAAACAAACTGGCCAAGAGCGCATGATTCAGACCTTTTCACAAAGAGAACCCCGGCCCTCTTGTGTAGACATGATAATACACAACTACCAGAGCTAACAGACTTACAATTCCTCTATCCCAGGTCAAACTGGGTTACCTCCTTCCTCTTTTGACCCCTCTTTTACATAAGGATTAGAGTAAATTTGCATTCACTGGGTACCTACTATATGTGCCAGGAGCTCTGGATACATCAACTGATGTAACTCAAAACAATCCTCTAAAATAATTATTAGCATACAGCCAAAGAATTGAGAGTCAGACTGTATTTCACCACTGTTGATAAGAGCAGTGTAACCAGGATATATGATAGAATACCGAGACCTCTGAAGTTCATTCGGAGATGGGGCCAGTTAGCCTTTCTTGCTAAGTACACATAAGAACTAGGTCTATATGCAGATATTAGCAAAGCTACAAAGCTCTGGAAAAGTGTATGCTGACCTTGAGCAGGGATAAAAAGCAAGGCTCTTCCTTAGATGATGCTGAGATGGATGTATACAGATCCAGCTACTCTCCTGCCTCAGTCTCCCTGATGACCCAAATGTGTTTATTTCCAATATGGCCGCCCAGAGCTAGGACATAAGAAGAATCCTGATGTGTGCATGGGGTTTAATGGCTCTTACATAATCACATTTGATCTTCCTAACAACCCCATGAAGTAATGTCTTAACATTTAGATTAAAGTACCCCTGGCAAACTCCTATATGTCTTTCAAGACTTAAATCTCTCTCCTAGAAAGGATTCACTGAGCCACATTAGCCACTCTGACAGAGTGACTTTATCCAATTTATCCATAAACTTCAGAGTCAGGCAGGCAGGATTTTACATCCTACTGCTATTACCTGCTGTGCTTACCGTATGACCTTGGGCAAGTCACTTTACCTCTCTGGGCTTCATCAATATACAATAGGACTTTGTACAATAATTCCCAATGTACAGAGTTGATTGTGAGGACTGAGACGACACAGTTTATAAAATATCCAATTGCCTGGCTCCATAAATGTTAGCTTCTGCTCCTGCATGTGACAGGAAGCCACCGAAAGCTTTTAAGCAGGTATAAGATGTGATCGGAGTTCAGTCAAAAGCTCCCTCAAGCAGCTGGGGCCTGCCAACTCCTTCCCAAATGCAATCTGATCCCAGGGGAAAAGCACGCTCATAAAATCCTCTAATTCCAGGGACTTCTCAGGATTGTATAAATAGAAGGGGCTTCGACAGTGGTTAGCAGGACCTGGCACCCTGATGCAGAGAAGAAATATCGTGGCAGGAACCCTGCCACACACTGTCAAAAGATCATACGAGGCTGAATGGGAGGTAAGTCTATAAAGGTGAAAAAAATTCTCTTTTCATTTTCCCAAAGAATGAAACATACAAAATTCTCTTTTCATTTCCCCAAAGAGTGAAACATACATTCGTCAGCATGCACACTCCCACCCAAGCTATGCTGCTCAGGTGTACACAAAGCACCAGGTTCACATGGCGGTAAGACAAACAACACAGGGACTGGCAGGACATCAGACACCTGGGAGGGCCAAAGTTCGAGATAGTCCAAAGGCAAGACTGGAGCCAGACGCAGTGCCAAAAGTGAGGAGTTGGAGCACTATCGGAGACGCTGTGAGAACCAATTTATGCTGGTGGGCAATGCAAGGCCACCAGGGCACCGAGCTGCATGGGCTAATCTAGCTCAAAGGTCACACGCTGGCAGCCCAGCACTGAGTCTGACCCGCAGAGATGTTCTGTTTGGCCACCCACGGCTTAAATTTCTCAGCATCGGTTGTTACCATTTCATGACAGCAGGTCTCACGCAACGTCCAGAGTTCCAGCTATAACTGTGGCTGTATGTGCCCTCCACCATTCCTACCGTCTCCCTGACATCCAGGCTGCCGGTCAGTCGTCACTGTCCCTGAGCATGAACTGTCAATTCTCCTATGCCTGGTCTGCGTCAGTCATTTATGTTACCCACCCAGCCCCTGTAGACATTTCGCTTTTTCCACCAACTGCTCTTGAAAATATGAAGTCCTTGGATGAACCCATAAAAATAGAAATAACTAACTCTTGGTTCAACCATGCCCTCCGCGGTAGGTAATGGCCTCATGAGACAAGTGTGTATGTGTAGGAGTACACGTATGAGTTTACATATCCGTTTTAACCTGAAGCCTATCTGTGTTCAACTATAAAGCCAGTATGATTTATCCAGCATACTCTAGCATGGCAATTATTCCTTTTTCTGTAAGTCCCCTACACTAGCTGAGAGTCTCTTCAGAAAAGGGTCCATATTTTATTCATCTCTATATGCCCAGCACAAAGAGTAATTCCTAGTACTAACTGAGCGCTTCACAAATGGATATTGGATAAATGTATATAGGACACAAACTAAAATCCAGACGATATGGCTCTGCCCCAAATACAGCGTATAGCTTATCGATCCCTTTTCCCCCCACCTTTCTGAATTTTCATCTGAACTCTCTCACATCTCAACTCCTGTTTTTCTAACACGATCCCCCAAAACAACACACCAACACACCACCAGACGTCCTCATGAAGAGCCAACAAATCCATGAGGAATTATTTACGGGGCACCTGACCAAGTCTCAGATGCGTGGCTATTGGGCTGGATGACTGCTAAGACCCTGAATTTTCAGCTTCCCAGTCTTTGTCAGGTAGTGAAACTATGAGGAAATACTTTGTAGGGTACCCGCAGGTAAGCTGAGCAGGCTGTTCAGTGGCCCCACTCCACCCTGCCCAGCTGTCCCGGGGGCCTAGAGATCCACTTTGGCACACCCCTGGCCCACTTCCTGTGATCCTCCTGGGAATGGCTGCCCAGGAGAAAGCGCCCAGTCAGAGGAAGAGCACAAATCTCAGGAATGCAGCTCTGATCTGGGTTTGAAAACCAGTTTTGCCACTTAAAAACATTTACGGAACCATCAGCAGGCTGCTTCACTTCTCAGAGCCCCCACTGTACAAAGAGGACGCCGATACCCCGATACCCATTTTCAAGAGCTATGAAGATGACCCATCCCAGGGCAGGGATTTAATGAAGGTGAGTCCTCTGCCCTCCCAGCCTGAAAATCTACTCTCCAGATGTTTACACGATGCGAATCAGCCTGCCTGACCGGTTTCCTCTGGTTTCCTCAAGAAGGTGGCCAGACTAAGCTGGACAAGGCTGTATCAGCTCCGACAAGGACTGTCACTCCAGTCAAGTGATGCTGGAGCCATTGCAGGGTGCCAGGGATAAGACGACCCTCACGCCAGGAGCACACTCCCCACTCCCAACCTGTCAACGTCCCTTCTGTAGAACCCAGAAACCTCCTTCCAATCTGACAGCTCTCACCTGCACAAGTAATTCCCCGATGCAATTTTGTAACTGAATACAGGACCTGATAGCTGGAAAGTCTGAAGTCCAAAATAATCCCTCTGACCTTCTGCGTAAATGCTCACTAATCGCTTTTTAATTTGTTGTTTATTTCCTCTCTCGGTGCTGTATTCACGGGCTACATTTTTGTTTTAGAAGTATCCAGGGAGGCAACGGCGTTACAGGACACCTGGTTAAAGTACAAGTCAAACTTCTCCAAATCCGAGGCCTGTTGTATGCCCCACCAGGATTTCCAGAATGCACTGGGTGGCCAGAAGTGAAGGAGAAAAAAGGGGCTTTGAAGCAGAGTCCTCACTGGGAGAATTATGGGCTACAGGAATTAATAGGATGTCTTCCCTGCCCTCTAAAAATGCAGACTCTCGGGACAGCTACCCATGATGCAGTGGGACAGGACCAGCCAGGGAAGCCTTTCTAAATTGCTCAGGGAGCACGGAGGCATGACTGGGCCGCCAGCAGGGATGTAATACCAGTTTACTGACTAACCCAGTAAATGCATTTCAAAGATTCCTTGCTGTCATTTGAATGCCAACGACAGAGTTAAGGCTATACAATTTTTATTAAAAAATAAAAGTAATTTAAAAAAAAAATCCGGAACTGGAAAGATTCCCCCCAGCAAAACAGTTAACAAAACTGCTGTCGTAACCCACCCTCATCCCCTACCCAGCTTTTAACCCCGAGGAAAAATGAGAAAAGGAGTTTGAGGGAGGCCATCAAATTCCTAAAACACAGATGCTGAAAAGATGCTAAAAAGGAAACACTGGCAGCTAAAAATGTTGTTCACTCCAGAAGAAATGTCTTACTTGGAGACAAAGGTTTCTAGTTTAATCATCACTAGGATTACTACAAACTGAAATAAGTTGAATCCAAATAGATGGACTAGGGTCATTCCACATTGTATGTTTATCCTAGCGAATTAGGCAACCTTTCACCGACTGAATAATGAAGTCTCAAGTAGTCAGAGCTGGGTCAGCTCAGCCAATGTCTTAGAGAAGAAAATGATTTCCACACTAGTTTCTGATTCAGTGAAGAGACGCCTGCTATCCATAAGGAGACAACACAAGTGAGTTTGGGAGTATTAGTTAAGTTTCTCTTGGCAAGGCGACCTCAAAAAACAAATACCAACCCATACTAACTGACGATCCTAATGACTCGTCTTCATCAGTGTTAGTGAGATTATCTAACTATATAGTCACACTTGTGCTCTCTCAGGCTCTGTTTCTTCATGTGCAAAATGAAAGGGATGGTTTTATCAGGTGTCTTAGGGACATTTCTAATTCAGGCGTTTTCGCCTTTAGCCTAGATGTTTTATAAACAAACTGCAGGCTTCCTTCCTGTGGCATCCTTATGGGGCAGACAAATGGGCATCGCCACCCGCCCGCTATCCCCGCTGGGGTAACAGGGGCACACTACGTTCTTTTAAGTCTGGGAAGAGACACTGGCCGAGCAGCACCTCCAGAATTCAAAGGTGCTCATTTATAAAAGAACAGCTCCGGCAAACATCCCCGAATCTGCAGACCTTCAGATGCAAACTGAATTCATGACTGGCAGCTCTTGGCTCTGTCAAAGGAGGAGGTTAACAGCAAAAATGCCCTGTGGAGTGGAGGCAGGTGGGAATGAGCATCAGCTCCTGCAGCAGACTGGGTACTATTCTAGGCGCTTGAGAGTGGGGCCTCCTTCATTCCTCCTAGTCATCCCTTCCAGGGAAGCAGCACCAGCTAGGTTTTGCAAAGGCCCAGACTGAAGATCAGAAACAAGGTCGCGAAGCAGCAGGGCACGAATGCCACTGGGCCAGGCTGGCTCTCCACAGTTCTGGGCAGCCAGCACTTGTCCTAACTGTAGGTGCTCTTGCCCAGACTGAGAAGGGGTGCCTCTGGCAAACTGGTTGGGTCCCCAGAGTTAGAAATCCCTGTGCTCTGGGGCCACCCTCAGCTGCTCCGGCAGCCCTCCCCTTCCCCCCACCAGGATGGGGATAACAAAATGTGGGCATTCAGATACAGGAGAAGGGGCTGCAGTAAAAAACTCCTGTGGTTTGCTATAGGAACCCTATTGTTCCAGAGGGAAGCTCTTTTGCCAAAACTCTCCAGGAAGCCACGCTCTGTGATGCATTTTTCAGCTGTTGAGAGAAAAGGGTAGTTCCTGGGATGTTTCTTCAATGGTACTGGAAGCCAGGCCCTTAATCCCTGAAAAGCAGCAAGGAGCCAGCTTCCCTCAGAGGGACAGAATGTCTAGTGTCCTTCTTCCAAATAAAAACATAAAAACTCCTCATCTTCCCCCTTACAACCTCCCCAAATGTGTGACTCAGGCAGAGGGGGAGAAGAAGGTAGTGAAGCCCAAGGGGGGGGGGTTCAGGCCTTCTCTGGGCCCCTCCTCCCCTCATGGCCCTGCCCACCTGACCTCTCTATAGCAGTAAATTACAAAGCCCCCACTGTTCTCTCTGCCCATCCTCCCCACATCCTCCCTAACCATCCCCCCCCCGACACACACACATACATTTTTTTTAAGGGCGAAATGCCAAATAACATTATTCCCCTTCACCATGGTATTGCCATGAGAGCTGCCTGGTATGTTTGCCTGAAAATTGGAAGGTCTTCACGGAAATCTCGGCCTCCACTACAGCTCTCCCTTTGTGGAAGTGGACTTGGAAAGAAATGGAAGGCCCCTAACTGGAACCTAATTGGGCAGAGAAGAGCAGAGAGCAAGGCCCCTGGGACTGCTCAGAGGCTGGAGGGGTACCCGACCGTGCCTTTGGCAGCCTGGAACGGGCCCCTTCTGCCGCGGCTCGTCCCTCTGCACAATGTGGCTCTCTGTACTGGGCAGCCTCCCCTCAGACCAGGGACCCTATTATGCAATTGCAGGGGGCGGGGGAGCACAGGCAGCGCATATATTACCACCCAAGGGTGCAACACAAGTATCCCCGGCGCATGGAGGTCAACGGCAGGAAACGGTTTCACAGCCCATCTGAATCAGCGGAGCACCAAGAAAAATCAAAAATGGTTTTCTGAGTTTGGTCAGGTTTTGTGACCGTTTGGAAGGAGCAGACCTCGCACATCTCCCGAGCTAGGGTGTATGGGGGTGGTCACACAGCTGGGCACGCACGCAGCGCAGGCACTCAGGTTCTCCCTCCCCCGCCACAGCACGAGGGGGGCGGGGGGCAGGCTGCCGGGCGCAAGACCGGATCCGTGAGAAATCATCTCTCCTATCCTGTTCCCTGTACCACTGAGAGCAAAACTGTGGATGTGGGCTCCTGCTTGTCCGTCAAGATGACAAAATGGGTCTCGGGCAATTCATTATTCAACAAACTGGCCCTTCACAAATCCCATCCAAAGGAATGGTTTGATGCCTTTCAGTACACTGACTATACAAAATACTGAAAGACCAGCGCACTTCAAAAGCTTCACAAAAACCCAGGCCTGGGTTTGGCAGGAGTTCCTCAGCCACTGGGTTTTTCTGTGTGTGGTTTATAATAACATGCAAGCCTGATGCCAACTCCTAATCTATTAAGGGACTGCCAATTAGCAGGGGGCTTAGAGCTGCAGGTTTGAGAACTGGGGAGCAGGTCTAATTAGGGTTCCAAGTCATTTCTCTCTATCACCCCCTCTCAATCTGACACCAGGTATACTGGCCTATTGTTCTGCCTAGAACCCTCTGTATTTCTCAGCACCCTTTGTTTGTTTCAAGGTTCCAGGCCTGAAGGCTAGTGCTGATTTTCATGTCTGTCTTGCAGGGTAAAATTGGGCACTGAACGAAGTTATTCTCTGGATAGTGACGTTCAGATTTGGCCAATCATCAAAATCATCAGGGACACTCATTAAAAAACACATGCCAAGCACTACCCAGACCTGCTTAATAACTCAATCAGAATTCCCAGGACAAGGGCCTGAGAAGTTGAGCTTAATAACTCAATCAGAATTCCCAGGACAAGGGCCTGAGAAGTCTCAACTGTCACAAGCCTTTGAAGTGATTCTATTCCCAGGTGATTTGGGAGTCATTGCTCTAAAAAGTAAAAACAATTTCATTTTTGAACTCAAGGGCTTTTAAAAAAAATGGATGCATAATATACATAAAATGGAACTTTTATATGCATACACCAAATCAACACAATTTTAAACCACAATGAATATCAAATGTTTGGAGCGCCTGGGGGGGGGGGGCGGGCTCAGTCTGTTAAGTGTCTGCCTTCTGCTCAGGTCATGATCCCAGGGTCCTGGGATTGAGCCCCGTATCAGGCTCCCTACTCAGCGGGGAGCCTGCTTCTCCCTCTCTCTCTGCTGCTCCCCCTGCTTGTGCTCTCTTTTTGTCAAATAAATAAATAAAACCTTTAAACATATATATCAAATGTCTGCCATTGCACCTATGTGTGCTGGAGACAGGAAATACTGAGATGAATAAAACAGGGTTCCCGCCCTCAGAAGAGCTCCCTGTCCAGGGATGTAGCAACATCCCAGCAGAAGGACCAGTCTTTCTTACCTAGGGATCCTGTGATATTGCAAACCTGCAGCTCTTTCTTCCTCCTTTCTCTTCTGCCTCATGGTGGACTTTGCTTTCCAATATCTTTGCCAAGACGGCACCAAAAAGGAAAGAGAATGAGTTCAGACACCCAACTTCAGAGGCCTATCTTAGAAGGGCCGAAAAAGCCAGAGAAACATATGGCTTCAAGAGACAGGAGAAATATGGGCCTTAGGACTGCCTAGGCTGAAGACAGAAACAGAGTGGGGGGTCCCTGCCAGCAGACAAAGCCCTGGGCTGGGTTTTGGAGCCCAAGCCTGGATAACTTTCTCCACTGAGAGTCCCTGTTCTTCACTGAGCCTCCTTAGCTATAAAAGAGAGGAAACTGGGACTGTGTGGTCATATTCCAAAGCATGTGTAGCATAAGCCTCTTCCCCGGAGTCTTCAAAGTTCACTGCTGAGTCTCAAAGGGAGATGTACAAACTTGAAGAACCGGAACTCTCCAGAACACTCTCTCAAGAAAAGTGAGCCTAACCGATCTCTCACTGGCTCTAAAATCATGTTTCATGTATATGGCTTTCAAACAAGCCTCGTTATCACCCGGCAGAAACAGTGTTTATTTACCCTCTGCCGTGCTGGATGCACAGCAGAGACTCGCCGTTAAAGAATCCGTCTAGGGGGGGCGCCTGGGTGGCTCAGTCATTAAGCATCTGCCTTCGGCTCAGGTCATGATCCCAGGGTCCTGGGATCGAGCCCCACATCGGGCTCTCTGCTCTGCGGGAAGCCTGCTTCACCCTCTCCCACTCTCCCTGCTTGTGTTCCCTCTCTCGCTGTGTCTCTCTCTGTCAAATAAATAAGTAAAATCTTTAAAAAAAGAATCCGTCTAGGGTAGACAGTGTCACGGCCAGGCCGCTTTACAAAGATGACTCTGGCAGCCATGTGGAGGACAGCCTGGAGCACAGGGTCCTCAGAACTCAAGCTCCCTGCTAACTGAGGCATGACCAACCACCTTCCCGAGGAAAAGCCTTCTGCATTTTGTAGACACATCCCCATCAACCCCGAATGCGATGTACGAAGGCCTCCCACAGCCTTGACGCCACGCTAGGTCCTGGCCAGCACAACTCAAATAAACACTGCCTGCTCTCCAGGAGAGTCTGGGGCTACTTCCCTTCTTGCTTTAAACACCTCTCTGGAACCGACTGCGGCAGCCGCCCTGTTAGACTCTCGGGTTATCTGAATACACAGCACTCTTCAGGAGCGTACCTCGGTGCAGGTTAGAAGCAAACGGCTCGAGAGGGCAACCCATCTATTGGCAACTGAAGTACAACAGCTTGGTGTGGCTCTAAGCACGGGGATTTTGGAGTCAGACACACCTGGGTCTCGTCTCCACCTTCACCACGTCAGTTCACCTCACGGGGATGTAAGAGGGATGGGAGCCTAGGAGCAAAGTTGCTAAGACAACGCCTGGCACCCAGAAATGCTCGGTAACTCTCAACTATGATGACGACGGGATGGTGTGTCTTCTGCAGCAAGGACAGAGAGAGGTGTTATCTTGGCCCACAGAGAAACCCAATGTTTACCTCATGCGCAGTTACTGAATAGGTACCATGAACATCACCAAGCCTTTGGCTGTTTTATGAGACATGAGTGAGTGACACTATGGATTATCAGAAAAGAAACACAGGCCTGGGGGTCAATCCCATTTGCATTTGAAGCTTGGATCTGCCTCTTTTTAGTCCTATGACGTCACACGAGCAGCTAGCGTCCTGAAGGCCATCTGTGGAATGGGGCTAGTTGAGCCCATCTTGAGGGGTTACTGTGAAATTGAGAGATACAGTACGACATATAAAGTACACTCAATTCATGGGAGTGGTTGCTGTCGCTCATGGTCTTCCCTACAATAGACATCAACACGAAGGAAGGCGATTAGGGCAGCCCTTTGCCCCCACGTGGGAGCTCTTCACTTCCTTTAAAGCAGCCAAGGGCAACAATAAAAGTAGAGTTTTCTAAAATACCAGTGTCTTTTCAATGTTTGATTATTTCCAGCTAAAGGAAAATAAGTGGGGATTTTCGTAGCATTTCTTGCTTGTCTGAATGGAATGTCCCTTGGGACTTCCTTGGCCCTTCACTTCATATTGATAGTCTCCATCTCTATGGAGACTGTTTGTTCACTTTCTCTTCATTCACTTTTTTCCAATAAATATTTATGATGCGTCCACAATGAACAAAGGACAGACGTGAGAGCAACTGGGGAATATGCAGTGATTATAGGTCAAACCCTTTTTTAAAATTCCTGCGAGGGGAGCACCTGGGTGGCTCAGTTGTTAAGTGTCTGCCTTCGGCTCGGGTCATGATCCCAGGGTCCTGGGATCGAGCCCCACATCGGGCTCCCTGCTCGGTGGGAAGCCTGCTTCACCCTCTCCCACTCCCCCTGCTTGTGTTCCTTCTCTCGCTGTCTCTGTCATATGAATAAATAAAAAATCTTAAAAAAATAAATAAATTCCTGTGAGGAAGTTAAGAAAAAGAGTACGGGGCGGTGGGGCACCTGGGTGGCTCAGTTGGTTAAGCGACTGCCTTCGGCTCAGGTCATGATCCTGGAGTCCTGGGATCTAGTCCCACATCAGGTTCCCTGCTTGACAGGGGGTCCGCTTCTCCCTCTGACCCTCCCCCCTCACATGCTCTCTCTCTCTCTAATAAATAAATAAAATCTTAAAAAAAAAAAAAAAAGAGTAGGGGTCGGCCCAAGTGCACTCAGTGAAAAAGAGACACAGGGATCTACGTACTGCACAATGCCAGAGGTCACTACTTCTAGGCTTCGGTTCCAGCCAGGACTGAAACTCAGTGCCATTCCCACTCCTGCTTCACAAAGAAGGCTGAGCAGGCCCCATACAACCTCCTCCACTCAAGAGCTGCACCGGGGACCTTGTATTTGTTGTGAACATCACACCCTACGCACCACGGCCTGGCTGACTACCTTAGCTGGGTATTGTCTGGTTCTGGCCTTCCCTGGGGTCTACTGGTGTGTATGTGCCATTCACGCCAAACTTATCTCACTGAATTAGCAATAAGGAAACAAACACCCAAAGTGTGGGACATACTGTAAAATAATTGGCCAGAACACTTCAATAAATGCAATGTTATATATATATATATCTATATATATAGATATATATATAAAAGATGAGAATCTGTTGCAGATAAAGGAGACTAAAGAGACTGTATCAAATATGACTGAAACTTGATTAGATCTTGGATCCAAAAAAAATCTATAAAAGAGATATGGGGACAATTGTACAATTTTGCATATGAACCTTATATGAGATATTATTGAATGTTACTTTTCTTGTAAAAAAAAATGTGCATGGGGGGGGTGTAGTTGGCACATGTCTGTGTATATGTAGCTTGCCGTAATCCCTCAGGAGAAGAACAAAAAACTAAAGGGAATCTACATACAAGATAAGGAAACAAGATGAAAACTGATGAGCCATATGCAATATTGGCTGGTTTTACTATATAAAACGTGATCCAACTGCCAGGGAATCATTGGGATGCCCCAGAGCCTATGGGGTGCTGTATTACCCCGTACTTCCAGTAAGAATGGGGCAATCTGTGCAACAGGCTTAGCAAATACTTTAGAACAATGAGAAGTTTTAACAAAGCATAGTGTACTTAACTTCATTTTTAAATAACATGATTACACTGGTTTCAACTGGCCAAACAGTTAAATTTAGCAATTAATAACCATCATCAAACATTGTCTCACACTAATCAAATTCAAATCAAGGAAGTAATTTTTTTTTTCTTTGTTCACAGTATTTTCAATTCATGGGTAGAAAACAGGATGTGATGGTAATGCACATTTCAGAGTCACAGAAGCCTAAATTCAAATCTCAAACTACCTGCCTGAGGCCTCATTTTCCTTGCATATAAATGGAGGGGTGCTATGGCTTGGAGTGTCCCCTCCCCCCCCCAAAAAAAATTCATAGTTGAAGTTCTAGCCCCAGGACCTCAGGGTGTGACCTGATTTGGAGATGGGGTCTTTACAGAGGTAGGTAAGTTACAATGATGTCATTAGAGTAGATCCTAATCCAATATGACAAGTGAACTGCAAAAATGGGGATATTTGGATGTAGAGATGCCCGTACAGGGCATACAGAGGGGATGCCATATTCACATGAAGACCACCGTCTTCGGCCAAGAAGAGAGACATGCAACACCTCTTCCCTCACAACCTTCAGAAGGAACCACCTTGCATCACCTTTGATCTTCAACTTGTAGCCACCAGAGTTGTAAGATGATAATTTCTGCCATTTAAGCCACTCATTTCGTGGTACTTCGTTACAGTAGCCCTAGCAAGCAGGGGCAATAGGACCTACCCCAGGGAGTTTTAATTTGGGGGAGTAAGGCAAGGAAAGCAAAAGGAAATGAAGAGAAATCTGTGTGGTTAAAGGGTAATCCTTAATTCTGAATGACTGTAAAGAGAAATAACTTTAATTATGGCAGTTAGTAGCAACAAAGAAAATCGTATGAATATATATGTATGTATATATACCTACTAAATAACTGAAAGAAAATCAAATAAAAATGACTAAAAGGAAATATGCCAAATGGTAATAACATCTGTGTTAGGTAGTAGATTATGGGTGATTTTCTCTCTTTTCCCAAATTTTGGGTAGTTTAAAACATTAGTGATGAAAAACAAAGTCATAGATTTTTTAAAAAGGCTAAAAATTTATGCTAGTGTCAAAATACTTGGGTTTTTCCATTTTTTTCAAAGATTTTATTTGTTTATTCATGAGAGACAGAGGGAGAGAGAGAGAGAGAGAGAAGCAGAGGGAGAAGCAGGCTCCCAAGGAGCAGGGAGCCCGATGCAGGACTCGATCCCAGGACCCTGGGATCATGACCCAAGCTGAAGGCAGACGCTCAACCATGTGAGCCACCCAGGCGCCCTCCATTTTTTCTGAAAAACTTCTAATATGTATCAGGCCCCAAGTTAGGCACGAGGAATATGGAAGTAAAAAGAGAACATCCTTGCCTCAGATTTCACTATCAGGGTTCTACATAAACCAGTATTTATCCTTTACACCTCTCCAAATACATGTAGGCATGCAATATTTCCTCCAAATTTCAATCTCCTGTGCAAAATGCTCCAATTCAAAGAGGGAAATACCGATAAACACATCAGAAACTTTTCTTCTAAACGTCGGGTTGTTCAATAACCCAATCAGCTGTTATCACTTCTCTGATTAAGTCCAGTTGTCAAAAACACCACCTGCAAGTGGGAATCAAAAGAGGGAGACAAGCTGTCCCTTCATCTCATGACAACATCTAACTGATGTTAGGGTAACCTAACCTGTCTGCAGATTCAAGGCCCTGGCCCCTCTGAATTCAAGTGTGCTTGCATGTGCTGGTTGAGCAGCACATCCCTAAAACTATGTAGGGACAATAGCAGTTAACTGCCGCATAAACAATGCTAACAGGTAGAGGCTAGATACCCTTAGATCTTGTCTCTCAAAAGCCAGGCAGCATGGGCTACATTCTTGATGCACATGGCGGGCAAAGAGCACGCATTTAAGATCACTCATCTATGACAAGCTGTCCCTTCTGGCTCACAGCTAGGAGTCTCATCAGCTCCAGAAAACTCAAGTTTTCCAAATGTGTGCCCCAGCGTCACTGCACCTCTTCTAGGTGGTGGTCCCAGCTGACCCAGGCCCTCCCAGCCTCAGTTCTGTGGTCAGGGGTTCTGCCAAACCCTCCCATTTCCTTCTGTTGTCGTCACTGTTCTATTTCACCCCCTGCCCCCTCCCCCAATCTTACCCAGCAGTTGACAGGAAGTGGGTCTTTACTGCTTATGGAAGTGTTTGCTTAGTAGGCACAGTTTAGATACATAAAAATGAAGAACAGGGGGAAAAAAAAATGGAGAACAGAACCCGCCAGAACTTATTTTCTCCTCCTTGAGTTATATCCCTGAGTCTTCTCCATGTTTGTCACTCTTCTCTAACCAACCTGTGCCCGCAGGGCTCCATCTATTGGGTCGGTTTGCTGCTGTTCATCTGTCAAGATGAGTATTAGAAGCGTGACTTTAGGGAAGGTCAAATTTAAAAACCTGTTGGGGGGGGTGCGGGGAGGAGGGTCACGCGTACGTGAACACAGCGGTGGGTACTTATGAAGGGCAGTCTCCTTCCCTTCAAACCTTCAAGTCTGACCTCCTTGAACAGACACCATACCCTTTCAACTCCACTCCTAGCAGAGAGCAGGTGATGAGTAAATGTTGCACGAATACACGGGTGAATAAGTGAATTCATGAGCATAGCTGCTTCGGGTCTTGAAAGAAAACCTTTGGTCTCAGGTCAGACAGCCTTGCTAGAATGGTCACGTCTGTGTGTACCACCTTCGTGGATCATTTCCCTCTTCTGCAAAAAGACATACAAGAGTGGTAAGTCCATATTCTACAGGCATGCTGATTAAGCGGACAGAGGAAAGATAACAGCTCCTGAAACCAACTTTCGAGGGTTTTGGAATAAACTCTTGCTGTATGGAGAAAGTTTATACTTCCTCCATCGATCTCAGAGTCCCTCTCCTCCTCGGCAAGTCCCGGGGCGCTGTTCCAATCCCACACTGCTCTGTGCTGAGGCCAAAGCCCCGTTTCCTGCCTCAAAAGGTCCTTTGTTTGGGCTCTCTTTCCAAATCAGCGTATCCTGAGCTTGAACCCTCCTGCTTTTGAGAACTCGGATGCCTTGGCAGCAGAAGGCCTTGCCAGCAGGTTTGTAGTCCTAACAGCTTTCAAAAACCTCAATGTGAGGGCATGTCTATAGCTAAGAAACTCTTTTCACGGGAGGCGGGGGGAGAGAGTATTATTTTAAGAGTTGCAAAAACAACTTCAAATTGACTCTTTAGTCTTTAATTGCTACCAGAAGACTGAGAACTTCTTGTTCTCTTGTATTTAATTAAGATGATAGTTTTAATCAACTTTAAATGATATTGGTTAATATGCTCGGCTTAATCTCTGAGGCAAGTTTTGCCTCAGGACACTGGAATGCATTAAAGATGAACTCCCAGCGTGCACTCTCCCAACTGGAAAACACCTTCCTTCAGCGAGAGCCGATGGAAAGGTAGCTGCATGGTGCAGCTGCTATAGGGTTCTCTGGAAGGACTCCAGAGCTACTTTTCAAAGATCAGATAGGTTACGTCTAATCCATGCTTTGTATACTACACATGCAGCACTCTTACACGCTTATTTGTTCTGAAGCTTGCCAATTATCTCGGACAGATAACAGTTCCTGAACAAAAAGTTTTGAGGGGGCAGGGCAGAGATTAATGCGGAAGAGCCTATGGTCTGCCAGGCATCTTCCAATCTTGGGACAACCTCTAAGATAGGAATTATTGTCCCCAATCCTGGGACAACCTCTAAGATAGGAATTATTATCCCCATCTGCCAGATGAGGAAACCGAATTTCAGAGAGATTACGACCCTTGCCTTGGGTTGTGAGCTAGCAAAATGGTGGAACCAAGATTTGAGCCCGGAACTACCCTAAGACACATCCTTTTTCCATTCTTAGAATGGAACACTTTAGGCAAGACTTAAGTTGGGAGAACTTGGTCGGTGAACCTCTTCATCCCTCCTCTTATGTTGAGATCCTGTGACAGGATTCAGGCATTCAGTACGGTCAAGACTCCCAACTAACTAAGCACTGCGCTAGGTTCAGCCTTTTGTATTTTATGGCCACAAGCAGATCTTAAAGACCATCTAATTATACAGCCCATTATTTAGGTGAGGAGTATTAGACCAACAGAGGGCAAGTGATCTGCTTAAGGTCGCTAACTAGTGCCAGGGCGGAGATGACTTGAGATGGGCGGGGGGATGGAACTACCCCAAGGCAGACATAGTGAGGGAGTGGGATGAGCAGAAACCAGCCATTAGAATGGATTCTCTCTCCCACAGGCAGAGAGGAAGAGGACGGTGCTCTGAAGAGGGAAGACATGATCAAAGGCCAGAAGGCAGACATCTGTGGGGTGTGTCTAGGAAACAATGAGAGCAACACGGCTGAAGGTGGGTATCAATGAGAATACCTGTGCCTTCAGAATAAGGCTGGCAGGAACTCGAAACTGTTAACAGTAGATGCCTCTGGGGATTAGAATTTAGAGGGCTGACAGGTGAGAGGGTTATTCCCTTTAAGCATAATAGTATTTTTGGAATTTTTTTACTATAAGAATGTATTACTACGCTTTGGGATGTTGTGTTAAGGTTTCAAAGGCTTTGTAGATTACTGACACATGGGGCCAAGATCTGGTTTGCAGAATAACCAAATCCATAGTATACAGGGATGCTTTAAAATATGGTACTTACTGGATTTAAACTTGAACTTGCACAAGACAAGGGTTTCATTTCTTCTGGATTTTACCCATTTTCCAAGACAGTTAACTTCTCTGAGCCTAGTCTTCCCATCCATAAAATAGGAGTAGGCAGGGGAAAAACTTGATGGTCAGGTCCCCCCACCTCCTGCATTCTAAGATTTTTCTAAAGCGTGGTCATCAGTACTGGTCAGAGCTGAGACAGAAGAACCACTCTGCTACTGGAATGCCTTATTTGAAAACGGTGCCAAACAGCATTCTCCCGATTCGCCATCCAAACAACTGTGATATTACTACCCTCAGCCCCCCAAATCAATTCTGCTACCTCTCTCTGTACGATGTCCGTGCTGTACTTCTAGAGTCGGATCTACCAATGTCTACTCTAGAATACTCACGGGCAGGGACCACATCCAATTCATCATTAGATCCTGACACCAAGCACAGTACCTGGTACACTAAAGATGCTCAAGGAATATTTGTTGATTGACACATCACGACCACTTATTCTGGGGCTTTTAATGATAAAACTAATTAATATTATTAATAATGATAATAATTACTTGAAGACACAGTACCAAACATAATTGATGCTGCGTTACAATTATAGGAAGACAGATTTCATATTAATATCCTCTTTGAGGGCAACAGTCACAGGCAGGGAAAGCTACCTGGCTAAGGTGACCCAGTAAGTTAGAGAGTAAGGCAAAGAAAGTTAGGACAGAAACCCAGATTTCTTATTCCCAGTTTGGGCAACTTTCTTCTGCAGAAGGCTTCTGCTCTCTCCCTGAAGAACCTCACCTAAGGCAGGACCAGATGAGAAAAACCTCTCACTCCAAACACAGGCCTAGCTTTTAAGGTAAGTTAAACTTTTTTTTTCCCCCCCGAATGGCAGTTATCATCCTTAGTACAAATTCAGTCTGTTGACCAAGTTCAAAACACTGTAGGAATACAAAGTTGAACTCAAAATATCTAACTGCATTTCATTTTGTTACATACCCAAGTCTCTCAAGTTAGTTAGTATTTGATGGGCTGTTACAAACTCTAGCAGCAAAGGGTTTTTTTGTTTTTTTTTCCATTTCATCGCACTGCCTCGCAGGAAGTATGTGTTAAGTATCCACTGTTTAGCTTTATAATTATACTTAATAATAATGTAGCTATTTATAGAAAGAAGACATATCGAGCCAGGCTACCTTACCATTGCGGTTGTAGAGGCAGAAAAAGTGTTGTTTTTCTTCTTGCTTCTTGTATCTATTTTCTAAAATAACTTTTTCTTGGCATTTTCTTTAATAAAAAAAATTTTTGAAAGCATCTTTCTTTTTTTAAAAAAATGTTTTATTTCAATTTGATTTGGTTAACGGCTGGTATATTATTAGTTTCAGAGGCAGAGTTCAGTGATTCATCAGTTGCATACAACACCCAGTGCTCATCACATCAAGTGCCCTCCTTAATGCCCATCCCCCAGTTAACCCCATACCCCCACCTCCCCCATTTTCTTTAATTAAAATTGTTAAGCATCTATTATATACCAGGAAGTCATACCCTATTAAGATGGAACTGTACAAAACTGAAAACAAACCAGAGTTCCCACCTAAGAAAGATCAATACAAAGGGCCCAAAGAAGGTCTAATTCCGCCCCGAGGAAATCAGGAAAGGCTCCACAGAAGGGGCTGCACTTGAACTGACTGAGTATCATGAGGTAAGTAGCACATACCGAATGAAGAGAAATGACAGTAGGAAAGCACGTGGATTGGCCACAAGATGGAGATATCTGGGACAAGAGCATGGAGCAACGGAGTAGGGGGGGATGGGAAGCAAGGGAATGAGGAGCAGGAAAGACTGGCTGGGGTCTGATTCTGAAGGGTCTCAAATATATTTAAAAGTTTATTTTGTAGTCAATGCGAGGTCATAAAAGTCCTGGTCTTAAGAGAAGGACCTATGTGATCAGAATTGCAGTTTTAAGAAACGACTCTGTACGCTTAATGCATAAAGGATATATGGGGGAGAGCAGACACTATCACTCTAGAAATAAACCTCTAAAGAAATATTTTCAGCCACAGGTATGTGACAGCATGCACCTAAAATGAGAAACAGAGAGAATGCAGAGAACAAAATCAGAAGATAAAATATATATATTCATCGCACAACACAGATACAGCTTTACAGCCTACAGCATTTCCCTGCATATTTGTGACACCATACCCTTGGGTCTCAATAGCTCTATAAGGCAGGGAGGGAATGAATCGTCACCCCCACTGTATCATTCCTAAAGTAGCAATGACTTGCCAGGGGTCCCCCAGCCAATACAGCAAAGCAGGGAACAGAGCCCAAGATCAGCAAAGAGCTGCCTCCTAGACTCCATACTGGAAGTTTTTCATTTAATTTTCCACTACCTGGCTTTGTTTTCTCCATCAACTGACTGTGTGTCTTATCTCCTCATCTTCTCACCTGCCCCTTAAGGGCAGGATCCACCTCTTGTTAAAAAAAAGGAAAAAAAAAAAAGCCTTTGCATTTATCTCAATACTGAAGGATAGATCAGATAGACAACGGGGTCCCAGGAATGTTCTCATCTGCAGTTTTGGTCAACAGCCAAGAATGCACTTTCCCATTGGTCTTGTGGGCATCTCCCATCCATCACTGACCGGTCCACAGTAGAGAAGCAGCCCTCGCTATGACTCTATGATCCGAGGGGCCTCTTGCCAGATGCTTTGCCTCTCTGCACTCTGAGTGCGAAGGAGCTGTACAAAATGGGTCTGCTCTGAGTCCTAGCTAACTTTTCCATGGGTCTGTGTTTGTCAAAGCTTCATGCCAACTCTGTCAGAAAAAGAAACGCCACAAAACTTCTTTTAGGAAGAGGAGAGAAAGACCTACTTTATGCACTTGCTCTCATGCTAATCACACCACCATTCAAATCCCAGATGAATAGGAAACCTACAATAGCCTTGGGAAATACACAGAGCCTGTAACCAAAACCTAGGCTACTTCACTCAAAATGTTGCATTTCCCTGCCTTTTTAACTCCTTTGGAGAAGACTGATAAAAGGAAGGGTCAACAGAATGTGAAGCTGCCATCCCTCTGCAGAAAAAGTCAATCCATTTCTGTATGAAATCGGCAAAATATTCTCTTGCCCCGGCCTGTCCTTCTCTAATGCTCTACAGAAGCGGAGCTTCTCCCACATATTTTCAATAAAAGTGGCTGCATGGCATGAGTGACCAGCTCCAAGCAGATTCCAGCAAAGCACTTCCCCCGGAATCTTAGTAAACGATCTCTGCTAGTGATTAACTAGCTGAATTATTAATACAGCGTGTCACCACCCACCAAAAGGAGTTGAGAAAGGCATTGCTGACTAGGTTCAGAGAAAACTAAAATGAACTCCAACCTCCTCCATCATAGGGTTGTTGTGAAATTCAAGTCAGTTAATAATGCCTGTGAAGTCCCTTGCATTACTGCCTGCCAGAGAGGGATTCACCGAAGTGCATGCCCTTCCCCCTTCCAGCCTGAAGGCTGTCAGTCTAATCTCTGTCCTCCAGGAATTTTACAAAGAAACGGGCAAAACTAAAATGGGCAAAAGGCTTTAAATCCCAAATCACACTTGGAACACTTTACAAGGCCTGATAATTTCATTTCAAAACTTTCTGGCTGACTTGCTTGCTTCATAAGCTTATTATTGAAAATAGAAGTCAGTGCAGATTCCAACGCCAGTCTTCACTGCTGGAGGAAAGAGCAAAGGTGTTGACTGATTCTTATCCTAGGCACTCGACCACTTTTCCAGTCGCAGGATCCCCAGCAAGCCACTCGACCTCTCCAAAGGGCAACTGCTTCATCTGTAAAAATCAGCTCTAGCAGTATCTCCCCTTTGGCATTATACCTATTTGGTGGCGCTCAAAAGCATTCTTTTCCTAGCCTTTTTCCAGTTGGCATTTGGAGAACGACATCCTGGGCGTAGTGTGGTATTTGTGTTTTATTAGCTTTCAGGGTTTAGGCAGCTAGAGATCTAGAATGAGAGAAATTGAGGCAAAAAAGGATATTTACACTCTAATTCTCAGAGGCATACTTTATCATTTGATGGAACTATTCACCGAAAGATTATTAATTAATAATAACTGGATTTCACAGCTGAGGCCAGCAGAACCGCAAACATCCAATTTAAGGCAAATCATAATTAAAGGTTCTTCAACCATCAATGGCCCTAGGAAAATTAAACCAAAAATCAAGATGGCTTATTTCCCTCATGGGATTGAAAGCACCCAGTATTTTTAATGTTTTGACCCAAGAAGTATATTTTAATCTCCCAGCCAGCCCCTGGGAGTCATGCATTCACCACCCAATGCCTATGATCAGATCTTCCAAAGCAATGATTTACTAGGGTGAGTGGAGCCCATCATCCCTTCTGCCTAGGTATTGGAGTTACTCTCTCCAAATGGATTTAAGCAAGAAGTCCACTAAACAAAAGACTCAGGTAAGGTGGTAACACCCTTGGAAATATCTTAAAAAAATCTCAGGCTGCTAGAAGTTCTTCCCTATAATCACAGTATGTGCAGTTGCTTCAAAAGACAACACTCCGTATTTAATCAAAATGTCCATCAAGGCTAAGATGACAGCAAGACAAACGCAATGTAAGAACTAACGTATTCGGCCATTCTTCCCCAGAAACCTATGGAGGCCAAATTGACCAAAACAGCTACTTTGGGCAAGTGTCTAATGAAATCCACCATGTGGCTGACAAGCATATCTGCCACTTCCTGTTAGCGGTTGCAAACTCCACAACAATGTGGGTCATTTGTGGGGAAGAGGCTACTAGTAGAAGTTCTATTCACCACATTTAATGAAGGTGCTGCGCCCACAGCCACTAACCAGAGAAGCTCACCATTTCTCAATGTGACCCAAAGGTTATGACAAACCACAAGGACAGCAGATCAAGCCCACGGTACAAAAAAGGTCACTAACAGAGCAACCCGTTACTGCTGCCTGATGTGAGTGACAAAGGCCTAGTTCAAGCCCCTCTTCCCATGACACGGTGTCTTCCTCTCCTCTAAATTCACAGAGCGGCGTATCTATTCCAGGATGTCCAAACTTTTCACCACCAAAGATGCCTACCACTTCCTTCTTGACCCTCTGTGACGTCAGGAAGATGTCTTCATTTACCAAGGAAACTGTACTTTAAATCACTTCTCTCCTTTTTTTAATCAAAGCATAGAAAGTGGTAAGCCCATCTCCTTATTAGTGGAAATAAACAGCAAGATCAGAGTGAGTGGACAGGTGTCCTTCCACATTCAAATCATAGCACAGAATGCCAGTGCTTGGACTAGTCGAGGCAGAGGCTGATGCTCTGAGTTAGTCTAGACTAGCTGCACACTGGTAAATGTGTTATAGTACAGGTTAGCTATTTTTGAAGTGCTGAAAAGAGCATAAAATGCCCCATAATTGTCCTAATACACCTTTACAGGTTCAGAGAGCCCAGGGTGAGAATCCTAAGTCTAACTCATTTTGGACAAATTATCACGTGTCACCCATGTGAGAGCCAGCACGGAGGGGTGCAGACAAAGGGGGCTTCAGAAGCCTCGGAGAACAAAAGCAGTAGAGCCCAGTGGTGAAGGATGGCCCAAAGGGTCAGACGGCTTAGGTCTGACCCCAATATTGCAAAAGTCACTTGCCACAGAACCTCTGAGAAGTGATTTTTTAACTCTCTGAACCTTATTTCTATAAAACGGAGATAAGAGTAATAAGGACTCCACAGACTCAGTGGGGGGATGAAATGAGAGAATTAGTGCACCCTGCTCCAACCAGGGAGAGGCACAGAGTGGGTACTTGACAAATGTCAGCAACTGCCATTATTTTGGCAGGCCTGAGTCCCAGCCCAGCCCCCACACACATTACCTGTGTGAACCTGGGCAAATCATTTACCCTCTCTGAGTTGCAAAACCAGGTGACTGACATCTACCTTATTCTGTTATTGGAAAGATGAAGCAAGACAGTGTCTAATGCTCCTGATAATAAAGATGTCTTTTCCTCACCCTTTTGTCATATTGGTGGTTTCATTTTTTAAGCACTTACAGTTTAATTTTTAGAATACATCCAACGTGACGCTTCTACTAATTCCTAAAGATGTGTGTCTGAGTTAACAGTCTTTACCATCTCCGGCATCTGACACGTGAGTCCAAAAGATACACGGTAATTCTGAGACTTCTGAGTTGATCATTATGTACACAGCCATACATCTAGCAGGGAAAAGGTTAAATGATCAACCTCATCAGAAACTACAGTTCTACTTCATGGTCTTAAAAAATACTGCAAAACAGATCCTAGGAATATGAAGGTCTTAATATTAGGATCTGTACTTTCAACTGTTTTCGAGAGACTCTGAAGATCTGAGGCTTGTTTTCACTTTGCTGAGGCAGAAATCTGCTTGTGACATCCCCAGGTCTGTGGAAGTATGTTACTCAGCGGGTGAGCGGGTCTAGCTGACCACCCAGCATCTTTTTCTCAGTCAGCTTCATTGTTCTCTGCTCACTCATCTTAAACCCAGTGACAGTAGTGAACTGATTAAAAACTTTGCTTCTTTGTGGAAAATGGCTCAAAGAACAAAGTGACAGTAGAGTGGTTTCATGAATATGTTAATTCCAAAGGTCTTTGGTAAAACTTTTGTGTTTTCTCCTTACATATTTTAATTAATCTTAGGCTATTTCTAAAATGGCGCAGCCACTGTGCAAAACAGTTTGGCAGTTTCCTCAAGAAGTTAAACACAGAATTACCACGTGATCTGGCAATTCCACTCCTAGGCAAAGATACCCAAGAGAACTGAAAATGTGTGCACACATAAAAAACCTGTACATGGATGTTCACAGCAGCATTATTCATAATGGCCAGAAAGTGGAAAACACCAGATGTCTGTCAACTGGTAAGTGTATAAAATAAATGTGGTATGCCCACACAAGGGAATATTATCTGGCAATAAAAGTCAATGAAGTACTAATACATGCTCAACAAACACGCCGTACATACATGATACAGTATGGATGAACCTCACAAACATTATCTCGAGTGAAAGAAGCCATTCACAAAGACCACATATTCTATGATTTCACTTACATGAAATGTGGAGAATAGGCAATAGGCAAATGTACAGACCCAAAGAGTTGATCAGTGGTTGCCATGGGACGGCGGGACCAGAGGGTAAATGGAGACTGACTGCCAACAGGTTTGAGTTTCTTTTTGCAGCGATGAAAATGTTCTAAAATTGATAATGGGGATGGTTGCCCAACTCTGTAGAATATACCGAAAGCCTGTGAACTGTACATTTTATATATGTAATATATATGTATGTAATGTTTATATAATTCAGGTATTATATCTCAACAACACTGTTTTAAAAATACCATTACAACCCAAGAAAAACTGTTTCTCTAAACCAGGAGGATTTCCAATGGCCCATTTATTTTAAGGGGCGTTTGAGGAACTAAGAAATTCCAGAGTGGGGGAAGAAAGAGAACTTATAGCTTCATCTGCCTAGTAAGGCTATGACCATGAAGCATTTCAGTAATCCTACAAGATGGATGTCATTAAGCCTTCTATAAACACTGCACTGAAAGCGTTTGTGAGGGAATGGCAGCACCACCGTTCAGAGGCTCCCACCTAGGAGATCAGGAGCTACCTGTCATCCCCTTACGCACTCTTCTCTTCTCTGTCTCCGGTGCTTACGGTCCAGCTCTGCCTCCCTGTTACTGGTCTCCCTCCTCTCTCCCATTTCCCTCTCCTCAAACCCTGCACAGCTAAAACACAACTCAGAGCAGATTAATTCTCTCTTCAAAACTATTCATGAATATGTTAATTCCAAATATTGTCTATAAAACTTTTCATTTTTTTCCTTACCTATTTTAACTAATGTCACGCGATTTCTAAAATATGGTGCAGCCGCTATGGAAAAACCATTTGGCAGTTCCTCAAAAAGTGAAACACGGAGTTACCCTATGACCTAGCAATTCCACGCCTAGGTATATATGGTGTTCGGTTTCTATATGACATTTTCCATAATAAAAAGGAAAACGAAAACAAAAATAAAATTTCATTGGCTCAGCTGGTCCTCCAAAATATCGGCTGCCTGCCTTTTACAGCCCCCCTTCGTAACCTGGCTCCAACTATCTCTCTCCAGCCTCATCTCCAACATCCCCCTTCCGTCGCCCAATACGAACACACAATGCTATACCACACTGCGGCCTCGCACACTCACCCTTCCCAGACTCGTTCACGTGCACCCTGCCCAGCACCTGTTGCCCCCTTTGGTGGATTACCCTCTCCCCTCTCTTGGCACGTGAGCTAGGATTTCTCTTGTAGGACCCAGCACCATGCCCTCAGTCTTCACTCGCCTGCTAAAGCTCCTCCTCTACCACCCCACATCAGCAACACTTAGCTTGTTTAATTCCCCAAGTCTGTTTCCCACTCACCAGCCTGAGAATTCGTAAATGTCAAGAAACCCTGGGGGGCCCAGCACACAGTAGGTGCTCGAGAAACAACCACAGAAGACAGGATGGATACTTGAAAGACAGGTACAAACCTAGACTTAAACAGGCTCTCTAGAAATTACACTGATTGATACCGCAAACTCATTTGGGGGCCTGATATAAAGAAACCATCAATGAGAACTGCTTCCTTCGTGTCAATATAATTATGTGTATTATGTGCTTTGGGGGTACATAAACAGGAACCAAAGCATACTGCTTATTATGACAAGGCGCTTATACTGATTTGCATTTCTCTGCAAAACTCTCGAGGCATATAATTTTGTTAATTTGTTACAAACCTCAAAAACACACTCACCACCAATATTCTGATTGCAACCTATACTTTCAAAGCACACAGAAATCAACAAGTTCCTTTCAAAAGTTTCCAACTGGATCCTATGTGTGTTGTTTGGTTTGGTTTTAAATTGGGGAATTTTAATGCAGATTCTGATTTATAAAACTGGATCTAAAAGAAGGATAGTTCCACAAGGATGTTTGAGAACCTGACCTAGCTTTCTTTTCACTGTTGGCCCCACCAATTAATGCCTGACCTTGAGAAAATTATTTAATCTGAGACTCCGTTTCCTCCTTGGTCAAACGAGAAGAGTTTCTACCTCAAGAGGCTTTTAAAAAGCAAAAACTTCGAAAACTTGGGTTTCTCTTTCTTCTCTCCTGTGATACATCATTTGCAAAAGCGGGTGCCTATTCAAGCTCAAATCAGTCAGCAGTGATCTTGGGTAATAAGCACTTTCTAGAACAAGCGCCAGTTGGAAGAACAGTGGCATCCCAAAACTCCCCCGTCCTTCAGATTTTCCTCATGTCTCTCTGGCCTCACTCAACTATTACCCGGGGAATCGGGATTAAAAGTTAACCTGTTTGTCTTGTTCCCTTTTCTTTTCTTTTTTTTTTTTTAAGATTTTATTTATTGGGCGCCTGGGTGGCTCAGTTGGTTAAGCGACTGCCTTCGGCTCAGGTCATGATCCTGGAGTCCCGGGATCGAGTCCCGCATCGGGCTCCCTGCTCAGCGGGGAGTCGGCTTCTCTGACCCTCTTCCCTCTCGTGCTCTCTGTCTCTCATTCTCTCTCTCTCAAATAAATAAAATCTTAAAAAAAAAAAGATTTTATTTATTTATTTGTCAGAGAGAGTAGAAAGCAAGCACAAGCAGGGGGAGCGGGAGAGGGAGAGGGAGAAGCAGGCTCCCCCTGAGCAGGGAGCCCAATGTGGGGCTCGATCCCAGGACCCCGGGATCATGACCCGAGCCGAAGGCAAACGTTTAACCGACTGAGCCACCCAGGTGTCCCATCTTGTTCCTTTTTTTAAGGAACACAGACAAGAGAAAGAAGAGAGGACCTTCTCCCGCCGGAGAACCGGACCTCCCAGACAATACCAATCTCAAACTGACAATAAAAACTACCAGAAAAGCAGAATGGTATAAAGGCAAGACATGGGTTGTAGGCCCTGACCTTTCAGCCTCACCGGACCCCTGCAGCCTCTCATACTCACCCTTCCCAGACTCGTTCACGTGTGCCCTGCTCAGCACCTGGAGAACCAGACCTCCCGGACATTTCTCTTGTAGGACCCCACCACCCAGTGCAAGCCTCGGGCTCGTCATGTCACATTGAGAGCACAGAGTAGGGTGTGGTGACAAAGGTGACAGGGGCTGCCACCACCTGTGGAGCGCCCAGCACCACGTACCATACCTGGCATAGCCCTCACACCTCCACGACGCCCGTACTATCCGACTCTACAACGCAGAAAACGGGGGCCTCAGAGACACTCAGTGACTTGTCTAAGGCAATAGACAATAACAGCAGGCAAGCCCCCATCTGTCAGACTCAAAAGCCCGTGCTCCCCCACTCCCACCTCCTGCCCTGGCCTGCCCCAAGAGGCCTGGGTTTCTGACGGAAATAAAAAATGACCTTGATGTTGTTGATAATGACAACTCCGAGAGCTACTGTCAAATTTTGAAGATGCCATGAATCTAGGCAGTGAAGAACTGTTCTACCAGCATTGTCGTTATTTACGCTGTCCACAGCAACACACTCTGAGCTGTTTTGCAATTATTTATCTATACCTAGCTCCTCACTGCCCAACGAGGTCCTCAAGACTCATATTTGTGTCAGGGCGCCTGGGTTGCTCAGTGGGTTCAGCGTCCGACTCTTGATTTCAACTCAGGTCATGATCTCAGGGTCGTGAGGTCAAGCCCCATGTAGGGCTCTGCACTTGGTGCGAAGTCCGCTTGAGATTCACTCTCTCCCCCTCCCTCTCCCTCTGCCACTCCCCCCACCCCGTGCTTATGCGCTCGCTCACTCTCTCTCAAATAAATAAATCTTTAAAAAAAAAAAAGACTCCTATTTGTGTCCTAGATTGGGCCCTGTAAAACATCGTACACATTCCAACTCAATAAAATTGAAATTAATAAAATGGAAGGAACTAGAAAAGAGCGAGTCTTCGCTGCATTAACTGCATTGAAAAGTGGGCAGCAAGAC
Source organism: Callorhinus ursinus (assembly GCF_003265705.2). NCBI lineage: Eukaryota > Metazoa > Chordata > Mammalia > Carnivora > Otariidae > Callorhinus > Callorhinus ursinus. The sequence continues at coordinate 56,453,807 of NW_027397071.1, read as the reverse complement.
AGATTAAAGGTGACAAGAGCCCTGGAAAACTGAAGACTACTGACCAGCTGGGGCCCATGGGCAAGTCCCTGAACCGCCCTGAGCTATGAAACGAGTCTGGTACCTATACCACATGGCTGGCCTGAATAATCAATATGGTAACAAATACAGCTACTCCCTCCCTTTCTCCAGAAATGTGGACATGGCCCTAGATGACGAGCATTTTGATCACTTTCAATCCCGACTGTTCTCTTCAGTTAGATTTTTCCCGGGGCTGTCAAAAGACACAGAGAAGAGTTGACCCTAAGACAGACCATTTGTCCCAATTCCCTCCCAGCTCTCCTAAGGTGTGTCTGTCCTTCTCTTAAGATGATATGGCCAAGTCCCTTCCAAAGGGGAAGAAGAAAGCAACCACCAGAGACTACCGAGGTCCCTGCATTGTGACTTTCCCAGATGGGGTCATCTCCCCTCCACTGCTTTTCTTCGGCTAAACGAAAACATTTGTGTTCCCTCTGCCTGGTTTTTGCTTAGGATTCTCTTCACAATTGCTCTCCCCCCCATATATTTCCAGAAACTTTGCTGCCAAATAAATGAGCAGATTTCACAGCACCATTGAGGAGTAAGAACACTGGGAAGGGAGGGAAAATACTACTATTACTACGAGTAATAATAGCAACATGAGACCTGATAATCACGATAGTGTGCTCTTCTAACTTCCCAAAGTGCTTTCAGAGTCACGACTTCATCACAGCTTCACCATATCAGGGTGTCACTGGGTCTCTTGCTTCTTTTCCAGATGAGGACACCTTTCCGCCTGGAAAGGTGAAATACTTTTCGCCCAAGTCGCACCCAGATTGGAGGGAATCCAAAGCTGGTATTGTTTCCACAATACTTTGCCAAGCTAACTTTGATCTTTTTAAGGGCTCTATTCCGAATCTCGTTTATTCATTTCACTTTTCACTCAGACACAAACTTCAATATCTCAAAAGAAAATATTTACAGAGTTAACACCTCATTTTTCCAAAGTGGTCACTAGGCCGGCAACTTCCACTACACAGAGCTCAGTTTAGGACCCTGAAAAAAATAAAAATCCCAGCCTCTCAACAATTAGGAGACACCACCACGTCCCTACACTAAAAAAAAAATCACCGGAGACCTTCAGGCCTGCACCCAGAGGTAATTTTTCCTTTTGAACGAATTCTAACAAGTTTCATTATCTTTGCTGAAAAGATAGGTGTGCTGGCCACAAATGAAAAAAACCTAACAATGTGAAAAGTGCCAGAACATTCAGTCCAGGGACAAAAAGCCCCGGACGTAGCCAATTGCCCTTAAGACACCAGCTGTTAAACAACACAGCTGATTCTCTGATTGGCTGATGAGAATCACCAGAAGCTTTTAAAAAATACAGACTCCCAGGCCCTGGCCCAAAGCCTGCTGAATTTGAATCTCCTGAGAAGGAGCCTGAGAATCTCTATTTCTCACCAGATGGGTCTCCTTACTAGGTGAGTCCGTGAGATGTTGATGTTGTAGACATTCCCCCAAATGAGTGATTATTCCTCCAATAATGTATACTGGTTGAACTGACCACTCGGTAGGGTGTTTCCATAAATATAACTGCCTACATAGAGAAGTCCTTGACTATGACTACGGTCTCATTAGCAACATGCTTTGACCAACTGGGCTTGCCAGCCCAGACAACTGCACAGGAAGGGGAAAGAAAGAATCCAAAACTGACAGGAAATCAAAAAGGGCTCAAAGTGAAAAAGGCCACCAACTCTGGCCTTAACAGTCTCCCACAAAGACAGCTATACCCTCATGGTGTATCTCTTAAGTATGCAAGAAAGCTAGGGAAAAAAACCCAAAAAACCAAAAAGCAAAAACAAAAGACCCTAACTGTTCAGGATAATGAGGAAATAGAGGTTTTCAACCATTCTGGAAAAGGCAGCGTGGCTTACCTACAAAACGGAGGTTCCCTTCTTTACTTCAACCCATGCAAGATGCTTGGCTGGACAGTTCGCCAGTTGACTAATGAAAATCTGTTTCTATATTCTGTGGTTCACATGGTAGATTAAGTTATCAAAACCTACTGAGTTATTAAAAACACATACTTAGTGAATATAATAAGAGTAACAAAAAAAAAGGGAAAGTTACCTATTGTGCTTGTGACTACAACTGACCCTTGAACACAGATGTGAACCACACAGGTCCACTTACACACAGATTTTTTTTTCAATACAGGACAGTACTATAAACGCATTCTCTCATCCTTATGATTTTCCTAAGAACATTTTCTTTTCTCTAGCTCACTTTATTGTAAGGACATAGCTTATAAGACATGTAACACACAAAATATGTGATAATTGGTGTTTATGTTAATGGGAAGATTTCTGGTCAATGGGAGACTGTTAGGTTTTTGGGAAGTCCAGTCATATGCATTGTTCAAGGGTCAACTGTCCTATAAATTTCAGGAGGGCAGGTTAAAGGACACATCTGGCCAAGGAAAAATCTAGCTGGTTTCTCAGCGTATTGGGTTAACTTTAGTAACAGTGCTGCTTTTCCCTCCAGAATGAATACCAATATAAGCTAATTGTCAGCATTCAGTCTTTGGTTAAAAAATGTAACAATTCAATCGATGATGAATACTCTAACAGAAGGAATGACGGAATGACTGGGTTTCTACATCACAGTATGTATCTACCAGTACAGAATCCTAAAATTGTTAGTGCTAGAAGAGGTCTGAGAAGATGATCTAGGCCCTTCCCTCTCTTTGCAATAATGAAGAAACCCAGGCCCGGAAAAGTCAAGTGCATTTCTCCGAAGTTACATAGCATCGAAGCAGCAGTCCAAGGCCAGAACTCCTATTTCTAGGCTCGTCACTGAGGTAATGTACAATGAAGAGCTAAGCAAAATGCATGCATGAGGGAGACATCGAACAAATGGGTCATTCCTCTCAGCGAGAAATCTGTCACAGAACATTGCATGGCAGCTTTATGCACTAGATGTGATCCTGCCCATTTTACCAATGGAATAAAAAAAAAAAAACCCCTGAGATCCATAGAACACCAACTTGTCCACACCACACAACTGGATGGTGGCGTTGGCCAACCTGGAACCTGAAGCTTCTGGGTCTAAGTCTCTTGTTCCCTTCTCTATACCACACTACCTCTCTTCTAGGATGAAAAGTGAATAATTTAATAATAGCACAAGATGATGTTACATAGCTCATATATGGAACAAGTTCTAGGAATTTTATCTGAACCATTTAACTGAAAATCAAAAAAGGCCGAGAACATTCTGGAACCGCTAAATTACACAGCATGGTTGCTGAGCATCCAAATTCTAAATTTTTACCTGTTTGAGCTTCTTTCCCTGTGCTTCATGATACTCCACCCTTTGACTGCATTTCCTGGTGGGGACTGGCACAGGAGTCCGGCCTTTCAGACTAAACCTGACCAAGCACCTGCTTCTTCAAACGTCTCCCACCCCTCCTGGTATAAGTTCAGCTCACCTACCTTCTGGTATCAAAAGCCAAGTGAGGAACAGTTTTTGTTTGAACAAAAGAACCTTCTCTAAAGAGGGCTCAGCGTACCCTGTGAAGATCAGTTGGCTCAAGAGTTCTGCTCAGTTTTAGGGGCTGCCTTCTCAGCGTTAAGTTTCGAGTCAAAATGAATGGAAATCATCTGTCTTCAACTTACTGGGCAAATATGACATTCTCTTATTTGAAGTGCAGCTTTATGATCTTCACTGTAATATTACTGAGTATTAATTTCATGGTCTCATCTACCTATGATTCTGAGACATGTATGAAGACAACCACAAAGCCTTCGTCCAGGGCTCCAGGTTATAAATCTCCTGCATTTGCCCTTGTGTTTGCCCAAGTTCTTGAGAGATTAAAAAAAAAAAAAAAAACTGTCACATTCAAGATTTCTTCTGATCCTTACAGCCACATAATGAAGTGGCCATTCTGCTCACCGTTTTGCAGATGAACTAACTGAACTCAAAGGATGAAGGGCCTTGAGCGAAGTCCACGCAGAAAAAGCTGGACCTGCCTAAAACTGCCTAGCCCTCCAAGTGCATGGGTTGGAAGGAGGCAATCAGTAAATAGCTGGGATGAGGGACAGGAGAGAGGGAAAGCTGGGCCACAGACACTCAGCATGGATTTACCAAATCTCTGCATTTTGCTCCAGCCACTAGCTGCTGGTGTTCTTTCTGTGGAACCACGGTCTCATGGGGTAAAAAGGTGCCCTCAAAAATCTGTGAACTACTTAGTCTCGGAACCAGCTCCATATCCAAACAATGCCGTGGAGCAAGACAGCATCACTGACCAGAAGAGTTCAACCACCTCTCTCCACTTGCTTTGGCGCAAATGGGTAACTTGGAAATGTGGAGAGGCAGGGCTTTCTGCAAACAGCTTCAGGTTTTTTGGATAAGAACCTTGAGTCTGAAAGGGAGATGGACTCCAGTCATGCTCACTGAAAATGAGGCATCGACCCAAATCGACTTCAGGGTTCATCTCAGAACTTCCACATGGTTTTCTCTTCTATGAAATGGAGATAATCTCTTCATGAAGGTTACAGCGAAGAGTACACACATTTATATTAAGTGGCTAACAAAGCTTAGAAAGAAAGCTGTTCCTCCCTTCTTGCCTGGGAACAGCCTCCACCGCTCTCCTGTCACCCGGTACACCAGAACCAGTGCTCGGAAAACATAAGGCAGGACATATTATGTAACTGAAAGGAAAACAAAATCAATTTCAGAAAAACTAGAGCACAAAGATTCTTAACTGTATTTATAAAAGCAGTAAGTTGGCAAAGACAGCTGTTCAATGGGCAGTAAACTCCCTTCGGGGTTCTCGGACACCAGATTCTTTTGGCCTTCAAACAAGAGGGGACTTTTGTTTTTTTGCTAAGAATTTCACATTCCAAGAAGGTACGTGAAACAAGCTCAACTGCTCACATATTTCCACTCACATAACACTTATGTAGCACATCAGCTTTTATTTTTTCCAGATACAAGGAGATGAAGCTTGGTATATATTCCTGTGAGAGAATAAACAGAAAACTATGTTTCTCTTTTTTACTATATTAGTGTCCTGTAATCCAGACCATATGATCCATAAACTATATAAAAATTAAACCATACTGACAATCTTAGGCAAAAAGTGAACCAAGAAGAAATCTTTTTAGGGCTGTTGTGTAGGGGATATTAAAATCACATGTTGTGTTATTAATTTTCTTTTGGAAGCCAAATAGAGTTCTCCTGCGCAAATTTCTCAAGTATTTACATTACAGTTTTTCCTCTTAAAGGCAGGTGAGGCATTAAACTAGTGATGTTGTATTTTGGTCTATGCATAGGGGAGACATGGATAAGTCACTTTGAAAATGACTTTGTTGGCATGTTTGTTTTTTCTTTTTTTAACAGCAGGGCAAATACTCCTTAATAGATAGCTATGTGCCTCAGAATAAAATGCAGGCTCCAGTTATCACCTTTTTTTGGTAAACAAAATCATTTATTCCAACAGACCAACCGTGAGTAAACATAATCAAAAGCTAGGTAGAGAATATTAGCTTTCAGGGGACACAGGGAGAGTTGGGGCAGATGAAGTGAAATGTGCAAACATCCACCTTACTTGCACTGTCAATGCACAACACTGTCTCTGGCTAAACTGCAGCTGATAGGTGTGTCTTCCGGCAAATTCCTTCACACTTCTTTCCCCTTTAATAAGAATGCACCATCTATCGGGACTGCCTTCTGAAATCAGAAGACTGGAAGAGGGGAGGAGAACAATGAAACTCTCCAAAGGCTGTCAGGCGTGTTTCTAGCTTTGCTTTCCTAATCACAAAGTAGGAGGTAGGAGGGTACTCAGCACAGGCTGTCTGGGAAGAGTTTACCTTACCACCAACAAAACACACCAGTAAACACTGGGAAGCCCCAAACAAGTTTACAGCAAACAGTTTCAATGTGTTTAGTGTTCTCCTTGTACTCCCCCAGGACCGGGGAGGGCCTTTTAAAAATTCAACAGCTTGGCAGAGGACTTTAAATACTAATCTTCCCACTGTGCAGGATAATAAGCCCAGGCGGCCCACAGGAAGGCAGGCCCCCCAGTGACAATTCCTTTACATAGCATCTTAAAACGTCCAATTTCTATGAAGAGGTGGGAAGGGAATTTGCCACCTGAACTAGTCACCTCTCTGGCCTTCCACAGAGCACAATTTTACCCACAGCTATCTCCCGGTACCCAAAGGGAACAATTCTTATGTTTTAATAATTCTAAGTATCCCATCTTCCTTTGACTCCCAAACGTACTACGGACAGTCAAGCCACGGGCAGACGGACCTCAGTGAGGACCTTGCTGCAGAAAAGATTCATGAAACACGAGAGAAGTGTAACTCCAGCCCACTAAGTCTCTGGTTTGCACAGTCTGCACGGACAAATCCATTTCAAAGGGGACTTACGTCTCCGTGCAGGAGTTCTATTTTAAGGGAACTGAATTGGGAACACAGATGTTTCTTCAGTTAGCAGAGTTGGCAGAACAGCTCCTGGACCAAATCCGAGTTCTTAATGCAGGAAGGGGCCTTAGGAGAGCATCTAATTCAACCCACTCACTCAACTGATGAGGAAACCGAGGCCCAGGAGGCAAGGAGGTGGCACGCCCAGCAAGTGGCAGAGTAGCAGTGTTCTGATGACAAGTCCTGTGCGCTTTCCATTACACCATGAATCGCTTTAAAAAAAATATTCTACTCTGACTTCAACCTTGGAACTCCCGTAGATTCATGTCAATAGCTTTCTCCCCGCCCCCGCCAAGTTTATAAATCTCCTCACTCCCCGCTCCATTTTTTTTTTTTTTTTTTTTTAGTGCCCACCGCTCTTCGGGCTGGGGAATCCAACTAGTTTGGAAAACAGAAATGGACCATCGCTTTAACTTTCTGAGACTGCAGTTAATCGTGGTCCCCAAACACGATCCTGATCTTGGATTGCTTTCCGGGTGCCTCAGTTTCCTACTCGGTGAAATGGGGCTCCTCACCCAACCCGCACAGAGTCGGGGCGAGGGGTGGTCGAAACTAAGTCGGTGACACCTCCTACCGCCGGCACACAGTAGGCGCCTAACAAGTGATAGCTAAATGGGCGCCCGCATCGAGCCCCCGGGGCGCCCCCTCCCAGCCCCGGGGGGGGGGGGGGGCGGACGTGAGGTCGGGGGCTGGGGGGAAAGCCAGGGAAAGGCCAGCTCGAGTCCGGCCGGGCCGAGCCGGCGGGAGCGGAAGGGTTGGGTGTTTACACACAGCCAGCGAGCGAGGAGGCTGCGCGGCTGCAGGCAGGGGCCCCAGGAGATCCATCTTACTCGGATCGGGGGCACCAAGCTCCGCGCGGGCTCGCGGTCACGGTTCCGCCCACAGCCCTGCGCTACGAGGCCGAACCCCACACTTCCGCGGGAGCCTGCCTGAGCCTGCGGCCGGAGGCGGCTTCTAAGGGGCCGGGCTCCAGTGGCCCGGGAGAGCCTGAGCGCGCCCCACGCCCGCTTCCAGGCCGGGAAGTCGGCGGCCCGGGGAAGGGCGGGCTCGGGGCGGCGCGAGGGCTCCGGGACAGGGCTGGCGGGGGGTGGGGAGGCTCGGGGCTGACGGCGCGGGGGCGCGGGGCGGGGGCCCAGGCTCACCCATGAAGAGGCAGAAGAGGTCGAGGCAGATGAGCAGCACCCGCTTACTGCCGCCCTTCCTCGGGTTGTTGTTGAGCGCCGGGCTGCCGCCGTTCTTGCTCTCCGGAGCGATCGCCTTGTCGTACTTGTAGTTTTGCATGGCGCTGGCTGCGGCGCGAGCCTCCGGCCCCGCGAAGACGCCCGGCGGCGGCAGCCACACACCCGCGCGCCCGGCCCGCCTCCCGGCCGCGGCTGCTCGGGGACGCGGAGGGTCGGGCCCCGGCTCGCGGCGCGGCGGCGGCGACGGTGCAGCCCGCCGCGCGCTTCCCACTGCAGCCCGGGCTGTTTTCTGCTCCCCGCTGCTCCTCTGCGCTCCTCTCTCAGCCCCAAACCGTCCGCAGGTCCAGGGGGAGGAGAGCCGGCTGCCGAGCAGACCCTGCTGCAGAGCTGTGCTGCTCGGGGCGCGCTGGGCTGGCGCGTGTCCGGCTGCGCTAGCGGGTGAGTGGGCAGCGCGGGCGCCCGGCCGCCTTCCTCGGCTGCTGCGTACTTAATGAATGGGAGCCGCTCCGCAGCGCCTGCCCCAACTCCAACTTTCCCTCCTCCTCCTCTTCCTCCTCCTGCTGTCGCCGCGGCTGCTGTTGTGGTCGCCTGGGTTTGTTTCTGCACTTTTATCGCACGAGGTCCTTTTAAAAAGAGAGAGAGAGACAGAGGGAAAGAGAGGGACCTCCTTACTTGGCTCTGAAGAGATCCCGAAAGCACAGCCCCTTCCTTAAGCTGCCTAAGACGTAGGATAATTAAGGCCACATTTTCCCCCACCCCCTTCAAAAAAAAAAAAAAAATCCTAAAAGGAAAAGTTACTCTCAAACCAGAGAATCCGGGAGCCCCTAGCGTTCAGAAACACCAAGTTGTCACAAAAAGAAAACTATAAAATAAAAAGAAACATTTTCTTGCTGGCCTTGGATCGGGCAAAAGTTGAGGCTGTAGAGCGAACATGCATTTGCATTTCTCCTCCTTTATAGATTTGGGGCTTTCAAGTATTTGTTTCGCTTTGAATCGTATTATCCTGAAAATACTCAGGGAAAAACGCTCAGCACCCGATACTGGGCTGGAGTCTGAGAATTTGAATTTGAGACACGACTCTGGAGCCAGACCTTGTAGATTTGAATTCTGGCTGTGGCTCTGTGCCTCAGTTTCCCTATATGTAAATGGAGATATTAACTGTTTCTCCCAAATACAGTAATTGTGAAGACTGAATTAGTTAATCCATGTAAGCATCTAGAACAGTTCCAGGTACGTACAAGTGCTATATAAGGTTTAGCCGTGACCTTTATGCCTGTTTCTGAGGTGAAGGCGTCCCAAGCCCTCAAGCCTCTCTGCTGGTTCAGCTGGCCTCAAGCCTGCCCATACCATTATTTTAGGGGTTGGGGGGAGCCCAGGACGGCAGGAGCGCTCTCTGGAGGTATCATCTTTAGCTTGAGTTCTGGGGCAATCTAATGCTTTGCTTTAGAAGCTGTAATATTATTTCACATTATTTTATGTGAGTTCGTCTTTCTTCCAGACAGAATGCTATATAAACATTCCCAGGGCATGGGTGTTCCCCTGTACCTTCTATATGTCTAGCAGAGCACTGGGCACTCAGTGGACGATAAATGGATATTTATTCCAGGTGTCTCTTTTTGTGCATCCAGAAATAGAAATAGTTGTAGGTTTTGATACATTTACACTGACTTGTGATGGGGTTCAGTAACCACTATATCCAGCCACCATCAACCACTTGTCCCTTCTGGAACACTCCTTTAACACTTCACATCCCTGCCCTCCTACTTCCTCTGCTTATGATGCACCTCTATCCCTTCTCTAGCTAGCAAAATGCTTCTCTTGCTCTAGAGTCCCCTGAAATGTCACCTTCTGTCTGAGCCCTTTCTTGACCCTCAGACAGAATTAACTTTACCTTCAACACTTTGTTTATAACACTCTTGTGGCACTTATCACAGTCTGATTTGGCGTTATAGTTAGTAAGACCAGTCAGCTCTGTGGATTATCAGCTCCACAGCATCTCCCCAGTACCCAGCACAGGGTTTGCTGTCTGTTGAATTAAGTTCAGGTCCAGACTGGTCAACAGATGGGGCTGGCAAAGAAAGGCAAAATCGCTGTCTTCTGGAATCTCCAAGACAGTTCTGGAGCTGAGCATCAGATGCCTGTCAGACACCACACTCTCAATTCAAATAGCATCAGGTAAAACTAAGCCAGGATAACTAAGAGAACAAAGTCCTTAGATAGCTTTTTAGCGACAAACACCTCTTGAAATGTTAAAATAGCAGAAACAATACAATGTGATTATTGACATTTTGAAAGGAATTCAGGGATTCCAGTGTCTTTCCCTTGCCCACCCAACCCTCTTTGTAATTATAATCATCCTTGAAGTTCTAAGTCACCAAACCCTATCTTCGGAATTCTAAGCTAAAAGCAAATCCAAGTCTTCTTGAAACTGTGGACCCCTCTCATCTCCCCCCTTCCTTGGGCACCTGTGCCACTCAGGTGGCTGCTTATATTCCTTGATATACTACTCTGTTCTATCATTAGAAGTTTAGCATTTCCTCCCTTTACATTTCCTGTCTGCTTTTCCTTATCTATGAAATGACTTTTATTAATTTAAGAATAAACATTTTTTTAAAAGCCAGGCTTTTACCCTAGCTCAATGGTATTACAACTCCTCAGTCTAGTTGGTCCCTAAAGCCATTGGGTAAGACTGTTAACTTTAGCTGGCACTAGATTGAATGCTAGGAACCTAATACTCAGGTCCCCTGGATTGAACTCAGCCACTTAATAAGAAGGCAGATAAGGGGGGAAATTAATGGATGTTTAAATAAGTTTTATATTTCCATTCACAGGGCTCTGTGGGCTATTGTTTTTTCAGAACAAAAAGATCATAATGTTAATTGATGCATGTAGTTGTATGCAAACAAGTATTATATTTGGATTATTCTTCAAGGGAACAGAATACTACAGATACTCATTAAAATTGACTTGAACAAGTCATAAGCACAGTGTCAATATCGTTCTTCAGATAATAGGAAGTTAAACCATCTAACCAGATGCATAAACTGGAAGGCCTCTTTGCTTTAACCCTAAAATGGAACAATCTAACTAGTAAGTTAAATGCAATGGAACAGACTTCCATAGTTTAGAATGGTGTCATTTCAAAGTAATTAAGTAATTAAAATTCCTGGTACGCATAGCTGACCAAAATTCACACCTGAAAATGGCATCCGGGTCACTAAACTAGTCTGTAGAAAAACTGTAACATCAGCGGGGATAAATGCCTTTTTACGATTAACTTATTATGTGCGGTAACAACAGCGCATTGGTTTTTAAACAACTGATGCCTCCCAACAGATTTAAATGGCTTTCATTTCACAGATCTCTTGTTGCCTCATAATTTTATTTCTCTTTCTCTTTAACTCCTAACATTTAATAATTAATCATTTTTTATTTTTTGAAAAGGCCTGAATTGGCTCTGGAAATATTTAGGGGAAAGATAACTGAGTGCCTTTCTGGGAGAGTGTATAGTCCAAAGGTCAAAGCAAGCCATTGAAATTCACATAAAAAGACAGGTAAGTTTTGGCTCTGAAGTACCCATTTATTCAGTTTCCTTAAAACCCATTCGCGCTACACCTCTGGTTACACTAAACAAAAGTTGCTGGCTTGCTTTCTTAAGTGCTGATTGCAGTATCCGGAGCGCTGCATGGGAGTGAAGAGAAGCCGCCACAGTAACGCACCTACGAAAAGACAGGCAGGAGCAGGGGATTTGAAGTCTGAGTATCTTGGGCCATGCTGTTTGGCCCCCGAGGCAAGCTGAGCAACTTCTCTGAATCTCAGTTTCTCAACTTTTAATTTCCATTTTCATTAAATTTCAATTAAATTTCCATTTCTCTCTGGTTTTGAGGACTAAAACATTAAAAATGAAAGAATACTTTTTGAAATAGTTGCTACAAAATAGGCAGTTGACAAATGTTAGTTGAATGTTAAGGTTTTAAGCGAAGACATTTATTTCTCCAATACACCTAGTTTAAATGCAGATCTTCAAGAAGTGTTTATCAGCTAACTCTGCATATTTAATTTTATTTATCCTTTCCTAAATGCAATGATACCTTGAGGTTCTTTATTCCTATCTTTTTTTTTAATGTGCAATTTCCTGAGATTCTGAAGTAAATCAAACATGCTTATTTTTTAAAAAACTATTTAGTTACATATTGCTTCCTTCAGGATTGTTTGTGAAACTCAAGAAAAGCCATTTGTTTAAACTAATAATCTTGTACAAGTGAGAGTATGTTCATTTTAAATGCACTTTCACATCTATTATCTTATTCTATCCTTACAACTCACCAAAGTAGGTGGGGTTGCTTTCATTAGCCCATTTTATAGATGAGAAAACTGAGGCAAGCCCATTTAACTGGCTGGAACTGGTTTTCCCCGTTGGTAAAATGGAAATGATTCTAACCTTAGCTCATATGGTATAAGAGCCCTTTACAGTTTCTAAAGGTATTTACATTCACTGATCTCATTTCAAGTAGGTAAGGCAGAGATTGTTATCTTTGTTTTAGAAATAAAGATACTGAATTCTGGAAAGAAAGGTAAACTTAGCTTAAAGTTGGAAGTAAGGAGATTCCTTGAAGCACCACTGGAATGCCAGGTCTTTTCATTTCTAAACCAAGATTCTTTTCTTTACACCACAAGGTCTCACCCTCAAAGGTGCCCAGAAATTTCTGCTTCTCAACAGTGTTTTCACAGAGTAAGTTAGAAGGACTGCAGAATTAGCCTCTTGTCTTTGTTTAGAAAGCAGAGAAGTTTGATTTTGTTTTGTCTTTTCTTACAGACTTGGAAAGGAACAACATTGTTGCACCTTGTGTAGCTCATTATTTGCCAAGCAGTTATTTGTTACAACGCCAGAGCTTTAAGAACATAAAACAGGAGTGGTACTGTAAGGCAGCCTGGATTAATGCCAGTATTTTTATCTATTTACAAGCAGTCATCTTTTCTTTAGCTAGAAATTAGGGCAGTTAAGAGCTAACCTTATAATGATTCGGTTAATGTTGTTTAAAATAACAGAATCTAGAATGGATGGAGGAACTTGCAAATGGAGAACGTGCAGGGTTTGTCTCTAGAACCTGCAAAACTGGTGCTGCTGATGGCTCAAAAGGAGACTGATGCTGCCACCTTGTGTCACTGTCGAAAACTGCTATGATTCCAAAGGAGTGAAATTGTCATCAACGGGGCACATGGGAAATGGCTAGAAAAGGAATGTAGAGATTTTACAGAGATTTTCCCTGATCCAGGGATTGGTCATTCATGCAACAGATGTGTTTAATGGGTATCTACTATGTACCAAACACTCTTCTAGGAAATGGAGTACTCAATAAACAAAGCAGACAAAAATTCCTGTCCTCATTGAGCTTTTTAGACCTCTGATTATTTTATATGTATGTACTCATTTAATATTCTAAATAACTCTACAAGGAAGGTTTTCCCATTTTACGGATGAGGTTACTGGGGCACAGGAAGATGAAGTAACTGGTCTAAGATTACGCAGCCACTGGGTGATAGAGCTTGGATTTGCACAGAGGCAGTCTAATACAAGAGTCACCAGGACTTTAATCATGAATCTTTACCATGTAAACTTTTCCTCTGACTAAAGTACACAGAGATTAGTGGTTGCCCAAGAGGTACTTTAGCTTGTGTGTCTGGGAGGAAGAGGTAGAAGGTTGTATGTGTGTGTGTATGTACACATAAGTACATTCATGCATGTTATTCACTGAATTCATATATGTACATATTCTGTATACATAGGCACTGTGTGAATATATGTGTACTTGTTTATTGTATATGTATGACTATTTATTCACTCATTTAATCACCCATCAAATTTTCATTAACACCTATTCTATACTAGAGTTCATGGGAGGTGCTAGAGATAACCAAGTCAAAGCCTACGGTTCCTTTCTTCAAATGACTCAATTTTAGTAGGAGAAAAATATAAACAAACACTTGCTATATTATCATGGCACTTATCACATTTTATTGTAGGGACTTAGTTGTTTTTTCAAAAGACTATAATCTCCTTCAGACAAAAGCCAAACCTTTGTGTCTAGCATGGTACATAATAAGCCTTTTGAAAGTAGTTGTTGAACGAATAACTAGCTGACGGGCGTAAGCTCCACATTCGGCCATCAGGGAGAGTTTCACGGAGCGGAGAAGTCATAGCTGCATGATAAGGTTGGAAAAGGTCTATGAGAACTCCAATACATAGAAACAAAAGCATAAAGTCTCTACTTCACATCATACACGAAACATAATCCTAGATGGATCATTGACATAAAAGTGAATGATAAAATGCAGCTTTTAGGATAAAACAAAGGAGAGCATATTCAGGAACTTGGGATAGGCAAATATTTCTTATATAGGAATAAAACGCATTAATGACAAAAAAAAAGGGATATAAATGGAAACTCATGAAAATTAAGAACTTAATATGTGTAAAATACAGCTGAGGTCACCAAACTATGGCTGACGTACTGAATTTATTCTGCTGCATGGCTTTGTACAGCCTGTGTGCTCAAAATGGTTTTTACATTTTCATATGGTTGAAAAAAAGTCAAAGGAAGACTACTATGTAATGATATGTGAAATGTACATGAAATTTAAAATTTCAGTGTCCATAAATAAAGTTTTATTGGAATACAGCCATGCTTACTCATTTACTGTACGGCTGTCTACAGCTGCTTTTGTGTCTCAGCGGCAGAGTTGAGTACCAGCAGCAGACATCACCAAGGCCTGCAAAGTCTAAAATAATTGCCATCTGGTCCTTTATGGAAAAGGCTGCTGATGGCTAAAATACACAAGTGAGGAAATGAAAAGGCAATTAGGGCAGATTAGGAAAAGACATATATTTACAAAGAGAACTCATATCCAGGATATATAAAAAACTATAAATCAGTTGGAAAAATACAGACAACCCCAATTTTTTTTAAAGTGAAGGGGGAGGGGCACCTGGGTGGCTCAGCCGATTAAGCATCTGACTCTTAATCTCAGCTCAGGTCTTGATATCAGGGTCATGAGTTCAAGCTTCATGTTGGGCTCCATGCTGGGCCTGGAGCCTACTTAAAAAAAAAAAAGTTGGGGGGAGGAAGAAAAAGCCTTCAATAAGCACTTTGCAAGAGGATATGCAAGTGGCCAATAAGCACAGGACAAAATACTCAATGTCATTAGTCATTAGGGAAATGCAAATTAAGACCCAATGAAACACCACTATCTACCTATCAGAATAACTACAATGAAAAATCCTGACACTGTCAAGTGTTGGTGAGGATGGGGACTAGCTGGAGTGAAAATTGGTATAGCTACTTTGGCAAAGTCTTTGGCAATATCTGCTAACACTAAACATATGCCTATCCTGTGGCCCAGCAATTCTACTCCTAGGGATGTGCCCAACAAAGACAAGGACATATATATGTCCACCAAAAGACTTGTGCAAGATGATTCCTAGCAGCTTTATTCATGATAACTCACAAATGGCAGTAACACAAGCACCCATCCAAAACAGAATGACTAAATTATATAATACACAGTGGAATACTATGCAGCCTTAAAAAAGAATGAACTGCCTCTACACTGAGGAGCATGGATGAATCTCTCAAATATAATGTTTAAAAAAAGAAATTGACACAAAAATGCCTAGTATATTGCTTTATAAGAAGTATGCCAACAGGTAACTTGTCTATGATGATAGAACTCAGAATAGTGGTCACCTTTGGGGAGGGGTTATTAACTGGGCAGAGGTACGTGAAAGCTTTCTGGGTGCTTGATTTGGGTGGTGCTTACATGCATATAAACATATGTAAAATTTAATAGTGTGAAATCAATATGTGGACATAAATTTTTATACTTAATTGCTTGTATGTTATGCCATAATAGAGACTTAAACTGTAAAAGGGTACCCAAAGTAGGAGTGAAATATGACTAAGGAAGAGAACAGCTCTGTATGGTATGGATGGGAAAAGGGAGAATTGGAAGAACTTCTTCAATTTTCCAGACTTTATCATTGACTAAATTTATCTATTTGATAGTTGGCCAACAGGCAATTAATAACTCTTCTAAAAATTTAACTTACCTAGTCGTCCCAACTCCAAAACAGATGCCAGCCCCACCTTACCCTTGGACCACATTAATGGCTATGGCCATATGAACATCTCTCCCTCTGCTAATTCTTACTCACCTACCTCACTTAGTCCTGCATAGGCATTGCCTTCCCAAAATACACACCTACAAAACAACCTTTCAACCTGAAGAAAAAAAGATGGGGAATGTAAGGGAGTCCATAACAAGGGCAAAGTAGAACTAAGACACCTTTACTGAGTATAGTGGACTGAATGGTCACCTCTCAAAAGATATGTTTATGTCCTAATTGTCAGAAACTCTGAATGTGACCTTATTTGGAGGAAGGGTCTTTGCAGATGTAATGAAGGATCTTAAGATGAGGGGTGCCTGGGTGGCTCAGTCGGTTGAGCGTCTGCCTTCGGCTCAGGTCATGATCCCAGGGTCTGGGGATCGAGTCCGGCATCAGGCTTCCTGCTCAGCAGGGAGCCTGCTTCTCCCTCTCCCTCTCCCCCTGCTTGTGCATGCGAGCTCTGACAAGTAAATAAATAAAATCTTTAAAAAAAAAAAAGGATCTTGAATATGAGATCATCCTGAATTATGCAGGTGGGACCTGAATCCAATGACAAGTATCCTTATAGGACATCGAAGAGGAGACATGGGCACACACAGGAGAAGACCCCATGACGATGGAGCAGAGATGGCAAACACGGAGGCAGCCACCAGAAGCTGGAAGAGGCGACAAAGGGACTCTTCAGAAGCCCCCACAGGAAGCACAGTCCTGCTGGATTTTGAATTCCTGACCTCCAAAACTGTGAGAGAACACATTTTTGTTGTTTTAAGCCACCCCGTTTGTAGTAATTTGTTGAAGTAGCCCTTACAAATTCATACGCTGTCGTTCATGTACCCATTTGGTGACATTGGGTTGCTTCCGCTTCTTAGTTGTTACGAGTGATGCTGCTATAAACATTTGAAGGGACTTTAACTTTGACAAGAAGGAACATGAAAGTTGACTTTAGAGCTGGGGTCAGAGGAGTGGTGACCTGACTTAAGTGTTAAAAGAATCATTCTGGTTGTTTTGAGAATAGACTGGGCAGAAGCAGAGTCTGGTTTGGAGACCATTGCAGTAATCTGGGAGAGGGACAGGGGTGGACTGATTTAAGGCGGTGGTGCTAGAGAAGGTGATGAGAGACAGCAGATTCTGGAGATATTTTGAAGGTAGAACCAATCAGATTTGTTGATAAAATGGATATGTGGTGGGAGAAAGACATCAATAATGGCTCCAAGGTTTTTAGCCTGAGTAACTGGACAGATAACAGTGCTATCAATAGAAAGGAAAGGGGTGCCTGGGTGGCTCAGTCGGTTGTCTGTCTGCCTTCGGCTCAGGTCATGATCCCACGGTCCCGGGATCGAGTCCCGCATTGGGCTCCTTACTCGGTGGGGAGCCTGCTTCTCCCTCTCCCTCTGCTGCTACCGCTGCTTGTGCTCTCTCTCTCTGACAAATAGATAAATAAAATCTTAAAAAAAATTTTTTTTTTTAAATAGAAAGGAGAAAGACAGAGTGAGGCATACCTGTGGAGGGAAGATCAGGAGCTCAGTTTTAGACATGTAAAAATCAAAACATCTCTTAGTTATTGAGGATGCTAAGTAGACACACAAGCAGTTATTATAATTTTATTACATCAAAAAATAGCATATTACTAATTTAATTTTTGCATTTATTCAGTAAATAATTAGTGAATCCCTATTATATATCAGGCACTGTGGAGAGCACATGAAGATAATCTAACACTGGTTATGTCTCAGACAGTATTCTTTTTTTTAAATTTTTTATTGTTATGTTAATCACCATACATTACATCATTAGTTCTTGATGTAGTGTTCCATGATTCATTGTTTCTGCATAACACCCAGTGCTCCACGCGGAACGTGCCCTCCTTAATACTCATCACCAGGCTAACCCATCACCCCACCCCCCTCCCCTCTAGAACCCTCAGTTTGTTTTTCAGAGTCCATCGTCTCTCATGGTTCATCTCCCCCTCCGACTTACTCCCCTTCATTCTTCCCCTCCTGCTATCTTCTTCTTTTTCATTTTTCTTAACATATCTTGCATTATTTGTTTCAGAAGTACAGATCTGTGATTCAACAGTCTTGCAAAATTCACAGCGCTCACCATAGCACATACCCTACCCAATGTCTATCACCCAGCCACGCCATCCCTCCCACCCCCCACCACTAGCAACACTCAGTTTGTTTCCTGAGATTAAGAATTCCTCATATCAGTGAGGTCATATGATACATGTCTTTCTCTGATTGACTTATTTCACTCAGCATAACAGCCTCCAGTTCCATCCACATCGTTGCAAATGGCAAGATCTCATTCCTTTTGATGGCTGCATAATATTCCATTGTGTATATATACCACATCTTCTTTATCCATTCATCTGTTGATGGACATCTTGGCTCTTTCCACAGTTTGGCTATTGTGGACATTGCTGCTATAAACATTGGGGTGTACGTACCCCTTCGGGTCCCTACATTTGTATCTTTGGGGTAAATACCCAGTAGTGCAATTCCTGGATCGTATGGTAGCTCTATTTTCAACTGTTTGAGGAACCTCCATACTGTTTTCCAGAGTGGCTGCACCAGCTTGCAATTCCCACCAACAGTGTAGGAGGGTTCCCCTTTCTCCACATCCCCGCCAACATCTGTCGTTTCCTGACTTGTTAATTTTAGCCATTCTGACGGGTGTGAGGTGGTATCTCATTGAGGTTTTGATTTGGATTTCCCTGATGCTGAGCGATGTTGAGCACTTTTTCATGTGTCTCTTGGCCATTTGGATGTCTTCTTTGGAAAAATGTCTGTTCATGTCTTCTGCCCATTTCTTGATTGGATTATTAGTTCTTTGGGTGTTGAGTTTGATAAGTTCTTTATAGATTTTGGATACTAGCCCTTTATCTGATATGTCATTTGCAAATATTTTCTCCCATTCTGTCCGTTGTCTTTTGGTTTTGTGGACTGTTTCTTTTGCTGTGCAAAAGCTTTTTATCTTGATCAAATCCCAAGAGTTCATTTTTGCCCTTGCTTCCCTTGCTTTTGGTGATATTTCTAGGAAGAAGTTGCTGCGGCTGAGGTCGAAGAGGTTGCTACCTGTGTTCTCCTTTAGGATTTGGATGGACTCCTGTCTCACGTTTAGGTCTTTCAACCATTTGGAGTCTATTTTTGTGTGTGGTGTAAGGAAACGGTCCAGTTTCATTCTTCTGCATGTGGCTGTCCAATTTTCCCAACACCATTTGGTGAAGAGACTGTCTTTTTTCCATTGGACATTCTTTCCTGCTTTGTCAAAGATGAGTTGACCATCGAGTTGAGGGTCCATTTCTGGGCTCTCGATTCTGTTCCACTGATCTATGTGTCTGTTTTTGTGCCAGTACCATACTGTCTTGATGATGACAGCTTTGTAATAGAGCTGGAAGTCTGGAATTGTGATGCAGCCAGCTTTGCTTTTCTTTTTCAATACTCCTCTGGCTACTCGGGCTCTCTTCTGGTTCCATACAGATTTTAGGATTATTTGTTCCATTTCTTTGAAAAAAGTGGATGGTATTTTGATGGGGATTGCATTGAATGTGTAGATTGCTCTAGGTAGCATTGACATCTTCACAAAGTTTTTTCTTCCAATCCATGAGTATGGAACGTTTTTCCATTTCTTTGTGTCTTCCATTTCTTTCATGAGTATTTTATAGTTTTCTGAGTACAGATCCTTTGCCTCTTTGGTTGAATTTATCTCTAGGTATCTTATGGTTTTGGGTGCAATTGTAAATGGGATCAAATCCTTAATTGGTCTCTCTTCTATCTTGTTGTTGGTGTATAGGAATGCCACTGATTTCTGTGCATTGATTTTATATCCTGCTACTTTACTGAATTCCTGTATGAGTTCTGGCAGTTTTGGGGTGGAGGCTTATGGGTTTCCCACATACAGTATCATATCATCTGCAAAGAGTGAGAATTTGACTTCTTCTTTGCCGATTTGGATGCCTTTGATTTCTTTTTGTTGTCTGAGTGCTGTGGCTAGGACTTCTAATACTATGTTGAATAGCAATGGTGATAGTGGACATCCATGCCATGTTCCTGACCTTAGGGGAAAAGCTCTCAGCTTTTCCCCATTGAGAATGATATTGGCTGTAGGTTTTTCATAGATGACTTTTATGATATTGAGGTATGTACCCTCTATCCCTATCCTCTGAAGAGTTTTGATCAAGAAAGGATGCTGTACTTTGTCAAATGCTTTTTCTGCATCTATTGAGAGGATCATATGATTCTTGTTCCTTCTTTTGTTAATGTATTGTATCACGTTGATTGATTTGCGGATGTTGAACCAACCTTGCAGCCCAGGGATAAATCCCACTTGGTCATGGTGAATAATCCTTTTAATGTACTGTTGGACCCTATTGGCTAGTATTTTGGTGAGAATTTTTGCATCCATGTTCATCAAGGATATTGGTCTGTAATTCTCCTTTTTGATGGGGTCTTTGTCTGGTTTTGGGATCAAGGTAATGGTGGCCTCATAAAATGAGTTTGGAAGTTTTCCTTCCATTTCTATTTTTTGGAACAGTTTCAAGAGAATAGGTATTAATTCTTCTTTAAATGTTTGGTAGTATTCCCCTGGGAAGCCATCTGGCCCTGGGCTTTTGTTTGTTGGGAGATTTTTGAGGACTGCTTCAATTTCCTTAGTGGGTATAGGTCTGTTCAGGTTTTCTATTTCTTCCTGGTTCAATTTGGGTAGTTGATACATCTCTAGGAATGCACCCATTTCTTCCAGGTTATCTAATTTGCTGGCATAGAGTTGCTCATAATATGTTCTTAGAATTGTTTGTACGTCTTTGGCGTTGGTTGTGATCTCTCCTCTTTCATTCATGATTTTGTTGATTTGGGTCATTTCTCTTTTCTTTTTGATAAGTCTGGCCAGGGGTTTATCCATCTTGTGAATTCTTTCAAAGAACCAGCTCCTAGTTTCATTGATCTGTTCTACTGTTCTTTTGGTTTCTATTTCATTGATTTCTGCTCTCATATTTATTATTTCTCTTCTCCTGCTGGTTTAGGTTTTATTTGCTGTTCTTTCTCCAGCTCCTTCAGTTGTAGGCTCAGGTTGTGTATTTGAGACCTTTCTTGTTTCTTGAGAAAGGCTTGTATTGCTATATACTTTCCTCTCAGGACTGCCTTTGCTGTATCCCAAAGATTTTGAACAGTTGTGTTTTCATTTTCATTGGTTTCCATGAATTTTTTTAATTCTTCTTTAATTTCCTGGTTGACCCATTCATTCTTTAGTAGGATGCTCTTTAGCCTCCATGTATTTGAGTTCTTTCCAACTTTCCTCTTGTGATTGAGTTCTAGTTTCAAAGCATTGTGGTCTGAAAATATGCAGGCAATAATCCCAATCTTTTGGTACCAGTTGAGACCTGATTTGTGACCTAGGATGTGATCAATTCTGGAGAATGTTCCATGGGCACTAGAGAAGAATGTGTATTCCGTTGCTTTGGGATGGAATGTTCCGAATATGTCTGTGAAGTCCATTTGGTCCAGTGTGTCATTTGAAGTCTTTATTTCCTTGTTGATCTTTTGCTTAGATGATCTGTCCATTTCAGTCAGGGGGGTGTTAAAGTCCCCCACTATTATTGTATTGTTGTCAATGTGTTTCTTTGCTTTTGTTATTAATTGCCTTATATAATTGGCTGCTCCCATGTTCGGGGCATAGATATTTACAATTGTTAGATTTTCTTGTTGGATAGACACTTTAAGTAGGATATAGTGTCCTTCTTCATCTCTTATTACAGTCTTTGGTTTAAAATCTAATTTGTCTGATATAAGGATTGCCACCCCAGCTTTCTTTTGGTGTCCATTAGCATGGTAAATGGTTTTCCACCCCCTCACTTTCAATGTGGGGGTGTCTTTGGGTCTAAAATGAGTCTCTTGCAGACAGCATATCGATGGGTCTTGTTTTTTAATCCAATCTGATAGCCTGTGTCTTTTGATTGGGGCATTGAGCCCATTTACATTCAGGGTAACTATTGAAAGGTATGAATTTAGTGCCATTGTATTGCCTGTAAGGTGACTGTTACTGTATATTGTCTCTGTTCCTTTCTGATCTGTGCTGCTTTTTGTCTCTCTCTTTGCTTAGAGGACCCCTTTCAATATTTCTTGGAGGGCTGGTTTCGTGTTCGCAAATTCCTTTAGTTTTTGTTTGTCCTGGAAGCTTTTTATCTCTCCTTCAATTTTCAATGAGAGCCTAGCTGGATATAGTATTCTTGGTTGCATATTTTTCTCGTTTAGTGCTCTGAAGATATCATGCCAGTCCTTTCTGGCCTGCCAGGTCTCTGTGGAGAGGTCTGTTGCCAATCTAATGTTTCTACCATTGTAGGTTACATATCTCTTCTCCCGAGCTGCTTTCAGGATCTTCTCTTTGTCTCTGAGACTCGTAAGTTTTACTATTAGATGTCGGGGTGTTGACCTATTTTTATTGATTTTGAGAGGGGTTCTCTGTGCCTCCTGGATTTTGATGCCTGTTTCCTTCCTCACATTAGGGAAGTTCTCTGCTATTATTTGCTCCAATATACCTTCTGCCCCTCTCTCTCTTTCTTCTTCTTCTGGGATCCCAATTATTCTAATGTTGTTTCATCTTATCGTATTGCTTATCTCTCGAATTCTGCCCTCGTGATCCTGTAGTTGTTTCTCTCTCTTTTTCTCAGCCTCTTTATTTTTCGATCATTTGGTCTTCTATATCGCTGATTCTCTCTTCTGCCTCATTTATCCTAGCAGTTAGTGCCCCCATTTTTTATTGCAGCTCATTAATAGCCTTTTTGATTTCGACTTGGTTAGATTTTAGTTCTTTTATTTCTCCAGAAAGGGTTTCTCTAATAACTTCCTTTTTTCAAGCCCAGCTAGTACCTTTAAAGTCATGATTCTGAACTCTAGGTCTGACATCGTACTAATGTCCGTATTGAGTAGGTCCCTGGCAGACGGTACTACCTCTTGTTCTTTTGCTGAGGTGATTTTTTTCGTCTTGTCATTTTGTCCAGAGGAGAATAGATGAATGAGAGAACAAAATGCTAACAGGTTAACAACGTCCCCAGGAAATATACTCTATACAAATCAGAAAAGACCTGAAACCAGGGGAAAAGAAAGGGAAAGAAAAAAAAAGAAAGAGAAAAGAAAGAAAGAAAAAAAAGTAAAAGATTAAAAACAAAAACAGAACAATACAAAAAAAACCCGAATATGATCAAATATGATCAGGCTAGTGCATAGATCAGTGCCACACACTAGATTTGGGGCGTATTTTGGTCTGTTATAAGAACGTGCCTCCTAAAATTTTAAAGGAAGAAAGACTTATATATGTACAAAATAAGGGTTGATACAATGAAAGGATGGAAGATGACTGTAAAGATGAAAATTATAAAAGATTTTATAAAAGGAATCATACGATAAGAAGTTGTTTGAAAAAAGAAAGAAGAAGATTTAAAAAAAAAAAGGGAGAGAATGTGATCAGGCAGGAGACTAGAACAAAGCCATACACTAGTGATTAGGGTATATTTTGATCTGTTAGAAGAAACTGTATCTCAAAATTTTAAAGAGAGAACAACTTATATATATGTGCCAAAAATAAGGGTAACTACTATGAAGGGATAAAATATGATTCCAAAAATGAAAAATAAAAAATGTTTTTTAAAAAAAGGGATTGATAAGATGTTGGTTGAAAAGGGGGAAAAGAGAAATTAAAAAAACAGTTAAAAAAATTAACCTTGAAAAACTAATGAATCATGGTAAAAAAGCCATGAATTCTATGTGCAGTATTCCCCTAGCGCTGGAGTTCTCCCGTTCTCCTTGATCGGTAAACCCTTGGTCTTGGCTTGCTGGCTGTTCGGGCTGATCTTCTGGGGGAGGGGCCTGTTGCCGTGGTTCCCAAACGTCTTTGCCCGAGGTGGAATTGCCCCGCCCTTGTGGGTCCCAGCTAAGCAAGCTGCTCGGGTTTGCTCTCAGGAGCTTTTGTTCCCTGCAAGCTCTGGTACAGCTTTGGAGGAGGACAGTGAAAATGGCGGCCTCCCAATCTCTGTCCCAGAGGAGCTGAGAACTCGGGGCTCCGCTCCTCAGTGCGCCCCCAGAGAAAAGCAGCTAGTCACTTCCATGTCCCCGGTCTCCAGCCGCACTCCGTGCTCACCTGGCCTGTGACCGAGCGTTTCTATCTCTGGCACCCGACCCTGTGTGGAGTCTCTAAACCCAGCAGATCCCTGTGGTCGCTCCCGCACCGCTCCTCCTGGGGGAGGAAGGGGAGTCTCCCCGGATCTGCCGCTTATCGGGTCCCTGCTGGAGGAGCAGTGGCCCAACTATGCTGCGGATCACAGTTTATGGCAACCCCGAGCTGAGAGCCCGCACCTCGGCTCCGTCTCCACAGCCGGCTTCCCCGCTCCGATACCTGGGAGCTCTGCCGCACTCAGGCACCCCCGGTCTTTCTGTGACCCTGAGGGTCCTGAGACCACACTGTCCCGTGAGGGTTCCACCCCCGCTTAGCCACTGGAGCGACGTCCCTCAGCGGAGCCGACTTCTCAAAGTTCCGATTTTGTGCTCCGCGGCTCTATCACTTGCCAGAAGCGGCCGACAGAGGGCCCCTCCCCCGCCGTCTATCCTCCCGAATATCGCCTCGGATTCACTTCTCCGCACGTCCTACCTTCCAGTAAGTGGTCGCTTCTCTGTTCAGAGTGTTGTTACTCTTCTAATCTTCGATCTCCTGTTGAGTTCATAGGTGTTCAGAATGGTTTGATCCCCGTTCAGCTGAATTCCTGAGACCAGACGAAATCCAGGTCTCCTACCCCTCCGCCATCTTGCTCCGCCCGCTCTCAGACAGTATTCTACATATTGCCAGTCATCAGCAAAAGCAGTGTGGAGTCCAGAGACATGAATATTAGTTCTGTCTCTGTTCCAACTGGTTACCTGATCTTGGGCAAGTATCTTCACTCATCTGTGCCTCAGTTTCTTCGACTTTAAAGTGGGGGGTTATGCAAGATGATAGTCAAGATACCCCCATCCAGCCTTAAAAATTCTTCAGTTCACTCATCTGAAATCAAGTCTATTTTTCCTCAGGTGATATCATTTCCTTGGAACTTTGCTGCGGAAGGCAGCTATTTTTCCTTCTTCCGGTAATTCACTGGACAAAGAAAAAGTTGGTTTATATACAGACGGTCCCAACTTACAATGGTTCAACTTATGATTTTCCAACTTCACACTGGGGTGAGAGTGATAGGTGTTCAGTAGAAACCATAGTTCAAATTTTGAATTTTGATCTTTTCCTGGGCTAGCGGTACGTGGTATGATGTGTGCTCATGATGCTGGGCAGGGACGGTGAGCCACAGGTCCCGGTCAGCCCCGGGATCACAGGGATGAATACCCAATACTCTTACAACCATTCTGTACCCATAAAACCATGCTATTTTTCCTTTCTGTATGGTATTCAATAAATTACATGAGATATTCAACACTTTCTTTATAAACTAGGCTTTATGTTAGATGATTATGTCCAGCTGTAGGCTGGTGTAAGAGTCTGAGCATGTTGAAGATAGGCAAGGCTAAGCTGTGATGTTCGGCAGGTTAGGTGTATTATATGCATTTTTAAAAAAGATTTTATTTCTTTATTTGAGAGAGAGGGAGAGAGAGCACAAGCAGGGGGGAGTGGCAGACAGAGGGAGAAACAGACTCCCTGCTGAGCAAGGACCCGATATGGGACTCGATCCTGGGACTCCGGGATCATGACCTGAGCTGAAGGCAGACATTTAACCAACTGAGCCACCCAGGTGCCCCTTAAATGCATTTTCGACTTGCAATTTTTCATTTTACAATGACTGATCAGAGTGTAATCCCATTGTAAATTGTGGAAGACCTGTATTTCTGACTTACCATGGCCACTTCCATACCTTTGTTTCTCTTCCATAAATGTAATGCTCTCTCTTCTTTAAAAATTAAATGACTCTTTTAAAATTATTTTAAGAGTAATATGTATTTAATGTAGACAAAAATGAAAATTATGTTGCCTCTGCTAATTTCTCATAACCCTATGCTCGTGTGTCAGCGATGGCATTTGTAACATCCTGCCCATTATAATTATTTGTGTCCTTAGAGATGATGTATTTCAGGAGGTCAGTAATTGTGTCCTACTCATTTTTACAGTTATCATAGTGTTCAGTTCAGTGCCTCATCAATAATATACACCCCAGAAATGTATACTGAATTAATGAGCGAGTCAACAAACCATATATAATAAATTTTTAAAAATCTAATATGCAAAAGAATAAAATAAAATTTCCTTTCTGGTGTTTGTGGGTGGTTTTTCTGCTCTTTTGAGCTTTTACATAGTGTTGTTTATGCATTGTTTATGTAATACCCCCTTTGATTTTATACACATGTATAAGGTCATTGAATTCTCTCTGGCACAGGCAAGATATTTCTGATTTTTCTAAAAAATAGATGGTGGAAATATTATAGCATTTAGAATCAGAGTTTTGAATCCCGAGTCTGTCACGCAATTATGTATGTACTTTTGGTCAAGTTGCTCTGTCTCCCTAAACCTCAGTTCCAAATTTGATACAGTAAGAATCACAGACCTTATACCCTGGGTTGGTATGGGAATACAATGGGATAATGAATGTGGAAATTCTTTGTAGATTGAAATGACTCTATTTATTTTATTTTACTTTTATTTTTTTTTTAAAGATTTCATTTATTTGAGAGAGAGAGAGTGTGTGCATGAGAGGGGGGAGGATCAGAGGGAGAAGCAGACTCCCCATTGAGCCGGGAGCCTGATGGGGGGCTCGACCCTGAGATTCTAGGATCATGATCTGAGATAAAGGCAGACACTTAACTGACTGAGTCACTCAGGTGCCCCAAAAGATTTGTTTATTTATTTGAGAGAGAAAGAGAGAGAAGGGGGTGCAGAGGGAAAGGGAGAGAATCAAGTGGACTCAGTGCTGAACGTAGAGCCAACACAGGGCTTGGGGCTTGATCCCAGGACCTTGAGATCATAACCTGAGATGAAATCAAGAGTCAGAGGTTCAACCAACTGAGCTACCCAGGCGCCCCTGAAATGACTCTATTAAAAAATCATGTTTAAAAAAATTCTGAGAAGATATGGGGCATCGGGATGGCTCAGTCAGTTACATGTCTGCCTTCAGTTCAAGTCATGATCTTGGGGTCATGGGATCAAGCCCTGCATTGGGTTCCCTGCTCACTGGGGAGCCTGTTTCTCCCTCTCCCTCTGCTGCTCCCCCTGCTTGTGCTCTCTCCCCCTCTCTCTCACATAAATAAATAAAATCCTTTAAGAAATTCTGAGAAGATATACTATTATTATTACATTATTTTTACTGTTAAAATGATCAAAATTCTTCAGTGGAAGAGTTTAGGAGACTCCTAGTTCAATGCTAAGACTTGATAGGGATTTGGCTTGAGAGGCATGCTCTGTTGTTTCCAAAGAAGCCAGAGAAATATGCTGGTAAAACTTTTGGAAATGCATGTAATCTTAGGGCCACTATGTGTGGCTACACAATTCCAGGATCCCCATTCACGTGGGTATCTGTGAAGCCCCCGTCCCTATATAGCAGGGGGATTGTGGTCCACCATGCAGTTACAAAATGAATGGAAAGCTTAACTATGGAACACCTAATAAGTTCTGTGTTTTAGGAGAAATATTTATAATGAATTCTTAAGCTGTATATGTCACTCTTTATCATTACTAATAGTAAAAACATGAAGAAAAAGTGTTGAGACAAATACAAGACATTACGTTGAGAGGATACAGCCAACCAAAGATAAAGAGTTACGGGTTTAGATACAGATGCATCCTTTCTTGGCCTAAGTGCTTCCCATCATTTTATTAATGTAAGTCTGGGTTTCATTCTTCAATAAGAAGTGTTTCAAAACAAAAGTACAGTTATACTTTGTTAAAAATTATATATCCCCCTGCTGTACTTTTCATCTCCATGACTTACTTATTTTGTAACTGGAAGTTTGTATCTCTTAATGCCCTCTCTATCTATTTCACCCATCTCCCCACCCATCTCCCTTCTGGTAACCACCAGTTTGTTCTCTGTATTTAAGTCTGTTTTTGTTGTTGTCTCTTTTTTCTCTTTGTTCGTTCATTTGTTTTTTTTCTTAAACTCCAAATATGAGTGAAATCATATTGTATTTGTCTTTCTCTGTCTGACTTACTTCACTTAGCATAATGCCTTCTAGGTCCATCCATGTTGTTGCAAATGGCCAGATCTCATTAAGATTGCAATAATGTTTTTGGTGTCAGATGGTGACTGCACTTATTGTGGTGAGCACTGAGTAATGCATAGATTTGTTGAATCATTATGTTTATACCTGAAACTAACCTAACATTGTACATTAATTATACCTCAATAAAAATTATATATCCCAATAAACAAATCATAATATCTAAAAAATACATGCAAATAGATTACATAGGTACTTTTAAATACATAAACACTGCATTACACATTTTTTCTTATGTACCATAACTGTTATGCTTACTTAATAGCATTGTCTCACCAAGGTAGCCATTCATGGAAATAAACATCAATTGACTGTTGACTCCTGTTAAGTCCTAAGAACAAAAACTGTCCTCAAGATGCTCACAGATATTCACTGTGGGTCCTAAGGCTCCCAAGAAAGCATGAAGTAAACTGTAAATGGGATTATGTGGAACCCAGCATGGGGGTGTTTAAGCCTCAAGAATAAGAAAAAGGGAGGGAGAAGAAAGAAAGAAAGAAAGAAAGAAAGAAAGAAAGAAAGAAAGAAAGAAAGAAAGAAAGGAAGGAAGGAAGGAAGGAAGGAAGGAAGGAAGGAAGAAAGGAAGAAAGGAAGAAAGGAAGAAAGGAAGAAAGGAAGAAAGGAAGAAAGGAAGAAAGGAAGAAAGAAAGAAAGAAAGAAAGAAAGAAAGAAAGAAAGAAAGAAAGAAAGAAAGAAAGAAAGAAAGAAGAAAGAAAGGAAGGAAGGAAGGAAGGAAGGAAGGAAGGAAGGAAGGAAGAAAGAAAGAAAGAAAGAAAGAAAGAAAGAAAGAAAGAAAGAAAGAAAGAAAGAAAGGAAGAAAAGAAAGAAAGGAAGGAAGGAAGGAAGGAAGAAACATCATCCCTAATTTCATGGGGTAAAATCATCTTCAATAGGAAAGAATTAGGACACATGAGTCAATTTGGGGCTTAAGCTGATCTTTCCACAAAAGGAATTGTTTCAAGTAGGACTTTGACTCACTATCAAATGTGTTTCATTCCAGCCAACAGGGAAGAATTCATAAAGCTCTTTGTGAGCCAAATACAAAGCTATGGCTGCTGGAAGGAGAGACCCATTTCCATTCCTCGTCATAACCAGTGGTATCAGGAGGGGATGAAGCAGCAGTTTGGGAATGAGCCCAGCAAAGTGCCAAAGCACTGGGGGACACCTGGAGCCACAGTACCACTGAGAAAAAAACTTCATCCCAGAGCCTATGGAAACAGATGTACGCTTGCAGGATTGGGATCCTAGTGACTTTACTAGGAAAAGATAATAATATGAAAAGTACTCCTATAGTAACAAAAGAAACAGGTACACAAAGGGACTTTGTTGTCCCTCAATCTCTTACAAGAATGATAAGCCTATTTGCCTTAATAAAATAAAAGGTCTTCCTTTTTAATATTATTTAAACTCAATTTTTCCACTTTTTTAAACCCAGTTGGTATGATAGAATAAAGAAGCCATTATTTTGTAGTTGAGTCTGGGCAAAGTATTTTGTCTGATGTCCTAAACTTTGGGTTGGAGTGGAGATAACTATCCCAAGGTAATCACACAAAAAAGTTTATGTACGCCCTTGAGCATTCTTTCTTAGTCATTCTCCTAGGATAATTAGTAGTTGTTCAGATTCTAGGGTTTGATAAAGAAACTCTCTCTTAAAATAGGGAAGGAAACACAGGACAAAAATATTAGGGCTAATGTCTGAGGAAGTTTCTTAACCCCTAATAGGCATGTCTCTGAATTTTTATTTTTGGAGGAAAGTGGGTATCTTCCTTGAATTACATTTGATATTGTAATTGTGGAGTCAGATAGGCCGTACTACTTGCTAGCATTGTGTGATCATTGTCAGATTACCCCAGCTCCCTGTCCTTGAGTTTCCTGATTTGCAAAATAAGGAGAATTAGGTCTGTTTTATAGTGTTACAGCACAGAATAAATAATGTACATTGAAATAAAATGCTCCATTCATGGTAACTGTTTTATAGTTCAGTGATAGAATGAGACTACTCCTTATAAACTGCATTCTGTTATGGAGGATTCATGTTTCATGTTTGGCAACTAACTGAAATACTCAAATTTCTAAAATGTATAGACAAATGAGGAAAAGACATTTATTATTCTATATCAGGCAAATAGATACTTCCAAACAAAAAGAGTGAAAGACAAAAGCACAACCCTCAGAGCTCATGTAAGCCAGTAAAACTCTTCATCTGAAAAAGCTTGGGAGGCCATCTAAATTCTCCCTAGGCTTTGTCATCTGACCTCTAGATCATTTGATTGCATCTAAACAGGAGGAAGGGTGATAGAATCTAAACCCCTCCCCTTTGTAATGTACAAGTTGCAAAACTGGTCTGAGGCCTGGGATTGGGAGGCCATATACCCAAGGACAATGGAATTAGCTATTTGCTATGAAGTTGTATCTTACAGATCCTCTTCTTACAGAGGGATAATGAAAAACTGAGGGCAATTAACAATAGAAAATTCACTATGAAGACCAGAGAGCCTCTTTGGTATCCTAAAGGTCCCTTTTCTCTTGTAGTGAGAAGCAGAAACAAGTTTAAACCAAACTCAGAATTGAATAGAGTTTCTAGCTTAAAAGGCAATTGAACACATAACCCAAGAAGCTCTATTACGCCAATGTCAAGGCCCTGGTTAGGAAACCCAGGAATCCTGACACATGGGATATCTGCATATTTCTTGAAGATTTTTGTTTCACAGACTTACTTAAATCCTCAGAGCCTGCAAAGGTGACGTATTCTTCCTCACTAAGAGTAATACTGTCTTCATAGAGGAAGATACTCTAGAGACCTCTGCTCCACAGTGCAACTGGGCCCAAACCACCAAGTTAATAGGCATGTGGAATGACAGCCAGGGTCATGTTGAGCCTGATAAGGGAGGACAGGGCCTGTACCCCACAGGATCTGTGGGAGTTAGTCAGCATTTTCCACAAGGAACCAGGAGGTACCTGAGGGACTGGATCTTGAGAACATTTTATCAAACGGGCTGAAACTTAAGACTGAATAAGGTAGAGTTTATTGACTTGGGAGAACTCTCTCTCTCTCTTTTTCAAGATTTTATTTATTTATCTGACAGAGAGAGAGCGCACAAGCAGGGGAAGCGGCAGGCAGAGGGAGAAACAGGGTCCCCGCTGAGCAGAGAGCCCCATGCGGGACTCTATCCCAAGACCCTGGGATCATGACCTGAGCCGAAGGTAAATGCTTAACCAACTGAGCCACTCAGGTGTCCCTTGGAGGAACTCTCTTGAGATACTAGGTTTAGCACCCTCCCAAGAAACTCAGGGAACAGTAAAAACTCAATGCAAGAGTGGCTAAAGAAAGCAATGGCTATGCTGAGCTAAATTGAAATGCTCGAATTTTTGTAGCATATGATGAACAGAAAGAATAAAAAGCTCAGGCAATGAGCACACTTGAGTGGACATATCCTGTAAGGCTGAAAACCCCATCAGAGGATTTTGTTCCATGGAAGTCCCCATAGATCACACAATTTACCCCGGTCATCAGGTATATGCCAGTGAGAAGCATCACATCACCAAGAAGTCTAGGGGTGGCTCTCATCTGACAGTAGTAGAGTAGGAGAACTTGGCCCATTGATAGGAGGACATGAAGACAAATGGTAGTGCCTAACCAATGGTTCACAACAATCATCATGATGGGCAAAGGTGATGTGGCATCCAAGAGGAATTGACCTGCAGGATTGTAGAGATGGTTAGTAAAACACAGTGTCCCTAGGGGCAAAATAGATAGGCAAAAAAAAGTGCTGCTTTATGTCTCTAATTAAAAGAAAGCAAAAATGGATATGGGGCACTGGGGTGGCTCAGTCGATTAAGTATCCAACCCTTGATTTCAGTTCAAGTCATAATCTCAGGGTCATGAGATCGAGACCCGTGTCAGGCTCTGCGCTCAGCACAGAGTCTGCTTGAGATTCTCTCTCTCCCTCTCCCTTTGCCCCACCCCTGGCTCGCACACTCTCCTTCTCTAAATAAATAAATAAATAAATAAATAAATAAATAAATAAATTTTTTTTAAAGATTTTACTTATCCATTTGATAGAGAGAGCAAGAGAGCACAAGCAGGGGGAACAGTAGAGGGAGAGGGAGAAGCAGGCTCCCTGCCAAGCAGGGAGCCTGATGCAGGGCTCGATCCCAGGACCCCGGGATCATGACCCGAGCCAAAGGCAGATGCTTAACCATCTGAGCCACCCAGGCACCCCTAAATAAATATCTTTAAAAAATAATAATAAAATAAAATAAAGCAAGAATGGATAAACAGAGGGCTGCAGAAAGTTGTCTTAATAAAAATTCAGGATTCCTTGCTCAGTTTCTGGACCTGTGCCAGGTACAAAATTTGGAGTCCATTTTAATATAGGTCCAGTCAGAAGATAGAAACTCCCCTGTGATTTAAACAAGGGAAGTTCAATGTAAAAAATTATCAAGCTATGATAGAAGCATAACTATAAGATATAAATAGATCTTGGGGCTGAGGGAGAGGAACCAAGTCAGGACAAACATGGACAGGAATTCAGACCTCACTGGAGAAGGTGTAGTTGTAGTCCACTGGATGATGAAAAATTGTCTGACTTTCCAGACCAAGATGGTCTACAGTCCCCAGGAAAGCAGGAAGCAGCCCTTTGGGTCACAAACAAGCCACAACCAGTAGATGTACGCAGTAGATAGGAGAAAGCTACTTCCATAATGGAGCTGAAAATTAATGGGCTTCAGTGTATCTTTTTTTTTCCTCTATAAGTGCTGAAGTGCTTTCAAAAGGATCCATCCCATGCCACAGTCCTTATAGACAGCCATAATTGTCAAACACCATAGCCACTCAAGTTTCTAAGGCACTTGCTTTATCTGGTACTTCATCACAATCAG
Organism: Callorhinus ursinus; assembly: GCF_003265705.2. Taxonomy (NCBI): domain Eukaryota; kingdom Metazoa; phylum Chordata; class Mammalia; order Carnivora; family Otariidae; genus Callorhinus; species Callorhinus ursinus. The sequence goes on along the minus strand of NW_027397071.1, from coordinate 56,420,860 downwards.
CCACAATTTGATTAATTGTGGTGCCATTGCATGCAATGAGTTACTAGTCTCCTGCTTCCCATTAGCAATGTGCTCAGCACTGCACTGAAGACCAGGGGATGACCAATCTAATTCCCAACTCCTAACTTTCTGGGGCCATTCCCATTCTGTATCAGTCTGAATCCAATCAAGAGACAGAAACCACACCATGATTTAAGAAGAGTAAGTACAGTATTAAGAATAGTTAGGCTAGGGGTGCCTGGGTGGCTCAGTCGGTTAAGCATCTTCCTTCAACTCAGATCATGATCCCAGGGTCCTGGAATCAAGCCCTGCATCAGGCTCCCTGCTCAGCGGGGAGCCTGCTTCTCTCTTTCCCACTCCCCCTGCTTGTGCTCTCTCTCTCTGTCAAATAAATAAAATATTTTAAAAAAAGAATAATTAGGCTATTATAAAAGAGTAAGTGTAAGATATAAAGGTACACTAGGGCTAAGGGAAAATATCCAAGGAAGGACAAACTTCTGTTGAGGGAGTTCTCCTCCAAGGCTGGGGTTCAGACCTTATTGGAGAAGGTATGGTTGCAACCCACTGAATGACAAAGAAGTGTGCTGGTTTTCCCAGGCCAAAGCTGCTCTAGTTTCCGGACAAGCAGGGAGATAATCATTGTAGGGGAGGGTTGCCCACAGTGGCCAGTGCAGATGAGATGCCTGGAGAGCACAGTGTCCATGTCAGGAAGGCCACACCATTGTCAGGGATGTAGGAGACAAACCTCTGGGGGAGAGGTAGTGGCCAGCAGAAGGAGATGAGGTTGTCTTTGACCTCAGCCGCAGCAACTTCTTCCTAGAAACATCACCAAAGGCAAGGGAAGCAAGGGCAAAAATGAACTATTGGGATTTCATCAAGATAAAAAGCTTATGTACAGCAAAGGAAACAGTCCACAAAACCAAAAGACAACGGACAGAATGGGAGAAGATATTTGCCAATGACATATCAGATAAAAGGCTAGTACCCAAAATCTATAAAGAACTCATCAAACTCAACACCCGAAGAACAAATAATCCAATCAAGAAATGGGCAGAAGACATGAACAGACATTTTTCCAAAGAAGACATCCAAATGGCCAACAGACACATGAAAAAGTGCTCAACATCGCTCGGCATCAGGGAAATCCAAATCAAAACCTCAATGAGATACCACCTCACACCAGTCAGAATGGCTAAAATTAACAAGTCAGGAAACGACAGATGTTGGCGGGGATGCGGAGAAAGGGGAACCCTCCTACACTGTTGGTGGGAATGCAAGCTGGTGCAGCCACTCTGGAAAGCAGTATGGAGGTTCCTCAAAAAGTTGAAAATAGAGCTACCGTACGATCTAGCAATTGCACTACTGGGTATTTACCCCAAAGATACAAATGTAGGGATCCAAAGGGGTACATGCACCCCAATGTTTATAGCAGCAATGTCCACAATAGCCAAACTATGGAAGGAGCCAAGATGTTCATCAGTGGATGAATGGATAAAGAAGATGTGGTATATATATATATATATACAATGGAATATTATGCAGCCATCAAAAAACCCCACGGAATCTTGCCATTTGCAACACCGTGGATGGATCTAGAGGGCATTATGCTAAGCGAAATAAGTCAATCAGAGAAAGACATGTATCATATGATCTCACTGATATGAGGAATTCTTAATCTCAGGAAACAAACAGGGTTGCTGGAGTGGTGGGGGGTGGGCGGGACGGGGTGGCTGGGTGATAGACATTGGGGAGGGTATGTGCTATGGTGAGCACTGTGAAGTGTGCAAGACTGTTGAATCACAGATCTGTACCTCTGAAACAAATAATACATTATATGTTAAAAAAAAAAGAAGTAGGAAGGGAAAAATGAAGGGGGGGAAATTGGAGGGGGAGACGAACCATGAGAGACTATGGACTCTGAGAAAGAAAATGAGAGTTTTAGAGGGGAGAGGGGTGGGGGGATGGGTTAGCCTGGTGATGGGTATTAAAGAGGGCACGTACTGAATGGAGCACTGGGTGTTATACGCAAACAATGAATCATGGAACACTACATCAAAAACTAATGATGTAATGTATGGTGATTAACATAACATAATAAAATAAAATAAAATACAAAAAGGAGGTGAAGTTGTAGGGCTTGGAGGTGAGGGGCTTGGAGGGCACAATATCTGTATTGAGAGGGTTATGGGAAGATTGTTGGGCTAGGCTGGGAGCATTCTGGGAACAAGGCTAGGTTAGCACCACTGACCACATCACTGATTGACAGCACAGCAGCCAGAAGGAGTGGAAGAAGCTCCTTCCTCCTGTAATATTTCTCTAGCACCTGCCATTGAGAAAGCTTAGCATTTTGCTCACTGTAAAGGATAAATCCTTAGAAGAATTTCATCCATTATCATAGAATAAGTACTGAAGGGTAAATTTGGAGCTGCGGGGTAATAAATTCATAATTAGGGCACCACTGAATAAAGAGGTGGTTTGTCTCCAGGAAGAAGGGCCCTGAAATAACCTAGCAAATATATACTCAGTTCTCCTTGTTCTTTCCCAAGGGATAAATGGCCATTGGCTTGGGTGACTCTACAATGGGGAAAGAGAAATACCACTACATTTTGAAAACTATTGGAACAGGGTCTAATATTTGACATTGATACTGTGAGGGTTAATTTCATGTGTCAGCTTTGCTAGGCTATGGTGCCCAGATATTTGGTGTAATACCAGTCTAGATGGTATGGTGAAGATATTTTTCAGATGTGGCTAACATTTAAATAAATAGACTTTGAGTCCAGCAGATTACCCTCCATAATTCTGAGTGGGCCTCATCCAATCAGTTGAAGGGCTTAAGAATGAAGACTGAGGTCCTCTTTAAGAAAAAGGAATTCTGCCTCCAGACTGCCTTTGGACCTGAATTACAATATCAACTCTTCCCTGGGTCTCCAGCCTGCCAGCCTTCCTTGCAGATGTGCCAGTTCCTTAAAATCTCTCTTTCCATACATACACACACACACACACACACACACACACACACACACACACACACACTATTATTTTGTTTCCCTGAAAAACATCAACAAATACAGATACCTAGAAGCCCAGTGCCATCATAACCCTCTGTAGAGTGGATGCAAAAGTGAACCAGGCAATAAGGAGATTTGTGGCCAAAGTATGGCTTAATATCAATATACTAGGTCTGTGCACTGACCCTGTGGTTCCCCACCCCCCCAATTCCTGAATCTACAACTGAGTTTGAATTACTTGGCATTTGGAGTAACCCTTGGCCTGCAGGGGTAAGAAATAGGATAGTAGCTAGGCCAAGTAAAAACCTTTGAACCTGCCCCATCCTCATCCCTAATAAAGATAGAAGCAACATTGTATCCAAGGGAAGATGGAATGTGTTAATATCAACCTTAAGGATCTCAAGGATCAGGGATGGTGGCCACTACCATATCTTCATGTTTCCAACCAATCTAGCCTCTATAGAAACCAGATGCTAGATTCTAGAGAATGACAGTAGACTACTGCAGGTTCAACCAGGTAATATCCTCAGTTGCAGCTAACATGCTAAACATGGTATCTTTTTTTTTTTTTTCAGTAGGCTCCACATCCAACGTGGAGCCCAACGTGGGGTCCAAATTCACAACCCCAAGATCAAGATGTGAGCTGAGATCAAGAGTCAGATGTTGAACCGACTGAACCACTCAGGCGCCCCCTCAACATGGTAGCTTACTTAGATTAATTATGGTCTTAGGTACACGGTATATGGCCATTAATATAAAGGATGTATTCTTTTCTATCCCAATCAAGATAAAGGACCAGAATCAGTTTACATGAAATGGACCACTATATACATTCACAGTTTTGTCATTGTGCTATGTTAACTCTTCTGCTATCTGACAGTAATACAGTCCAAAGAGATCTGAACTTTCTAGATGTTCCACAAAACATCACATTAAATCATTACAGCGAAAACATCATTCTGGTTTGGCAGGATGAGCAAGCATTGGCTAGCACACTGGAAGCCTTGATAAAGCACGTGCTTGTAAGTAGACAATGTATCCTGTGATAATTCAGGGGCCTGCCATTTCAGTCACGTTTTTCAAGCTCCAGTGGTCAGGCAAATCCCAGAACATTTCCTCCAAACCAAAAGACAAATTGATGCATCTTGCATCTTTCCATTTTCAGTGCCTTCAGAATCACTTTGGTTTAACTGAAACCTTACTCTTTCCAGGCAATCCCAAGCCAATGGCTAAGCACAGTGGATGTATGTTATGGATTAAATGTTTGTGTCCCCATCCCACCAATTTATATATTAAAGCCCTAACCCCTAAGGTGATGGTGCTATGGTCTGAGTATTTGTGTCCCTGCCGAATTCATCTGTTCAAATACTAATGCCCAATGGGATGGTAGTATGTAGGGCCTTTGGGAGGTCATGAAGGGAAGGTATTTAGGTCAAGAGGGTGGAACTCTCACAAATGGAATTCGTGCTCTTATAAAAGAGAGCCGACAGAATTCCCTGGCCCTTTCTGTCACGTGAGGACACAGCATGAGGTCTGTGACCCAGAAGAGGGTCCTCATCTGACCATACCAGCATCCTGATCTCAGGCTTCCAGCCACCAGAACTGGGAGAGAAAGATAAATTTCTGTTGTTTATAAGCCATTCAGTCTGTGGTATTTTGTGATAGCAGCCTGCACAGACTAAGACAGATGATAATTGGAGATGGGGACTTTGACACTAATTAGGGTTAGATCAGGTCATGACCATGGGGCCCTGATAATGCAATTAGTGGCCTTCTGAGAAGAGGAAGAGGGAGATCTCTCTTTTTCTCCTCATGAACATAGAGGAAAGGCCATGTGAGGACACTGAGAGAAGGCAGCCACCTGCAAGCCAGGAAGGAGTTCTTACCAGGAACTGGACGCTGTCAGACTTGGATCTTGGACCTCCCGGCCTCCAAAACTGTGAGAAAAATAAGTGTCTGTTGTTCAAGCCCCCCAGTCTACGACAGTGTGTTACAGCAACCCAAACAGACGAAATCAGTGTACTGGCCATGAATGCCCAACCAGAATGCTTAGTCTTTGCCCTAGAGTTCCTCATTAGGCTGATGAAGACTTAAGTCAGATCTGCATTGCCGTCTGATGCCCTCCCTTGGTCGGTAACCATTCAACATATCTGTAGTTTGTCATTTTGTTTTTTTTAATATGAGCAAATAGGCATAGATACTTGAATCTTCTCCTCCCTTTCTTAGATAAATGGTAATATACTATGTATGCTTTCTCCTCCTTGCTTTTTACACTTAATAGTATATTCTAAAGATAACTCCATCGTAATATATAGAAAACTTTACTCCTCTTTTACATCTGCTTGGTACTCTATTATATGAAGATGTACAGCAATTTCCTCTAATCCCCTATTGATGACAATGGGTTGTTTTCAGCATTTTGTCATCAGTTCACCTTGAGGATGGAGTCTCAGAAGTGTAACTGCTAAGTCAAAGTGCAAATGCATATGTAATTTTGCTAGGTGTGAACTGGCATTCACCTTTTCATTTGCCATGTAGCCTATTTCTACTCTTAAATTTGCCATTTTCCTTCAAGGCATCTCTCTCCATCCAGTCAAACAAGTCAGACATTTGGAAATTTTCTCCAACGTTCCTTTTATTCCTTGCCTCCATCAAAGTAGACATAAAGTTAAAATAATTTTGCCTTCTAGGGGTTGGGTTCTGCCTTTAGCCCTGAAGTCCATGGCTTCAATTCAAACTCTTGTAAACTCTTTGGACATGCTTTCTTACACACTATATTATTAGTGTCTTGGGGCACACACACATTAGAGTGTATAATAGGAATTGGATTGGGTAGAAGGCCAGGGAATGCTTGCATTTAAAAAAAAAAAGATTCCTGAACTTATACCTGAAGACTGAACAGACATGAACTAGAGAAAGGGCTTTCGAGGGAGAGGGAAACATATCCTAAGGAGATGTAAGGTACTGTGGTAGGAGGGTGCGTGAAGAGTAGGAGGAACTGAAAGAAAGCTAATGAATTCAAAGCACAAAGTAAAAGAAAGCAAACTGGAGAGACAGAGGCCAGAACATGCAAGGTTGGTAGACCAGATGAAGGATTCCCTATTTTATTCTAAAAATTTATAGAAACCATTTTAAAAATTTAAGCAACAGGGTGACACAATCAGATTTGGGGATTGAAATCATTCTGGACACTGTGTAAACAAAAATTAGAGTAATCCAGGCAAAAGATGCTGACAGAGTATGATGGCAGTGGTGGTGGCAAAGCAGACAGATTCAAGAAATCTTTAAAAATGGGTTTAACATAGGGGCGCCTGGGTGGCTCAATGTGTTGGGCATCTGCCTTCGGCTCAGGCCGTGATCCCAGGGTCCTGGGATGGAGTCCCGCTTCGGGCTCCCCTGCTCAGCAGAGAACCCACCTCTCCCTCTCCCTCTGCTGTTCCCCTGTTTGTGTTCTCTCTCCCTCTCTCAAATGAATAAATAAAATCTTATTTTATCTATTTGAGAGAGACAGTGAGCGAGAGAGAGCACAAGGGGGGATGGGGGTTGAGGGCCAGAGGGAAAAGCAGATCCCCCTGCCACTGATCAGGGAGCCCGATGCGGGGCTCCATCCCAGGACCCCGGGATCATGGCCTGAGCCGAAGGCAGACGCTTAACCAGCTGAGCCACCCAGGCGCCCCTGAATAAAATCTTTTAAAATAATAGATTTAACATAAATGAAACTAATTAAAATATTTTAGAATCTCTACAAATAGATAGGGCTTAGTGATGGGTTGGTTAAAGGAGTGTTTCCCTTAACTTTTTTCCTGCTCCTATGACTTCATGAACAATGATCTGACAATGAACTAGGGAACCTGAAAGACAACCAGGTTGGGCTGAATGGAAGGGAGTGTAGAAATCGTGAGTTGGATTTTTGGACATGCTGAATCTGAAGTTCATTTGATGTTCTTTTTTTCTTTTTTCAGTGCAAAAATGTGTTTTTATAAAAGCACAGGGACAGGACCCATGGGCAGAAAGAGCTGCCTACAGTGCATTTAAAAATCTAAGATAAGACAGTAAGCACTAGGTGGGAAATAAAGGTCAGCTGGAAAGTTCGGGTTGATGACATAATTTCTGAGTCATCGGCAAACGACACAATTTGGAGTCACAGGTCTATATGAGAATGTCATATATGTATGTATGTAATGTAATGAGGAGAGGGCAGGCCTAGATCAAGTCTTGAGGACTGGTGACATTCACCACCACCAGAAAGAGGAAGAACAGCACACAAATGTAGTCCAGAAAGAGCGGTGGGTGGTGGGTGGGGGCAAGGGGGGTGTTAAAAGGAAGCCAGGGAAGGAGTAAAGGAGAGAATGCTTGGTTGTGTTGATTGCTGCTTGAGGTTGGGTTAAAATGAAGCCATAAAAAATATGATTATTAGATTGAGCAAGAGTCATTAGTAACCTCCATGAGGTCAGTGTCAGCGAGGTGGTGCAGGTGGAAGGCTCGTTACAGTTTACTGAGGAGACAATAGAAGGGGAGGAAGGTGAGACAGCTTTTGCTTCAGAGAAGTTTGACCGGGAAAGCAAGTTCGGAAGTGTAGAAGGAGCTGGAGGCCAGCGTGCAGTAAAGGGAAGTCTTTGAAAGGTAGGAGAGTGCTTGAATGCAGATGGGAACAGAGCAAGAGGGATTATCGCTTCAAGGAGGAGGGGAATAGGGGCGCCTGGATGGCTCAGTCAGTCAGTTAAGGTCATGTTCTCAGGGTCCTGGGAGCCAGGTGTCTGGCTTCCTGCTGGGCGGGGAGTCTGCTTCTCTTTCTGCCTCGGCCCCTCTCCCCCACCCCCGCCTCGGCTCATGCACTCTCTCCCTCTCTCTGAAATAAATAAAATCTTAAAAAAGAAAAGAAGAAGAAGAAGAAGAAGACGAAGAAGAAGGAGGGGAAGAAGAAACCAAGCCCCAGGGAAGGCCCGAGGGAATCAGATCTATGCTGAGGAATTGGCTGGCGATAGGAGAAGGGACACTTCACCAGCTGGAACAGGAGGGAAGGAGACGAGGGCAGGTGCAGATGGGCTTGTGGATCCAGTGTTACGATGATCAAAGTGTGCCCATCTGATGGTGTCTATTTTCCCAGTCAAATTGGAAGAGAGTTTGTCAGGTGCAGATAGTCACGGTAGGGATAGAAGTTTGAGGCTAGAGGGTCTACAAGACAGATACCAGAGAATTCGAAAGTGAGCTTCTAAGAGAAAGGTAGTATGATGGTCACACAACGTTGACAGCCGACTTTCACTTGTCAGTTGGCCTTACCATTCTTCTGTATTTAACATCCTGTCTCGTAAATTAATCCAAACTGATCTCTGCAAGAGTTTAGTCTGAATTAAGCAGATGACGGTTTCAATTCTTCACTTACGTCTGAGTCTGGATCTCTCAAAAGCAGAGCCCGAGGCAGAGGGTTTATGTGCTCTTCTTATTTTATTAAGGAGTACAATCCCGGGGTAGGAGAGCGAAGAACAAGGACAACAGCGCAAGGATGGCGGGAAAGCCAAAGTGAAACGGTGCGTGCTCGTTGTTGCAACATGCTGTTGATGGCTGGATTCAAAGGCTGGGCCCTTAGGAACTAGGACATGCTGTATGTCAGGACTGCTCACTTAGCAGGGAAGGCGGTAGAAAGCAGGAAGATTTTATCCACTGGCTATGCTCTGTGAGATCATGGATTCACCCCCTGCACCTCTGGGTGTGCCTGGGCCCCTAGTAGGAAGCTCTGGGGTGGGAGGAGAGACGTGCGAGGCGGGGCCGGAGGTGAATGAAGTGCTTTCAGCTTTGGCTGGTGTGAACTTGGTCAGAGCTCAGAAAGAGCTGGCCTGCCCAGCAGTAACGTAAGAGATAGATACACCCAAAGAAGTATCTTAGATAACTTACAATTGGCAAATATGACTTACTGATTTCACGGAAGTCAAGTAACACTTGAGAAACACAGGCAAAAATGGAAATGAACTCGCTGTTTCTAAAGTCATTAAGTGAAGTCCTCTCACCTGGCTGGTGAGCTGACCCGAGATTTTAAGACGCTCCGCACCCAGCAGGAGAATTTCAGATTTGCTTTGGGCAGGCTTACGCAGGAAACAATTTTAAAATTGTTTCATATCAAAACTTGTTACTATTTTAAAAATACTTAATTTTTTATTTAAATTTTAAAATTATTTAAGTTATTATTTAAAATTATTTTAACAGGGCAGAAGAATCTCATGGATTTTGAATGCTGACTTCTTTTCCTTAATCTTAAAGCTTCCCTGTCCTGCCATCTAGTGTTCAGTGGTTTCTCAGAGGGACAGCCGCACAAGGAGTTGCTTTATCTGTTTCTCAGTGGCAGCACCACCAACGTTTTGTGGCAAGGCAATTTCTAGTTGAGGGAAGCATTTGGGGATATTTATATCCCTGTCCCTCACCCACATCCCTCTGGGCATTGTGGGCTGAAAACACTCCCACACGTTTTCAAATGTGCCCCAGCACCCCGACCTTTGAAAACCACTGCCGGAAGGGTTGATGGTGAGCCCCTACTTTACAGATGAGGAAACCAGGGCTTGGAGAAGCGAAGAAACAAGAAACTACAGACACGCCTTGGAGTAGGTGCTCCATAAACAGAAGTCCTTTCTTAATGTCCCTTTGCAGAGGGTGTTTAAGTAACTTAGTGCATTTGTAATAGGACACAATTTACAAAATATTCTATTTTCACAGAGCTGGTATATCATAAAGTGAGGTTCGCTTGTCGGAGCGCCATGCTAACAAAAACAGAAGAAATGATAGATCAGAAAGAAGTCACGAAACCCAAAGAGTGTTAAGAATTCGAGAAAAGATTGTAGGAAGAAATTATAAATAAAGCAGGCTATTCAGCTTAGAAATTGGAATGAGGATTTGATAGTGGCCTTCTAGCGTGTGAAAGATTTTCACACAGAGAATGGAGTATACTTGTGCCATGCTATATAGTCAGAGATAATGTGAGTTAATGGTATTTGCATCAGGGTAGTGTTTGTACAGAGCTTGAAAGCTTACCAAACACTTTCATATACATTATCTCATCTTAATAATTTGTATAGCATTGATTGAGTTTAAAATGGCAATTATATGTATCTTGTTATGTACATATGTAAAAGATGAAGGAAAAACAATCATTACTGATAAAAATGGGAGAAAGGACTACTGGATATAAACATATTCAATGATTCAGGTTTTTATTTTTTTTTAAGATTTTATTTATTTATTTGACAGAGAGAGAGAGAGAGAGAGAGACAGCGAGAGAGGGAACACAGGCAGGGAGAGTGGGAGAGGGAGAAGCAGGCTTCCCGCTGAGCAGGGAGCCCGATGCAGGGCTCGATCCCAGGACCCTGGGACCATGACCTGAGCCAAAGGCAGACACTTAACGACTGAGCCACCCAGGTGCCCCTCAGGTTTTTAATTTTTTTTAAAGATTTTATTTATTTAAGAGAGAGAGAGCATGAGCTGGGGGAGGGGCAGAGGCAGAGGGAGAGGGAGAAACAGACTCTCCCTGAGCAGGGAGCCTGATTCAAGGCTCAGTTCCAGTACCCCAAGATCCTGACCCTAGCCAAAGGCAGACACTTAACCAACTGAGGCTCCCAGGCACCCCAATGATTCAGGTTTTAATTAGGTAGGAAGATGGGAGTTCATATGGGCAGGCCCATGCCTGACCACCTGACATCTGGGAAATGCAGGGAATTGGTTAATTTAGTTGAATATATAGAAGATAGATGATAGATAGATAGATATTAGAAGACATGGCTTGCTGAGTAAACCAACAAACCATCAATCAAAGTGAAATCAAATTCAAAGAGAAAGTACATATGCATGACATATCACAGACTATCACTGAAAACAAACCCCAAATTTTAGAAAACAATAAAGTTAGGAACCAAGATTATTGGGAATGCATGAGGCACAATGAAAACACAGGACAAAAAAGATGATATAAGAGAAAACCCTGGGAGAAAGAGAGTTTTGAGAAGAACTCCTTATGAGAAAACAATTGCATGCAAGCTGCAATCATCTAATTCACTATTCATGAGGAATTGTTCATGCTATTACCTACATACGTTAGCTCAAATAACTAGAAATGGCATAAGTTCTAAGAACAATTGACTATGTACGGTGCATGAATATGTGTTTTCATAGTTACATTATCTGACCAACTTTTAAAGATTCCATTTATTTAGTTATTTAGAGGGTGCAAGCTGGTTCAGGGGCCGAGGCAGAGAGAATCTCAAGGAGACACCACGCTGTCACAGAGCCTGACATGGGGCTCGATCCCACAACCCTGAGATTGTGACTTGAACAGAAACCAAGAGTCTGACACTTAACCGGCTGAGCCCCCCAGGAGCCCCCTGACCAACTTTTAAATCCAAGAATTATCTCCAGTGATGGGCTGTTATGCCTTCCTCTTTGACATTATTCATTCAACAGATAGCGCGCCTACTGTGTGCCAGGCACTCTTTAGGCACTGGGGATCCAGTCGAGGACAGAATAAACATATTCTTGCTCTCATGGAGATTACTTTCTTGAATGTGTGTAGGGGGTGGGGAGGGGAGGAACAACAGACGAGCAAAATAAAGTAAAAACATTGCAGTATGTCAAGGGTGGTAGGGAGATGGTAAAGCAGGGAAGGAGGGTAGGGACTGCTGGGGCATCAATAAAAAAATAACATTTGTTGCTCAGGATAAAATATTAAGTGAAAAGAACAAAACTGAGGGGCGCCTGGGTGGCTCAGTCAGTTAAGTGACTGACTTGATTTTGGCTCAGGTCATGATCACAGGGTTGTGAGATTGAGCCCCCCTGTTCGGCTCCAGGCTCAGCAGGGAGTCTACTTAAGTCTCTCTCTCTCTCTCTCTCTCTCTCCCCTTCTCTCTCTGCCCCTCCCCCTTCTCTAAAATAAATAAATGCATCTTTAACAAAAACAAGACTGAAAACTGCATATAAGTATATTGCCTATTTTCATGTAAAAATAGATTGAACACAATGTGCACAGAAAAGAGAATCAAAGGAAATATTCCTATATATTCAAGTGATTATCTTCTTGGTTGATGAAACTAGGAGTGATTTTTTTAAAGTGCTTTTCTTTATATTTTGCTATTTTGTTAGTTTTCTATGTTAGCATGTATTACTTTTATAAATCAGAAGTGATAAAAAGTTTTAATCATTTTTCTCAGTATGTTCTTCTTCTTCACCAAATGGAACGATTCATACCCAGCATAATATATTTGTGTTAGATGTATAGAGGAATCATTTTCTAGAAAGATAAAATAAAACCTTCTTGAAATGCTCAATAATATTCTTGTCACGATTCACTGTTCTTTCTACTAAAATGTTACGTTTTTTAAACTCTGGGCCCTATGCCCTGATTTCTCTCCCCTCATTCCCTAACTGCTTAGACCACTTATAAAATGCTTACCATCTATTGTTTTGCATTAGTAACCCCCCTTCAAGAGGCACTGGCTAAGAACATGGATTCCAGAGACAGGCAGCTTGAATTTGAATTCCATTTTGCTACTCACTGGCTGTGTAACTTTGGCCAAGTGGCCTAATCTTCCTGTGTTGCCCCTTCCTCACACAGAAAACAGGATGTGCATAATTCCTATCTCGTAGGTTATTGTGAAGAAGAGTGAGTCCATCCATGTAATAGTGCTTAGGACAATGCTTGGTATATATTAAATGTTACTCATTATGACTCTAAATTTAATTTTCCAGAAGAAGAGGACAATGTGGAGGACAATATCAAATGTGTGATATTTCTCTATATTCTTAGCTCCAACTAAACACAGTGCTTAGGAAATGCATCCTACCCATTTTGTATCCCTAGGACCTAACATGTGGGGAACAGGTGAGATTTGATGTGGGGTAGGAGAGAATAAAATGTCAAGCAGTTTGGTATGTTATGTTTGTAATCCACTCTGTCATTCTTCAAGGTAAACAGCAGATATGAAAGCGAAGGCTCTGAGAATTTAAACAACCTGCCCAAGATCACCCCGCTGTTAAGTGCAAATTAAACCCATGTTTGTTTGATTCTGTTCATTGTACTATGTGTTGGAAATAAACGTGAATAAATGGATGAGTGAATTTGAGAAGGATCTGGAATTGTCCTTTGAGCTCCTCCTGTGTTTATTTATTTACCGCTGTATTCCCAGAACTTAGCACAGTGCCTACTTCACAGGAAGAGCTCAATAAATATTTATTGTTAAGTGAATGAATAAATAAATGAAGAAAAGGACAAAGGAACAAATTAAGGAATGAGTAGGCAAAACACCCTCTCAAAACATTATTTTCAGCCTTAATATCCAGGCTCCTACATTCAGTATATGACAGATTAATGATAAATGCATCTATTCAGTACCTAGAGAAAGTAGAGGAAATAATCCATTACTTATTTGCTACATGTACAAATTCAGACCAACTGGTACACAATCACCTGTGGTTTTATTTTTATAAAATGAAGAAGTAATAAGTCTCCAGCTGAGCAACCATAAGCTCCACTTGTTTGGCTGTGGGTTCATGTGGAACAGGCAAAGGGATTCAAACAAATTCATATAGTTCATCCCAAACATATTTTCTCTTTCGATTCAAGGAACTCTGGGAAAATATTTTTGTTTATATTTTAAATTATTTCATTTCCCCTGTTCTGTTCTACCATTCCCCCCACCGCTCCTCGGCCTCAAATCAGCCTCAAGCTGGCAAAGGTTTAGAGGGACTACTGGAGGGACTATTATAGATGCTTCTTTTGATTCAAACTAGTCCCCCACCTCCTCTTAATATAAGCATGGGAGAAACACCGTAAGTTTAACATAAAATGGATTTATTTATAATAACATGTCAACATGATAAAAACACATTAATATATCTACAGGGTATGATGAAAAACTGCTACAAAAATCAGCTGTAAAAATAATTTTCATTTAGATGAAAAATAGCAGAGAGTTCAGGAATGAGCCAATATGTATTTTTGTGAAGAAAGTTTATATCCCACTGGTGCTTACAAGACATTTCTCAATTTATAAAAATATGCTTTCCTGCATGATTTTAGAGTTTATAAAAATACTCATGCTGGAAATGGCATAATATCATTGTGTTTTATATGCTTACATTCTCTCCACCCACACATACAAATCTTCAACATTAGAACTAATTTTGGAACAGGGAGGTTGCTTTGAGATAGCCAAATAACTATAATATGCAAATACCGTAGAGCAGAAATATAAACAAGATGAGTGTTAGTCGCAGATGATTTTAAGATTTTGAGATCTACTACTAATGCACAGTATTGAGATCTACTACTAATGCACAGTATTGAATAAGAAATCTTTCTCAGTGGTAGAACTAGAAGCTTGCTACAAATGAGGATATACTTATGTTTGATGTTATTATTTTTAGTACCACACGTATCTGGGGGTATAGTTATATAGTTAAACACCATTGTAGGCATACGACATGGTTTCTTTCCTTTATTTCATTTTGTGTGGCCATTAGTGGATAGTGAAAACTGTCTGAAGCATTTCATAAGCCTAAATTTCTATTTTATTAGGATAAAACTCTTTTTCTTCATTGAATTGGATTATGAGCAATAAGTTTTATTGTAAAAATGAATCCTTTTAAATTTTATAACATATGGGGAATCATGACAGATACATAACTATTAAAGATTAATACAAACATACAGACACATAGACATACCTGTAGATTATTGTCTGGCTCCTAAATATTTGCATCCCATGCACACATTTTGGTACAAAAAGGTAGACATTGTGTTAAGACTGATAGAAATAGAGCATACCCCACAATCTATGTATAGTCTTTGCTTCTTTGTGCCTGCCTTTTGTTTATATTGCTTATGGTTTTTCACACAAGTGTGCTAAGTTTGACTCTTGTATCAGTCATTTTTTGCTTCAGTAACAAGCAACCCCAACATTTCAGGAACTTATACTAATATAGATTTATTTCATGCTCATAGAACTTCGATGGGCTCTATGTGCTTTTTTTGCTTTTTGTTTTTCAGTTCAGGAGTATCTGAGGAAGGCTCTTCTTTTGGCAGAGATCAGAAGCCCAAGAAGCCAAACCAAACCATGCAAGCATATTTAATACCTCTTCCAGGATAGGGTGTATGTCACATCTACTCACATTCCATTGGTCGAAGCAAGTCACATGTCCTAGCCCCCTGTCAATGTGATAGGGAAGTATATGCCCCTCCTCCCCCTCCCAGGGAGGATGCAGGTAGGAGGGGTAGTAAATACTAGTTGAAAGGTAATACAGTCTGTCTTGATTACAGATTAAAAAGCCAAGTCATACCAGTGAGTTAAAAAAAGAGTTAAATACTAAAATATCATTGCAGATTTAAGTAAAATTTTTCTATTTCTTTGGAGAACTACTTACAAAGGACATGATTGTTTGGGAGCCAAAGTAGAAGTTTAGAGAAAGCAATCAGATGTATTAATTAAATCTAAGAAAAGACAAAACAAAACATATTAATTTCTTTCTGGGGCTTCCTTAAGCACCTAAGCTTACCTCTGTCATTTTACTTATTACTATGTTTTCCAATCATTCATTTCCGAAGACAGAGTAGTCTCTATTATCTTTGCATATCCAGGGCCCAGTAAAATCCCTGGCATGAAGTAAGCACTCAATGAATCCATGCATACATAATCCAGAATATGTTGTTCTTATTCTTTCTTTCTTTCTTCCTTTCTTTCTTTCTTTCTTTCTTTCTTTCTTTCTTTCTTTCTTTCTTTCTTTCTTTCTTTCTTTCTTTCTTTCTCTCTTTCTTTCTTTCTTTCTTTTTCTTTCTTTTTCTTTCTTTCCTTCCTTCCTTTTCCTTTCTTTTCTTTCTTTCTTTCTTTCTTTCGAGCCGGGAGTCATGGGGGGAGGGGCAGAGGGGGAGGGAGAAGGACAGACAGACTCCATGCTGAGTGTGGAACCCCTAGGAGGCTGGACTCCATCTTACCACCCTGAGATCATGACCTAAGCAGAAACCAAGAGTTGAACACTTAACCTGCTGAGTTAGCCTAGAACTCCTTATTGTTTCTTTTTCAATGCTAAAACTATTTATATTTATAACATAGGAGAACAAACACATTTGCTTTTCTCTTTCCCATTTTCTTTTTCTACATGGGACTTTTCACTTTTCCTTCACTCAGTGAGGTGAACTTATTTTGAATAAAATAAGTTGAACACACTACGTTTAATATACCTCAAGTATTTTCCTGCAGGTAAGCTTTGTGCACATGCACACACACGCCAGTGTGGGCATATGTGTGTGTGTGTGAGAGAGAGAGAGAGAGAGAGAGAATGATCTGTACAAATAGTTTTTATACCTTTACCAGATATCTTTAGGGTAGTCACTATTCATTTACTATACTACTGATAAAAATCAGTTCTTGAGCCGGCTTCTTTCCACATTTATTTCTTTTGTGATTTGTTTACTGGGAAAACCTTCAGAGATTCACATTATGCAGTTCCAAGCCTGTCAGGAGGACCATTACCATACTAGCACAGTTAAAAAGATTTCAAATAGGTTATATAATGCAGTCCCCTCACAGTAAATAGCAGACAACAATATAAAGGAATGAGAAAGTGATGATAATTCCAAAAAAATGAAAATGGAAAGAGTAGAATGCAAACTGGTTTCTATTACCATTCAACACATATAATAAACCGTTCAATTTTTATAAAATTATTGTTAAACTCACTTGGCTCAGTTGTGCATTTTTCATGATTTAAACTTCACACTGAAGTCATGAAGTATTTTTAAATGAAGTTCATATGAAATTGCATCTTTGCAAGTCATCCAGAAATAATATAGAGATATCATCTCTGCAATTCCCTCTGCTTCTTCAAACCATGACTTTCCAATTCTGTAGCTGATATTAGAAAGACGAAGTATGTGACCAGAGTAGAAAATATTATCTTTATGTAGCTACACAAAAGGAAACAGAATTTGCTCATGATTTTTACATATGCATATCATCTTACTACAGGAAACTTAATTGTTCATGAAACTTTTGAAGATTCAAATGGATAGGATTTCTTAGTACAAATGAACTTGGCTTTTGTTTTTTCTTATAGGAGTGATGACAGTTTAGCGACTAAATGAATTATCCAATGGGCTCCTGGGTGGCTCAGGTCATGATCCCAGGGTCCTGAGACTGAGCCCCACATCGGGGCTCTCTGCTCAGCGGGAAGCCTGCTTCTTCCTCTCCCACTCACCCTGCTTATGTTCCCTCTCTCACTGTCTCTCTATCAAATAAATAACTAAAATCTTCTAAAAAAATGAATTATCCAAAAATCACAGCTTCATGAAATATCAGATTTATAATGAATATTCAGAAGATTTTAATTTAGAGACCCACACATATCGTGGCAGAAATAGTAAAGTGATTCAAAATAGTTAACATTTGAAACCTCAAAATTCCTGGGGTGCCTGGATGGCTCACTTGGTTAAGCAACTGCCTTCAGCTCAGGTCATGATCCCAGGGTCCTGGGATCGAGCCCCATGTTGGGCTCCCTGCTCAGCGGGGAGTCTGCTTCTCCCTCTCCCTCTGCTGCTCCCCCTGCTTGTGCTCTCTCTCTCTCTCACTCACTCTCTCTCAAATAAATGAAAAAAAAATCTTAAAAAAAAGAAATCTCAAAATTCTTGGCTTAATGCTGAAAAATATTTGCAATACAATAAGATCAAGCTGCTTTTATCTGATGCTTGTTTCTGTGCTAAGGATTCTATCAGATACAAACTTAGCTAAGACTATGACAGAAAGCTATGATCTAGAACACCCAGCAGCAAAGGAGTGAGAACATAAAATTCTTGTAGGGATTTATTTTTTAATTTGTATTTGAAAAATGTTCCTAACAGATGAGAAAAAGTAAGGAGTTATTCATAAAACCTTTGGATTATTTCCACAAAAATGTTCCATGGTGTAGAATGTACTTTTAACCAAACTAAGAATTCATTTCTCCAATTTATAAAAGCTATTCATTCCTTCTACTACGAATCCAAACATTTCCTCATCTGTACCCCTCAAGAGACTTGACTCTTTAAATGAGACTCAAGAATAAGTGTTTATGGCACCCTTTTCCATGAAAAAAGAGGAAAAAACAGTCCCTTTTCAATGTTGACAAATTCTAGTGGGTAAGAAAGTTGGGGGTTACTCGGTGTGACAGGAAACTTGTCAGAGGGGCATATGTCCAGTGTATTTGATACCATGGCAACCTTTCTCAGGTGAAAGCCTGGAGTTTGCCGCGGTGCATCCAAATTTTGTAGAATAAGTTTCGCAGTGGGGCGGGAGAAGGATGTTGTTGAGACTTTCAGACTCTGGATGGAGGAGTCATAGAAAACAGGTAAATATACAAATGCAGAACAGATTTAACCAGCAAACTGGTTAAAGAGCAAAAAGGGAACAACTGGTGAGAGCTAACAACAGGTGTCTTTATGACTGATGCAGAGAGCCTTTGCAGCAGGAATTCAGGGTTGAAGCTGACTTTGGGCTTCAAGAAATATAGTCAATGTTGGGACTTAGAAACATGGGATTTATTCAAGACAAGTTTCGTTAATTCTCTCTCTCTCTCTCTCTCAAAAAACCAAAACCCCAGAAACCAAACTTCCTTGCCTTCAGGTTGTTTACTTTAAGCTATCACCACTTGATTTAGCTTTTTCCCTGTAGGCATCATAAAGATACATTAGATTTTCAAATGAGGGAGTAAAGGGCAGGAAGGGTGTATAATCAGGCTCTTTTTTTTTTTTACAAGGCCATGTTTCTAAGAGTATTTATATCATAGGCTATGAAAACTGGAAACAAAAATCAAGTACTTTCTTTCCTATGCAACTAAAGAGAGTTTGGTGGGGAAAAAAGGAGGTGCCATTTCACTTCAATGAGTTAAAGAAGAATAAGTCAAAAAGTTAACGACTTGTTTTTAAATTGTTTCATGGGTACAAGTGTTCTTGAGAGCCTAAGGGCATTGTTCGTGGGATACTTCTTTTGTATGTAGCATGGTAGACGCTGGAAAATTCTTGAGGCTTGAATGACTTTCTGCCAAATTAGCATTTAACTTACCAAAAGAATTCCTCCAATGATTCACCTTTACAGTAAACCTAATAATAGTAGTTACCTGAAAAAAAGCCATAGTAAATGTGGTTCTAAATTTTTTTAAATATTTTATTATTTATTCATGAGAGACAGAGAGAGAGAGAGGTGGAGGCAGAGGGAGAAGCAGGCTCCCCGCTGAGCAGGGAGCCCAATATGGGATTCGATCCCAGGACCCCAGGATCATGACCTGAGCGGAAGGGAGATGCTTAACCATCTGAGCCACCCAGTCGCCCTCTAAGTTTTATAAAAGAGAATTAGAATCAGATCTAAAACAAAAAAATGAATGCCTTCAAATTTATTTTTATGTTTTGTTGTTTCCAAAATGATACTTGAAAAAGATCTTAACAGGCTGGAAATATACATTTTTTTTTAAAAAGAGGATGATACTAACTTAAGGTGATTTCCTCCTGAGGAAAAGTTGTAAAGCCCTATTTCCAAGAATATAGCTGAAGATTGCTTTGAATTTTTTTTTAATTTTTTTTCCTGGAAAAACTCATGAGAGATGCTATGGTAAGTTTCTCATTATACATTATGATTTTTAAGTATTTCCCTATTCTATGTTTGTAGCCAAGTATGCCTGACGTTCCGTACATTTTATTACATAATCTATGTGAGATATCAAGTGGATCACATAATGAAAGCGTTTCAGAGCAGGATCACTGTGGGGATGCCAACCACATGCTCACTTTCTGAATACGGGCAAGGGAACCAAAGTGTCGAATTTGTACATTGTTGTCCTCCCTACCTGCCTTCTCCCTTTGCCCAGTGACAGGAGAAGCTTTCTAGAACACTAGGATGATCACACAAAGAGGAAAAACGAAGTGGGGGAAATAAAAGCTGCCTCCAGCAAAAATGGAAGACGTTCCCCAAGAAGGTGAGAATTACCCTTGCGGTGGAAGCCGCAGAGAGACCGGCACACGGGAGCTGGGCTACTCAGTTACGGTTTGCAGGCGTAACTGCTTCCGGCTGCATATGGATGATACCTTCCACATGGCACTCAGTCCTTCTCCTGAGACATTGGTTTCAAGTTCTGCATCGTAAGATGTTAACCAAAAGAACCAAATCACCTTTCCCACTGTTAAAGAGTTGTAGTCACTGGGAGGAGAACATTAAAAAATAATCCCACCTTTTCAATTTTGAAGATCATGAAGGCAGCAAAAAGCACCGGATGGAAAAGCTGTGCTGGGGAACATGGTAAATGGTAATTGACATAGGAAAGACGTTAGGGTTCGAAGCCTTTCTTTCTAAGAGAATTCTCGAGACATCTTTGGTGCACAAAGGTGGTTTTATTAAAGCCCGGGGACAGGACCCTGGGGGCCGAATGAGCTGCACTGGGGTCATGAGGAGTGGCCGATTATATACTTTCAAGTTGGGAGGGGGTTAGGGATAGCGTTAGATCTCTAAGGAATTTTGCAAGCAAGGTTTCAAGGACCTTGAGGGAGTTAGCTATTGTTGGGAAAAGGTCATTTATTACCGTCTAATAAAACTTGAGTCATGGGACCCTTCAGATGTTTATCAGTGGGTCATGTGCTTGGGGGATGATTGCCAACACGTATCTTGGGGGGTTTAGAGATAAAGGAAGTTTCCAAAGGAATTTTTATATGTTAAAGTAAACTTATGGGATCCTGGATGTCGGGCTAACTTTGCCTTTTGCCCTTAGCAAAGTATTAACATTGAGGCAGCTGAGCTCCTAGAGGAATGTCACTCTGCCTGTTTGAAGGACTTGTCAATGGGCTGCAAGTAGTAAGGAAATTTAATAATTTTTCTTCTGCCTTTGTTTCCCACAAAAGGAATGAGCAGGGGTTACTTGAGTTCCACAGAGAATGGAGAGGTCAGAACGTACTAAAACCTCAGGGAGAACTCAGTTCCTGTAACATTTCTATTTGTTTCCAAGGTTAGCATGGCCTGGGAAAAGAAGCATAATTTTTTGAAGTAAAACCATTATTTTATTTCAAGTTTAGTTTATAAGGGACAATACTATCTTCCTCTAGCCCATACAAATAAATAATTTCTGGCTCTAAGCAGTAATAGATTAAATAAGCAGATTAATTTTGTACAAAAGGTAAAGTCTGAATTGTCTCTGAACTTGGTAATGGAAATAGTAGTCCTTCCTTCCTTTATTCATTCATCAAACATTCAAAGAATGCCTTCAAAGTAAAGGCTCAAGGGGACAAGAGATCGTCATAAATAGTTACTAATAATAGTACAAATGCAGTTTATAATTGTTTATTTTAACAAAATAAATCATATCAGATTCTGGAGTGTTGCTTGTATAGCTCTCTCCCTTGGGAAAGGGTAGAATTATGCCTACCCTTGGTGTGGGGGTGTGTGCTACTCAAGTATATAGCAGTGCACAAAAAGAAGAGTTGAGAATTACAACTGTACGGTAATATAATGAAGAGTTTTCTTGTTCTGAGGCTTTTGTAGTCACTTTATACCAATTACTGTCCTAGAAAGTGATAATTACACAAAAGAGATACAGCTACAGGTTAACAGAATGCAGAGCAAGAGATGAATTCTAGCCAAGAGTGATCAGGGAATCCTTTGTGACAGTGGAAACAGATGGGCATGATTATGAGATATAAGACTTTAAAAGGTAAGATAGCTCTTTAATTATTAAACAATACAGTCTTAAAACATTTATTGAGAACCTAGGTGATTGGAATACAAAGATAAGCAGGATAAAATCCTTGCCCTTGAATATTTCAGGGAGGGACATAGGCACCAAAAAAGGGAGAAAAAAAAACAATGCAAGAGAGCAAATATAATGTTCTAGCACAACACGATGCTAGAACAGCAGTGATAAAGGACCTTGCAGGGGCAAACAGAAAGAACCCTTTAGTGCTGCCTGTGAGAGGATAGGGGAATTGAGATAATGTTATGTCTGAAACGAGATATTATGGATTATGTCTGTTACTCATTTGTTCAACTAACATGTATTAAGTACATGAATTAACTTATAGTAAGTACAATTAACATGTACTATGTACGCAGCTTGCCCTCAAGGGATTAATAGTCAAATGGTGAACCAGACATATAAATGGATAAGTACAATGATGGATTTAATTAAGTATAAAGCACATGGCATTATTAAAGACAAGGTGGTCAAATGTATCTGGGAGGTTGCAGAATGGCTGCAAAAAGGAGGTGAATTTTGAGACACGGAGGTCTTTGTTAGGCAGATTGTGATTGGGAATACCGAGGGCTAAAGGAGTTCTAGACAATGAAAACAATGAGAGTAAAAGAACAGTGTTCTGCTACAGTGTGGTGTGTACACAGAATGGAAAGAGCTTTGGGTAAGGAAGATGAAGCAAGAAATGGGGTTGGCAATGACCAGATTATAGAAGGCCTTGAATGCAGACTTAAAGACTGAATTTTACTCTGTAGACCAGTACTTTTCAAACTGGATTCCAGTTCTTTAGTTCCAAGAAGTACCTAAGGAAGGTACTGGGCATACCAAAAAGGCAGATTTTAGGAGTCCATGAATTCTAGAGTCTGAAGTTTTAAACATTAATCTTTAGGCAATGTAAAGTGTTTGAATGTTTTTTTTTCTTGCTGGAACAAGTGTTTATTATTCTTTGTATTTAGTATTAACATTTAGTATCTGCCATTATTATTCATGTCATTCCATCATTTTATAGATGGCTACCTGTTCATTTGTGTAAAACCAACCAAAAACCTTAAAACCCAAGGAATTAATCAGGCCTAAGATTCCATCTATCAATTAAATTTTCTCTAGGCAGGCTCTTTTCAAAGCCAGGAGTCTCAAAGCATGATTTCCCTCATGCATTTTTGAAATCCTGTTAACTTAAAGAAGAAATGCATGAGTGTTTGAACATTTTTAAGGAAGGAAGTGATAGGCTAAGAACTGCTCTAGGAAGATTCGTCCATCTACAATACCATGCTAGAAGTCTGGAAGTCATCCAAAATTTCTCCCTTTCTATCCTAATCCATAAATAAGCAGTCACTAAATCCTATTCATTCTTCCTTTTAAATATCACTCAAATCTACACTTTCCCCTCCTTTCCTACTGAAACTGCCAGTGGTTCAAGTCTTACACTTTTTCCCCCTGGTCAAATACAAGAGCCTTCTAACTTACTCTTCCATGCTCTTCAGTCACTTCTATCCATAACTTTGTCATACCACTTATTGCACCATTTTTGAAATTTATTAAAATGTATATGATTTCCATTAGAGTATAAGTCCCTTGAAAGCCGGTATGGGAGGTCCTGAAGGACTGCCAAATCAGGATTCACTGCTAAATGTCACACAGTCAGTCATTCTGTCTTACTCCATCATTCCCCACCCCCTTTCTTTTGGATCATTCCCATTAGCACATAAGCATGTTGTATTTTTCCTCGTCCTAAAAAATCTACTCTTGTCTCCACATTCTCCAGTTGCTACTGCTCCCTTCATAGCAAACCTCATACATTTCTCTGCTCCTTATCACAGCAAAGAATTGTATAGAATCATCTTTTCTATTTCTTCACTTTAATTTTCTCATCAACTCACTCCATTCTGACTTTTATCTCCATTATTCCACTATAAAGTCATTTATCAAGGTTATCAAATCCAATAGTCAACTCTTCATCCTCATCTCACTTGACCCCTTGGTAGCATTAGACATGGCTGATAATAGTGTCTTGAAAAGTCGATACTTTCTTAAATTTCCTCCTATCTTAGTGGATATTCCTTCTTAGTATCTTTTGCTAATTCCTCTTCCTTTTATAGTTCTGTAAATCTGAGATATCTCCATGTAAGCATCTCTTCCTTTTATTGTTTATATTTATTTCCTAAGGGATCTCTAGTTCCATCGCATATATACTGATGATTTTGAAACTTGCACTTCCAGTCTGGACCTATGCCCTGAAGTTCACACTTTGTGGTCGACTACCTACTGGACATGTCCTTTTGAATTTCTATTAAACATCTCACACTTACCATGGTCAAAAGAGAATTTTGTTCCTCTCATCCTTCCCTTCCTCCCAACTTATTTCTCATGAAGACTTTTGCATTTCAGTCTATGACACCCTTGTCCATCTAGTTGTACGGGCCAAAAAAATCTAAGTCTGTCATTCCTTTTTTGTGATTCTTCTCACACCTCACATCCAACCATTGGCAAGTCCTCTTGGATTTGCTAAAATCAAAGTGTATGTTAAATTTGAATGGCTCCCCCCATCTTCACTGCTACCACCCTGGTGTAAGCTACTATTAACCCTCACCTGTTCTACTACAATAGACTCTTAGTTTCTCTGCCTCCACTCTTGTCCCTTTAGATTCTTTTCCACACAGTCATCTAGAGAGGTCCTTTAAATTTATAATTTGTATCATGCCACTCTCCTGTTCAAAAATCTTCCAAAAATATGATTACACTTTTTAAAAAAAGATTTTATTTATTTGAGAGAGAGAGGGAATGAGAAACAGCATGAGAGGGGAGAGGGTCAGAGGGAGAAGCAGGCTACCCAACGAGCCGGGAGCCCGATGCGGGACTTGATCCCAGGACTCCGGGATCATGACCTGAGCCGAAGGCAGTCACTTAACCAACTGAGCCACCCAGGCGCCCCATAATATGGTTATACTTTTTAAGAAGTCCAGAGTTTTTAACATAGTCTACTCAATATGGTCTGGCTCTAGGCATTCTGACTGCAAAGCCCTGCATTCTCATTCTTGTACTCACCACTCTGGACACATTGTTCTTCTTGCTATATCTCCTCTATGTTATTTGTACTGTGTCTTGCACTTGCTCGTCTTTCTGTGTGGAATGCTCTAATCTCAGATATTTCAATGGCTCCTTCCTCCACATAATTCTCAGGTCTCTGCTAAAATGCTACATTCTTAGAAAGACTTCCTCTGACAACCTATACAAAATGCCTGTTCAACCCTCCGCCCCTTTCATCTGTGTATCCATTTACTCTGCTCATTTTTCTTTATAGCACTTGTCACTAATATTACATTATATTATATATTTGTTTGCTTGTTTATTGCCTGGCTTTTCTACTAGAATGTGACAAAGATTCTCTCCTTGACCTGATTCTTGTCAGACTCCTCTGAGCCCAATTAAGCCCCATCCTTGGGCATATCCTCAAGAGCCCAGTTTTAGCAAGAATCCTACTAAGTTAGTTCAGCCAGAGTAATCGTTCTCACTACCCAACAAAATTCCTTGTCTTTACCATCACCTTGGCTTGTTAGGAATTCCATGGAATTGGGGTTGACCCAAGTTTTCAACAAGTAAATGACATTTAAAAAAAAATAAATGACTTTAAAAAATTATTATAAATTAAAAGAGACATAAGATCCATATTAACAAAAATGGCTTGTTAGGAAATGCATAGGAATGGCATGGCTTGTTAGGTCAGCTTAGCAAAGAATTACTCTACCCTTTTACTTTCTCTTTTTTTTTCTTTTTTAAGTAATGTCCATGCAAACCTGGGGCTCAAACTTAAGACCCCAAGATCAAGAATCACATGCTCTACTGACTGAGCCAGCCAGGCACTCTGAATTACCCCATCCTTTCAGTAATTTTGTACTCACTAACCCTCCACCTTGTTCCTTGGCTATACAACGCTACTTTCCATTATTGTATTCAGAATTGAGCCAAATCTCTCTCCCCTCCTATAAACCCCCATTGCAGTAGTCCTTATCCTATAGGGATATATATACAAACATAGCAACAGTTCTGAATAAAACATGCCTTACCTTCTTTAAAACTGTATCCTCAGTGCCTAGCATAGCGCCTCGTTCTCAGTAGGCATTCAAAACATCTTTTTCAATAAATGAATATATTTAGAATAAGGAATGATATACTCAGAATTTGGGAATCTTTAATGGGTGGAGCTAATTTTATAACACTTCTAAAACATTTCAATATTTTAAAAAACAGAGGGTGAAAGTTTATCAATAAATACTTTAAAAAGTATTAACACATTTAATTTCACAGAATCGGAACCTCAGAGTTAAGAGCTCTTCAAGGGCACCTAGTGGAAGCCCACATTTTAATTAAAAAAAGAAACTGAATTCCCTGTTTATTTTTTTAAAGGTCTTTATTAGAGGGTGAATTATTTTAACATTTACAGAGCATTTGGAAATTTTGAAATTACCTAATTGATCTTTACACTAATTAATCATGTCAAAGCTTTGTAGTTAATGCTAACAGGATTGAGCCTACAAACCAAAGCATTAACACCCACTTAAGGTCATTAAAAGTGGATTACAAAAGACTTCAAATAATATATATACTGTATCGTTTTGTCAAGGCTTGTTTTAATTCCAAAGCACAGCCATAACAAAGTGGATAATCAATTCAAGGTGACATTAGTATCTCCTTATTCAACCTCACCAGTTTTAAAGTATTCAGTATAGATAGGCACTGAACCCATGCCAGGAGGGAAATAATTGATTTAACTGATCTAAAAGTGTGTTTGAGCTTTTTTCAGACAAGCTGTCAACACACACATGAAAGCAAGTTTCTAAAAATGCTGTCAGATCCATAATGTTTATACAGCAAAGCAAACAACCTTTGTTATTCCTATTAATGCATCTGCTCATGGAAGAAATTCCATCCAAAATGTTTTATTTTTCTCAGCTACACTGGAAATTACAATGTTGACCCATATTGAAGCAATTTAGAAATGTACTCAGCCACAAAATGGAAGTGGATTACATTAAGTTTAATATGTTACTAGGGTACCTGCTGAAAATTACACCTCAGAGGTATATAGTACATTTCCTTGAAAGGGTTTCAAGTATTGTCATAGGAATTGCATCTACTTATCTTTTTGAAGAAGGTTGGGCCCAGTAATATTATTTTCTCAACTTTACAAATCAGTAATAATGTCAAGAGGTAAATATGTGTAGGGGAAATAACATACCAAGATCAAACAGTTTGTTGATACCTTGGACTATCGCCTATAGTACTTTATAGTAATCTTAACTTTTTCCTTTGATAGTTTCGTTCTAAAATGGGGAGTAGGATTGGGAGTTGAATTTCCTAACGGCTGAAGAGAACGTTGAATATAATCTATTTCAACACTACTAGTTTTGCCAATGAGATATGAAATGATCTGTTGAAGGACACACTGCTCAAGTGGCTAAGCTGGAGCATAACTCAGGATTTTTGTTTCTAAATACTGTGCTTTGTCTACAACACCATAGTACTGCTTATGATCAGAATAATTATTGAACTAAATCCAACAGGGTTTGGGATATTCAACAGGTAAAATGACCCAATTTTTCAACAAATAAATGACATTAAAAAAAGGGGGGTGGAGGAAAAATCTTTATAGATTAAAAGAAACATAATATCCATATCAACAAAATGCTAAACTGTAGACTTTTAAAATCTTGATTAGAATAAACCAAACATAAAATTACATTCTTAAGGCAATCAAGGGAGATTGAATACAGAGTGGGGATTCTAGGATAGTAAGAAACTACTGTTAATTTTGTAACATGTGATAGTGGTAGTGTGGTGATACTAAAAAGAAGTCCTTATCTGTTAGAGCTATACACTAAAGTATTTATCAGTGAAATATTCTATCTGGTTATTTGCTTTAGAACACCCCAGGAAACAAACAAATGAAAAAGTACAAAGATAGATTGCTAAATGTTAACAGTATTGATAATCATCAAGGGTGGGGGTTATTTCTACTACTTTACTTTGGTACATGTTTGACATTTTTCATAATAAAAATTAAAAAGTAAGTAATTATTGAACTCATAATACATAAAAGACATCACCAACACAGTTCATTAATCACTAAATACCCAATTTTTCTTATTTTAATCGGGAGAACAATAACAGAAACACCTTAGCATGAATCTATAAGGTCCTACATGTACTGGCTTATGCCTATTTCCAACCTCACTAATGACTACTGCACCAAGATGGAAAATTATGCTTTGTATTTAATATGCATTTTCATAAAACTGCTATTAAGTTTGACTTCTTATTTTATTTTATATATTTTTTTAAATTAAACGTTTTTAAATAATCTCTATGCCCAGTGTGGGGCTCGAACTCATACCCTGTGATCAAGAGTCACATGCTCTTCTGACTTAGCCAGGTTCCCCAACTTCTTTTTAAAAATGTTCTTCCCTGTAATCTTATTCCTTGATTCTTTAGTAACCATGTTGTTTATTTCAATTCAACCCGTATTTATGGAATGATGCACGAGTTTCTGTTAGGCCCAGGAACAGCAGACAGGGTATGTGATTTTTATATCTATGAAATATTCACTTATATATAAGTATATATGAAAAATATATGACATATATAACAGAACTGATAGATGCTATATTAGCTGTATGAAAAAAGTCCTATGGGGACCCTGAAGAGAAACATGTAATCAAAAACTTGATCAATAATGTTAGAGGAAGGACAGAATTATCTTTCTATACTTATATAAAGAATATTACAAAATATGAGGAGGCAATCAAAGAATGTGCAGCCAAAACTATAGAAAACAAGTATTATAAAGGTTTGTGGGATATTAATTTATAAAAATATGTTATTTTCCTGGATTTAAGGATGTTTGTGTTATTTGTCAGCTTCAAAAAATTTGTAGTTATGTTCTCTATTTTCAAATAAACATTCACTTTCATACCTAATTTTCTATTTGTTTTTCCTTAATCAGCTCCCCCTCATTATATAAACTTCAGGTGCCACACAACCTGAATCCACGTGGGTGCCTATAATTTGGTAGACACTGTTCTGGGAGCTAAGGGTCTGTCAGTGAACAAAACAGAGAGAAAGCCCCTCTCTCTTATGAAGCTTACATTCTAATTGGGAGAGACAGACGAAACAAAAACATAATAAACAAGGAAATTCAATAGTACGTTAGAAAGTAAGTGCCATGGAAAACAGTTGCGAAGGGTTAGGAGTATGGAGAGTGCAGGGCAAGGAGTGCGGGTGAGCTGGAACTGCAATGTTAAATAAGGTAGTCGGAGTAGGGAAGTCTCATGGAGAAGGTGACTCCGAGCAGACTTGAAGAAACTGGTTATTGAGAATACCAGTGGAATCTAGTGTAGCATATTAATTTAGTGGTACTCCATTATTCTCTTATTCAGGTCCTGCCTTAGAGTATTTGAAATAAAATAACCCCAAGGACCCAACACCGGTGGGGAAAGCAGTAACAGCTGGATCAGGGTTAAGAACTGAATGGTCGTCTAGGACACTGCTCATAGAGATTGGTACTAAAGAACATAGGGACACTACAACATCACAGAAAAATAAAAAGGGGGAATATGATATTTACCAAAACATCTCTGGTAGCTGGGGTGAGAACCCCAAGGGGCATAGCACCGAAGGAGATCTGGCCTGATGAACTATCAGGTTTGTACTGCTGAGTAGGGTGAAGCAATAGGGAATCACATCTGAAATGTGTGGGCGACCGCTTTGCTGTCACTGGCAGTGACAATGGTGCTTTCCCACCCTTCCCACCCCGTAGCATTCAATCATGCCACCACACAGAAATCAGGAAGACAGCTAAATATGTAAGCTTAAAGTATACGTTGTCAGCCTGCCCTTGAAATAATAACTATGGGAATGAGACTATAACTGTGAATATTTTAAATGTTCTTAGAGCATCACGTTTGTTTGTTTTTCTTTGGCAGCTGTGGTATAGTAGAAAGACAAAAGGACAAGTCAGAACTGGAAATGAGTTCTGAGTCTGCCACTTAGCTGATTAGCCTTGGGCAAACCAGAAAGTGAAAAACTAAATTTTATCATCTATAAAATGGGGGCAGTAATAAGTTTCTTTTGTGGCAATCAAATGAGGTAATTGTGTTTAAATGAACTTTTTAAAAAAATATTTTATTTATTTGAGATTGAGAGAGAGAGAAAGAGAGCGAGAGCGAGCAGGAGCACGGGTAAGGGCAGTGGGAGAAGGAGAAGCAGACTCCCCACTGAGCGGGGAGCCCGATGCAGGATTCTGTCCCAGGACCCTGAGATCATGACCTAAGCCCAAGGCAGCCGTTTAACCGACAGAGCCACCCAGGTGCCCTAAATGAACTTTTTAATCAACAAAGTATCATATTCTTTTCAGCATAATAATAAAGGTACAAGGTTGTTCACAGTTGCTAGGTAAGGATTACAGTTATGATGTAATAACAAGTTGTAATAATCAGCGAATAGTTAAGACAGCATGTCAAAGGCTTTAAAAATCTCTATAATCTGCCTTCACTCAATTCAATAAAACAATTGAACAGACTTTTCAATGTTTTTTAATGGTATATTAGAACAAGAAACAGACAAACATATTTCAAAAGCAAAAATAGGTATTTTGTTTTCTTACTCACTTGAATGGATGCTGAAGGAGTGACCCTTAACCAAATGAAGGTACAGCATCAAAAATAACTGGCTATTTTCTCCAAATTGCCAGCTAGGTAGAGTGATTCTTAAATGATACTTCTTGTCAGCAAGAAAGATGATCCCAAGAATGAACAAAAATAGCCCTGTTCAACAGCTGTGATATTTATAATTTATAAACTGATCATCTCTCATCAGATTGTCTTGGTGTCTAAACAAGAATGGATGTATGTTTGCCATTTGTATATTTATCACTCTTCAGAAAACAAACTTTTATTATATCTTACTCTTTCTGATCAATGCATTTCTCTCTTCACATATAAACAGTATGATAAGAAGCTTCTTGTTTGAGGAACATGACCTTGGAACTCCAGTGTCATGTACAATGTTAAAAATGTTCAACTAATCCTTAAACATTTATTTCCAATCAGCAAACACCTTTTAAGCACTGAAAGGCAAAACACTGAAGACTAGGATAACATGGAAGGAAGAAAGGGAAGTAGGGTGGGAGCGATAATCAATTCATTACTAAATTCTTGTCAGTCTCTAATACTCTGCCTGGGTGTCATGCTTCTAGTTTCCTCTTACGGTTCTTCCCCCACGTCTATTTTTCTTTAATTCGTGCCCTTCCATTGCCCTTGCTCTTCACCAATCTCTTTGTGCCCTATGTATTTTATTTGCTTTGCTCACTACATTGATTCCCTCTTCATTTCTTTCACTACTTCCCTCTTGTGCAGCCCTACGACAAGGTATTTCTACACTTTATACAAGCATGCGCTAAATTACAATTGAGCAAATTTCGTGACTCTCTCTTTCTTGGAGAACTTTGCGCAAATTAGAACTGAGAGCTCTGGAGGAGGGGGCTCTTGCATCCACAAGACAAGAGAACTGAGAATTACAAAATACGTGGAGGAGAACTGAGAGAGCACAGAACTGTGTCCTCCATGTGCCACGACCTGCATCAGAAACACCTCGCCCGTGACTCAAGAAACTTCCTGCAGCGCTCCGCGGACTGACCTTCGTTCGAGGCCCTTCCCCACCGCCGCCTCCCCCTGACTTCCCCTACACCCACATTTTCGTCTTCACGTCCCTCCCTCCCCACACTTCAGGCCCATTTCTCTTCAAATTCGACTCCCACCTTGCACGCCGAGATCTGGCCCCTCTCCGCTCCCATGTTCGCTCCCCTCGGTTTCTGTCACAGACCCCCCCCCCAAAATCCCCCCCCGCTCGACGCCCCCCACAGGTGAAGGGCCAGTCTCCTCGCAGCCTCCTCCCCGCCCCTCCCCCGCACACCTGGCGGCCCCCTGCCCTCCCCTCCCCCTCCGGCGCCCCGCCTGGCCCACAGCCGCCGCCGCTCGCTCCCGCACGCCCCCACGCCGCCGCCGCCCGCGCGCCGCGCCCGCCTCGCGCCCCTCGGCGTTTCGGTCCTCCCCCGCCCGGCCCCCCCCCCCCGCCCTCCGCGGGCCCGCTGCACTGTGGGTAGGCGGCGGCCGCACTGAGGAGCCCGCGGCGGCGGCGGCGGCGGCGGCGGCGGCGGCGGCGGCCGCACTCGCACTGAGGAGCCGGCGGCGGAGCTAGGCTGCGCGCGCCGAAGATGGCTGAGAAGCAGAAGCACGACGGGCGGGTGAAGATCGGACACTACGTGTTGGGCGACACGCTGGGCGTCGGCACCTTCGGCAAAGTGAAGAGTTGAGTATGCGCCCGAGGCCAATACGCGGGGCTGTCCGCTCGCAGGAGGCCGGGCCGAGCGGCTGGAGCCGGGCGCCCAGGGCCGCGGGGCGGGCGCGGGCCTGGCGGCAGGTGGAGCGGGCCCAGGAGCCCCGCGAGGGGGGCGGGGGGCGGCGGCGGGGACGACGGGAGTCCCGGGGTCTGTCGGGCGCTCGCGGACCTCAGTGCCCGGGTCGGTGAAACCGGAGGTCGGACTGTTGGGCAGGGTGCCTTCCAGCTGAGACGGTGTGGGCAGCCGCGGGGAGTAATACCTGGTGCTGGTGATTGAGTTCCCAGCGCGCCAGGTGCCCTGCTGGGTGCTTTACTTGTGATCTCATTTAATCCTTACAGCGACTCGGGGCAGGTGTTGTCCTCACCTTGAAGGTGAGAAAACGCGGACCCCTAGAGGTTTGGGAACGTGCCCAAGGTCACACAGAAATTGGCAGAACCACGATGAAGTGTAAAATGTCTTCCAGTTCTGGCTAGGCCGGGGAGGTCCCTGCCATCTGACTCCTTCGTGCGCCAGGACTCGGGCGGGGTCGGTGGGGTCTACGCCGTGGGGCGGGGTCCGGGGGCCTGGAGGTGGGGGCGTGAACGCAGAAGGCCGCTGCATGGGCTCAGGGCTTAATTAGAGCTGGAGGTCCGAGGGGTGCTTGCCCGGTGGAAAGAAGCCTGGGAAGGCTTCTGGGGTGGGGGGAGGTTCCTTGGTGTTGGACCTTGGAGCGTGCGGGGCTGAGGAGGCCAGAACTGCTAAGACGGACTCTGCGGAGGTCTCTTTTCTTGGTGACAGGAATCCCATTTTGGGTGTAGAAAAACAGGCTGTTTTTGAAATAGTTTTAACTTGTTACTAGTTAAGTATTGAACTTTCCTCCTTTTGCGGTTAATAACAGTCACATGGGATTTAATTAATCTGCCCTCTCTCCTGAACTAGAGCCAGCTTATTAATATTTTACGGTTGATTGTTATAAATTCAGAATTGTAAGTCAAACGTTAGCTTTTCTCTTTTTGCTGTAAAAATGTTGGGTAGGCAGTCTGGAGATTGTATCTCAGGCCTCTATTTCCTTGTAAAATACGTATTTTAACCTCAAGTCATGGGTGTTAAATAGGTAGAAGGAACTCATTCATTCCTGTGGCAAAGATCAGCTCCTATCTACTTCCACGTATCTGAAGCTCTTCTCTTGGGAAAACCCTTCCTGAGCACCTGCACTGTGCTAGACACTGTTCTCGGCAATGGGGATACAATAAGGAGCATAAACCACATTCAGATCTCTCCTGTGGAGCGTATATTCCAGTAGGGGAACACAAAAAATAATCAGAATATATACGTAAAATACATAATATGTTTAGTGCTACTGAGAAAAATGAATCAGGGAAGGGAGAATGAGTTTTGTGAGGTTAACAGTTTTCCATAAGGTGATCCGGCAAGGTCTCACAGGCAAGGTGGTATTTGTGTAAAGACCTGAAAAGTTTATAAAAATCTTTGAAGTCCTATGTGGGCCATAAAGTCCTGGGGTATTTATGAAAGACTTTATAAGTAGAGTGGATAGCTAAGAGAATATATTTAGAATGAATATAGGAAGATCCAGGCATTAGGTTAATGCCTGAAAGGTTACCTGTCATTAAATATCATTACTGAGGACTGCTGTGTTACGATATTATTCAGTTACTCAAGCAAACTGTGCCTTTGCCATCTGGGTATGTACACTCTCAAAATTACATAACTTACCCTACATCCTTTCAAACTGTGTTAAAATGTTTGTCTTTTTTAATTCTTCTGTACTCTGAATGTAGACTAAAACACCCATCAGATCAGTTGGCCCATTGTCAAGGACAACCTAAATCTCTTTTTGTATATGTTCTTGTGCTGCTTCCAGCCACTGGCTTCTTAAATATAAACCAATGGAAGGTACGTTGGTTTATGAGAAATCCTTTTACTGGAGCACCCAGTCTAATGGGCATCCAATCAGAGGCGTGTTTTTAACACTACGTTAGAGCCTCTCTAATGTTATGCTGTGATTTCCTATCCAGGATTAGAGTTAGTACCATTGTTCAATAAAAATGATGGAAGTTGCTGCAGTTCAGTTATTTAATTCTTCAGGGGACAAGAAATAAAAGTACATGTATTTTTAAAAGTAAAAATACGCCTTTTTTTGTGGTATATTGTACATATCATTCACCCATTCCAAGTGTACAATACAGTGATTTTTTTTTTTTTTGTAACTTTACTGAATGATGCAACCGTCATCATAGGTGCAACCAACATCAATTTAAAAAAAAAAATTATCGCCACAGTAAGGTCCTTCATGCTCATTTACAGTTCATCTTTGTTCCCACCACCAACTTCAGGAAACCCTGAATCTGTTTTCTGTGTGTATAAACTTGTTTTCTCTGGATACTTCTGATAAATGGGATCATTCAATATGGAGTCTTTCATATTTCCTTTAACAATGTTTTTAGGTTTATGGATGAGATAGCATGTGTCAATAGTTTATTCCTTTTTATTGCTAATAATATTCCATTGCGTGGATATGCCACCTTCGTCTATACATTCACAAGTTGTTTTTGGTTTGGGACTGTTAAAAATAATGCTACTACAAGTATTTTCATGCAAGACTTTGGGCACATGTTTTCATGTATCTTGGTTAGGCACTGAGGAGAAGAATTGCTGGGTCCTATCGTAGTTTCATGTTTAGCTTTTTGAGAAACTGCAAACTATTTTCAAAAGTGGTTGTACCATTTTGCAATCCTACCAACAGTGGATGAGGGTTCTCCCTTTCTCCGCATCCTCACCAGCATTTGTTGTAGGCTGTTTTAAAGGCATTCCAGTGGTGTGAAATGATGTCCCATTGTGGCTTTAATTTGCATTTCTTTAATGAGTAATGATATTGAACATCTTTAGGTACTTATTAGTCATTCATATATCTTATTGGGTGAGATGTCTGTTCATATCTTTTGCTTATTTCATGAGCTGAATTATAAGAATTCTTTGTAAATTCTGGATTTGAGTCCCTTATTAGATGAAGTTTGTAAATATTTTCTCCCAGTCTTTTTCATTTTCTTCATGTGTCTTTTGAAGTCTAAAAGTTATGAATTTTCATGAGGTCCAATTTATTGACCTTTTTTTTCTTTTTATGGACCTTGCTTTTGGTGTTATAGCCCCGAAATCTTTGCTTTAGATTTCAAGGATTTTCTCTCATGTTGTCTTCTAAATATCTTCTAAATTTTATTGTTTTAGCCCTTACATTTAAGTATATGACCCATTTTGAGTTAAGTTTTGAGTATGGTATAAGATGAGGTTTTAAGATCAGCTTTTTGAATGAATATCCAATTGTCCCAGCACAGTTGAAATGTATATGTTGAAAACACATGCAGTTTTAACTGTTACATAATTTAGACTTTGTAAAGTTAATTTTTACTAAAAAACTTAATAATAGATGATTTAGTTATATATATATATGTATCTTAAGATTTTATTTATTTATTTGTCAGAGAGAGAGACACAAGCCCGGGGGGTGGGGGGAGCAGCAACAGAGGGAGAAAGCATGCTCCCCTCTGAGCAAGGAGCCTAATGTGTGGGACTCTATCCCTGAGATCATGACCTGAGCCGAAGGCAGACACTTAACCAACTGAGCCACCCAGGCATCCCATAGATGATTTAGTGTTTTTTTTTTTTTTAAGACTTTATTTATTTGACAGAGAGAGACACAGCGAGAGAGGGAACACAAGCAGAGGGAGTGGGAGAGGGAGAAGCAGGCTTCCCACTGAGCAGGGAGCCTGATGTGGGGCTGGATCCCAGGACCCTGGGATCATGACCTGAGCGGAAGGCAGATGCTTAACAACTGAGCCACTCAGGCGCCCCGATGATTTAGTTTTATATGGCTCTAAAAACATGGAGATGGAGGAATGAATAGCATTTTTTGCCTTTTCTCTTAACTGTTAGGCTAGTTGTAGATTTTGAAAAATTTAACTGCCCTTGTTGATGTACCAATTTATAGACTGAAGTTAGGTACAATAAGTGAAAATTCAGAGTGGCATAATTTTCATTTGATTGCACTCATTTCAAGGTATTTTTATTTTTATTTTTAAAGATTTTATTTGACACACACACACAGAGAACAAACTGGGGATAGTAGCAGAGGGAGTGGGGGAAGCAGGCTCCCCACTGAGCAAAGAGCTGGATGCCAGGGCTTCATCCAAGGACCCCAGGATCATGACCTGAGCCAGAGGCAGATGCTTAACCGACTGAGCCACCCAGGCACCCCTCGTTATTTTTAAAAAAGTATGTAGAAATCCTCTATTTGCTGTTAAATAATGAAAGGCTTATTTTAAATGTTCTAAACTGATTTTCTTCATTCTGTTGTTTTGCTAGATTACCAGTGGAGTGCTATCAAAACAAATTATGGGGGCTGACAGAATTTAAAAGTAATGTTTTTTCTCTACTTAAATTTTTTCCGCACGTTGATTTAGTTCATACTCTTTTCAGGGTGGGGTAGAACTGCTGTTTAAGAGCTCTTGTAATTAGACTTGTTCAATTCTTACCTAATTAGTAAAGGTGATAGAAATGATAGAAGAATAGATTTGTTGCTTGTGTTATACAAAGACTGGTTCAAGAAAAATATACATAATATACTGCTAATTACTTATTTAAAAAGAAGCCTGCTTTTTCAAGGTGAGTACTGATAGATTTGCTTTATGAAATATTTATTCATCAGAATTGTACACCAAGGGGTACTTTGTAATCACACTAGCCTCTTTCTAGCCAGCAGAGTCTCACCAAGGAATTACCTTCTCTGTTTTTCAAATAGTTACTTGGATGACCCACAGAATTGGCTTTCAAGAAATTAAGTATATTACTCATTCCTCACTTATTTTTGAGATAACAGGAAAGATAAACAGATGGACTTTTTATTACATTTTTTTTTTTAAACAAGGAGTGTTAACCTTCTTTGAAATACCAAGTTCCAAATGATAAATTGAATTTTGGACAACTACCTGGGTAGTTGGTGGACCTGAATGTTGTACCTGTGGCATATTGGGCCCTTGCTGTGATTTTTTTTTGACTTCCATGTAGTGTCACGGTCCTGAATAAAACCTTTAACCTCTCTGGGCCTTTT
The DNA here is from genome assembly GCF_003265705.2 of Callorhinus ursinus. Taxonomy (NCBI): domain Eukaryota; kingdom Metazoa; phylum Chordata; class Mammalia; order Carnivora; family Otariidae; genus Callorhinus; species Callorhinus ursinus. Next base: position 56,383,626 of record NW_027397071.1, on the reverse strand, counting down.
TTTTTTTTTTCTCCTAAAGGAGAGCACTGGAACATGTAATGTATCAGGTCCTTTACAACTTTATCATTAAACTGATTTTTTAAAAAGATTTAATTCCCCTAAATGGATATTTTTAAATTGTTCCTTCTAGATTAATGGAAATTTGAGTAACTGAAGATCAGAGCTGAAATGTCCATGTAATGGAGAAAAGAAAAGGGAAACACATTTGTAACACTTTAATGACAAAAGCTACAACTTGACTCAGTTTTTGTATTTTAAATACTATGTGATGCACTTGATTTTATGTATTCCCCAGAGTAACCCTGAGTTTGGTATTATCTCCATTTTACAAATGAAGAAATTGAGAATCTATACCTTAAGTGACTCGCCCAAGGTCACAGTACTAAGTGGCAGAATTGGCAATCATAACCAGGATTTTCTGACTCCAGAATCTGTGCTGTATGCAATGTAAAGTCAAAAGGCATAGGGCATTATCTTGAGTTTCAAATCTATAAGACTGCAATCTTACATGTCTGTAGATATTTAGCAATAATTGAAAAAAATATTTAAATGTCTTTTTTTAGTTCACATTGAGATAGACTAAGTCCCCCCCCCCCGGAAAATCCATCATATACACATGTGATTAAAATTTATATTTTCATATTCCTGACTTTTATGCCTCAATTTATTTTCTTATATGGTTGAATGTGCTGAATTCTAACAATATTAACCCAAATTTCTTGGAAATACCAGGTAATTCTTTTTTTTTCTTACTATGAAAGTAACCCTGACTAAAGATTACCAGTAACCTTTAGTAACCAGAGTAAAGAGAATTTACAAAAATGATTTGATGTCCAAGAAGGAACATACGGTGTAGGAAGGCATTAGCCCTGGATTTTAATTCCATTCCACTACGAGTTATATGGCTTTGGGAAAACTATTAAGCTTCTCTGAGCCTCTGTTTCCTCCTTTGTAAAACGGCAATAACAACACTTGGTCTACCTACCTTCTAGAATTTTTATGAGGATTAAATTAGTCGAAGTACATAAAATGGCTTTAAGAATGATAAATTGCGGTACAGATAAGTGGCAGTATCGTGGAGATGACTAGGTGCATGGCTCTTGTGAGTCAGTTCTGTAACGTGTGGAGTGTTAACTGTTCGCTGTGTTTAGAAATGCCTTCAGTTCTGATAGAGACATTGAGACAGAGCTGTAATAATCTGCCAGTGTACTTTGGATGCGTGCATTGAAGAAAGTTCTAAATGACTAACTTATTTTTGTTATGTGACACTTAATTATTAGCTTTTTATTAAAATCCAGTAGTCCTTCTTGAATAAGTCATGTAATTCCCCCCCACAAATGTGAAAAATGAATAAAATAAGAATGAAAAGGAAATAACAGTGAATGTTCATTTAAGTTACTAGCTGAATTGATTTTACGTTTAAAATTATGCAAGTTCTAAACGAGTGGTAAACAGTAGTTCCAAATAATAAAGTTATATTTCTTCTCACATACTAGAAGGTTAGTGTTGAATCAAAATCAATACAATGATTCTCTCAAAAATTAGGTAAATATTCACTTATCTTGTCATCCATGTTACTTTTCCTTAAAGTATTTTGTAGTATTTGTAATGGTGAGACTGCCCCATTTAGTCTTCCAAGATTCCTATGGTTTCCTTGATGACAGGGAAAGCATTTTGTAGAGAAAGTAGTTAATTTTTTAAAGTCAAGCTGGTAATTTAATCTGACTTACAGAAAATCTAATCACAAATCAAAAGTCTCTTAATTCAGCCTTTTTTTTTTTGCTGACTTAAATATCATTTATGTGATTTTGATATAGATAACTTGGTCCTTAATTTCTGAATGGATTTTGTTCATTTTGTGTAATCAGTTCACTGACTCTGAAAAGATATTTTCCCATAAGAAACAATGTTATAAATGGGGGATAGGTTCAGGGTAAGTCCACAGGGACATCGTGGTATATAGTACAAAGAACACTGGATTTGGAAGACCTGGTGTGGAACTTTTGCTGTGCTGTAAGCCAGCTGTGTGGCCTTAAATCAAAGACTTGATCTATAAAAAAGGAAATAATAACACTTGTTCTCTTACACTGTTATGAGAAAAATATGAAAAAAAATGTAGTTAGTACTCATAAGTACTTAACTCTTATGTAATCTTATGTAATTAGGTCCTGTTATGTACTTTAACTCTCAATTGCTGAATTCTGAGAATAACCTGTGATCTAGTTCTGAGACCAAAATTTATTTAATGAGGGGGGAGGAAGAGTTTACTATCTTCTTCTTCTTCTTCTTTAAGATTTTATTTATTTATTTGGCAGAGAGAGACACAGCGAGAGAGGGAACACAAGCAGGGGCTGCAGCAGAGGGAGAGGGAGAAGCAGGCTTCCCGCGGAGCAGGGAGCCCGATGCGGGGCTCGATCCCAGGACCCTGGGATCATGACCTGAGCCGAAGGCAGACACTTAAGGACTGAGCCACCCAGGCGCCCCAAGAGTTTACTATCTTCTGTTTTTTGTTTTTCTCAGGTCTCCTTTTATATTTCATTCTGATATGTTCAGAAAACTCAGTCTCTAAATACTGCTTACTGTCATCCTCTCCTAGACACCACTCCCAGTACATATGTGTGAACGTGTAATTTATATTCCAGATCCCGTGGCAGCGATCACAGAGCTCTTGAAAGAAAGAGGCAAAAGTTAGGAGAAGGAAGAGAATATGAACAGCAGCTGGCAGTTTTTATTTATGGGATTTTTGAAGTTGACCATATACCTCAATTACCTTAGTTCTTTGGACTTTGATCCGTTTCCCATGCTGACACAGCACTGCTTTATCTAGGGTTTTTTTTGTTTTTTGTTTTTTTTTTTTTTTGTAAAAACATGCCAAAATACTCATTTATCTTGTCATCCATGTTAGTTTTCCTTAAAGCATTTGGTAGTATTTGTAATGGTGACACTGCCCCATTTAGTCTTCGGAGATTCCTGTAGTTTCCTTGATGACAGGGAAAATATTTTGTAGAGAAAGTAGTTAATTTTTTTAAGTCAAGCTGATAATTTAATTTGACCTAGCGGAAGATCTAATCTCAAATCCTCTAAGACATAATGAGTAAGTGGGTGGCACAAGACTCCTTAAATAGTGAATATGTTATAAATAGAGCAAATCTACCTGGTATGTATTAGACACAAATATAAGAGCACCTTGAATCAGGTTGATTTTTATGGATTTTTATTTATGAAATGACTGAAATGCATATATAAAGCAATGTGTTTATTTTGAAATGTAGTGAACCATTTTATTTTTAGTATAGTGTATTAAGGAAAGAATTTCAGGCAGCTCTTATCTCTGCTAATAATAGAAACTTTTTCACCCCTTTAAGGGAACAGTATTCTTGCTTAAGTGCTGCCTTATGTTTAACCATGTTTGCCTTGCCTCTGATAAATTTTACCATATTTCTTTAGACGGTGCCTTTGTTTTTAAAGTGGTAATAATCCTTTTAATTCTGCCCTTAGATTTTTTTATTTTTTTAAAATTATTTATTTGAGAGAGAGAGAATGAGAGAGAGCACAAGAGGGAAGAGGATCAGAGGGAGAAGCAGACTCCCTGCTGAGCAGGGAGCCCGACATGGGACTCGATCCTGGGACTCGAGGATCATGACCTGAGCCGAAGGCAGTCGCTTAACCAACTGAGCCACCCAGGCGCTCTGCCCTTAGATTTTTTTTAAACAACCTTTTATATGGTTAAAGAGATTATCCTATCTTGCAAGAAACATGTGTCATTCTGCATGCCAATGTGTTGACTTACTAAGATGCTCTTTTCAGAATTTTTTCTTCATATTATTCATGTAATTTTATGTATTATCAAAAACATGAGTCATGTGTTCTCATTTAACATCACTCAACTCCTAAAGTATAAATTAGTTACAAGGCAGTTATATAGCTGTCATAATTGAAAATCATGAATTAAAAATTTTAAATATACCATAAATTTTTTCCACATTCTTACTTTGCTTGATAAATACCATAAATATTAGTTAATTTCATTTTCTTTTTAAATGTTTTTGAGTATGACTTGGCACTATAAAGTATTCCATAATTCACTTCTCCCAGACTTAGTTAATGAAATAATAAAAACTATATATATTTAACATTTATTGTGTTTAGTCATGTTGGATTTAAAGCAAAATATTTTTACTTGTGGCAATGACACTACTACAGATGATTTACTAATTTAAAATAAAGTGGGAAGTAATCATCAAGAATTTACTTAAATGAGTCTTGTCTCATATTTGAATTCGAAGCCAAATATATGTCTACCTTTTACTCAGATTTACACCAGGATGTACTTAGTGCTCTACTAATTCACAGTTAGATAATATAACAGGTATACTATATGCTGTAAACTTGATTTCAGCAAGAATTTGACTTTATGTCTTACAGTAGCTTTGTGGATAAGATGAAGAAATGTGCTCTATATGGCTTATTGCTGCTGAATAACTATTCCCAAGGAGATTAGGTGTCATCCTAAAGGGAAATCTTGGACATTGACTCTAATAATAAGGTTAGTAATATTTCTTATTTGGGCTGGTACAAGGCTAGATGAGGTGATTAATAGACAAATTACAGAAGCAGAATTTAAATTTATATTGACTCTTGGATTGCTAGGCAAAACCCAAGAAGGTGAAATTTAATAGGGACAAGTGTCAAATCTAGCACTTAAGTTAAAAATAGAAAACAGGTGCATAAAAGTAGAACAGTTGATAGTAGTTCCTGAGATGCTGAAGTTTTAACTGACCACAAGCTTAGGAATTATATGTTTTGAATGCTTTAAATGTAAAAATTGTTGTTGGAATGGAAACGTGTGTTAATTGGTAGTTTTAGAGGTAGCATAGTTCCTGCTGTACTTTGGATTAAGCTAAAGTTTGAATATTGAGTTCATTTTTTGGTGCTACAATTTGTTAAACTTAGCCAATTACATTTCATTCAGAGAATGACCAATAAGGGGAGCCCCAAAAGAATGCCATATGAGATAGGGTAAAGGAAACATTTTTTATACTATTAATTAGAACATGTATTTTAAGTGTGATAGCTGTTTTTAAATAGCTAAAGTACCATCATCTAGAAAGAGGCACCATATTCAGTGATGTTTTGAAGGATACAATGTGACCATTGGGTGGATATTTTAGGGAGGCAAATTATAGTCCAGAATAATGAGGATCTTACTATCAAGGAGCTTGTTTAAGAATGGTACAGCTGGGGGTGCCTGGGTGGCTCAGTCCTTAAGCGTCTGCCTTCGGCTCAGGTCATGATCCCAGGGTCCTGGGATCGAGCCCTGCATTGGGCTCGCTGCTCCGCGGGAAGCCTGCTTCTCCCTCTCGCACTCCCCCTGCTTGTGTTACCTCTCTCACTGTCTCTGTCAAATAAATAAATAAAATCTTTAAAAAAAAAAATGGTACAACTGGGGTGCCTGGGTGGCTCAGTTGGTTTAGTGTCTGCCTTCAGCTCAGGTCATGATCCCAGGGTCCTGGGATCGAGTCCCACATTGGCCTTCCTGCTCAGTGAGGAGTCTGCCTTTCCCTCTTGCTCTCCCTCTGTGCCCTCCCTCTCCCTCTGTCTTTCAAATAAATAAATCTTAAAAAAAAAAGTAATGGCACAACTCGTACTCCAAATCAGTTAGATTTCTGTCATTGACATATTAGCTTCTAGATGGTTATCAAGATTCTTACTACAAAATTTCAATTTTTAAAAAAATATTTAAGAGTGTGTGCATGTGAGCATGACTGGGGTGGAGGGCAGAGGGAGAAAGATAAGCAGACTCTCTGCTGAGCAGGGAGCCTGATGTGGGGCTTGATCCCCGGGCCTGGAGATCATGACCTGAGCCGAAGGCAGATGCTTAACCAACTGAGCCACCCAGGTGCCCCACAAAATTCCAATTTTGAATGGAAAGTTGGCATAAATAATTTATAAAATGTTTTTTAACTTTAATATTCTATAATTGCCAAAATAGTTTTTCTAATGTGATTAATTTCCACACCTGCTATGACTTCAAACTTGTATTAAATCAACCTTATAGTCAAGAACAATTAAAAAAATTATAAAACCTGTAGAAAATACAAAAATCTATTTGAAGTCAGCCAGGACTTTGGTGGTCAGTATCTTCCAGTGAGAAGAAAAATGCATTGGAGTAAGTCTGTTATTTTGTTTGGCTTTTCTGTTTGAACCATTTGCTAATTTGTCATTATGGTACAAGTAAGAAGCCAAACAACAATGGCTGAAAGGCAGAAAAGATAAGCAGAATTTGAGTCTTGGGGAGAAAGCTGTTGGAGTTCACAACTTACTAAGGATGAGAGCTGCTGGTAAACAGTGGGTTTGTGGTTGCAACCCTCTGAGGACCGAAATCCTTTTTAGAATCAGCTTAATTGCACACTTATTAAGATGATCTGCCTCCTATCTTTATTCTTTGGAGGAAAATCAAATCAGCTGGAGCTTCTACAGTTTTTTCATGTACAGTGTTGAACATTCCAGGAGACAAGGCCAAGATAATAGAAACAGACTCATGGGTGATTCACATGTTAAAGTTACCAGACATGCACTTTAACTGTGATTAGTATGTTGAAGATGGAGAGTTGTATCAGAGATCTGGAATCTCTAAAGAAAATAAAGGGAATTCTGTGACTGGAACATATAATAATTGAGTTAGGACTCCATGGATGCTTTAACAGCAGATTAGATTCTGTTGAAGAAAGAATTGGTGAACTAGAAGTAGGTCAGAAGAAATATCCTGACTGAAGCATAGGGAGACAAAATGATAGAATGTGTAAGAGACCTATAGAAAAACAGTGAAAAGTCTAACATGTATTTTTGGGACGTGTAGGTAAAAAGATCCTTGTAGGCTTAGGACTTTTTTTTTCCTGTGGAAAGATGACATCAGGTTTACCTTCTTTTGATATAGTTTTTCTTATGATATACCAAGATAAATGTGATTTCTCAGTTCTGTTACCGTAATACAAGTATTTATTTTGAAAACGACCTGTGATTATTGAATTACATCTGGACTGAGAGGTCTCTGAAGGGACATGTAATTCTCCAAGGAACTATATTACTACTTCATTGTTCCACCAGCATAAAACTTGTACAGAAAAAGATATTCCAGCTTCCCTTTATGATGTCTCTTCTAACTCAATCCACCCCCTGTGGGAGGCTTAGAAGCTGCATGAATGGGCAGTTATTTGATGTGGTTACTGTTTGAGACACACAAATGCTGGAATAGATTGTATCCATTCATGTGAGTGTCATCCCCCACAACCTACTCTGTGTGTGTGATGTGGGGTTAGGGAAGCAGGGATTAGATGTTTTAAGAACTGAAAAAGATGTATTTGATTCGGCCATACTGATAAGCTGTGTTTCTAGTCCTAAATCTTTCTAAAAAACCTAAGTAAAACTGGTGTTAGATCACTACCTATTGTGTTCTGTGAACATGAATGTTATTTTGAACCCAAGACTACTGATGATTATATAGAGTGGACATTATGCAGTTCCAGAGGGAGGAGAGAGGGAATGGGGCAGAAGCAGTATTTGAAGACATAAGAGCAGAAAGTTTTCCAAAACTGATAAGCATGTCAAGCCACAGAGTCAGAGCTCTGTGAACCCCAAGCGGAATAAATACAGGAAAATAATTCCTAGGTTCATCATTTGAAAACTGCTCAAAACTGGTTCCCTTTGCTTGAGGCTTTCCTATACTGGAGTGGACTGCATCTGTCTATGCAGAAATGAGAGAAGATGTTGAGAGAAAATCTTAAAAGTATCCAGGAGATGCCATCTTCAAAGGAACAATAAACCAATTTTCTCAACAGAGCAAGGAAACAGTAGAATGATATCTTCAGAGAGGTGAAAGAAATGAACCACCAGCCTATAATTTTGTACCCAACAAAAATATCCTTCAAAAATAAAGGCAAAATATATTTCAGATAAGCATAATTTGAGAGAATTTGTCACCCGCAGACCCACAGTAAAGGGAGCAATCAAAGGGGATTCTTTCAGGCAGAAAGAAAACGATGCTTCCCCAGATGGAAGCAGGAGGAAATGAAGAGCATTACAAAGGGCAAACATGTGGGTAACTAGATACTGACTATACAAAATAATGTCTTGTGAGATATAAAATATATATAGGAATAAAATACAACAACAGAAAGAGTGGGAGAGGAAACATAGAGCTAGTGTTCTGAAGTCATTGATTGTCTAGGAAATGGTAAAGATACTAATTTATACTAGATTTCTGGTAAGCCGGAGATGCTTGTTGTAATCTCTAGGGTAACCACTGAAATGAAAACCTAAAGGTCCTAGAGATAAAAAGTAGTTTGGTTCTCATTTTGTTTTGGAATGCTGTCATTTACTTTTTTTTTTTTCAGAAGATTCTAATGTATTTTTATTTAGAATTGTGTAGAGTTTGTCATCTTTCTATCATACATATAATATACAGTATATTCAATATCTGATAACTAACATAACTTACTGACCAATTCTAATACTGAACACAGACTGTTCTATATTAACAATAAAAACAAAACCAGTGAGTTTATCTTAGAAAATTTAAATTCAGGTCATTATTTCACAATCTGGAAATCTGAGTAATCCAATTTTACGATGACTTTCTCATTCCTGAAGTTTGCTCTGTCGACGTGTGATTTGGGACTTCCTCATGTCTCAAGCCATTCCTGCATATGATGCACTTTGGAGATGGGACCTTGCAATTGTCCTTGCACTGTGCCCTGGTCAGTGTTCTGGACCCAGCCAACCAATCCCAGCTTTTTACCCTCAGCCTGAGTGTACTTGCGGAAAAATACCCCTTGGATCGTCCCAAAAATTTCATAATCCACTGATATCAGGGTGTCCCCTTCTGCCATGTTCATGCCCACACCCTCCTCGTTCTCCTCTCGGGCGCCTGTGACTACACTGGTGACCAGCACACCCTCATTTACTTTGCTTTTTAAGTAAGCTCTACTGAAAAATACTTTAACGTTTTTACAGTGTAAAGCCAGTATAAACATGAGTTTTAAAAATGAAGCTGAATACAACATATTATGTAATCAGTTCTCAAACAGGTTAGCTGAAGAACAAGTCTTTGCCAAAAATTCACATCTTTAGGCTTTCCTGATGTATTAAAAATAGCACATTTTCCCACCTCCACCCTGTCACTCATACTGTATTTTCATCGTTCTCCATTATATTACCATTATATGTTGTTTATATTCTCCACCTGAATGTAAGTTCCATTTATACGTGTTTTTTCAGCATTTGGAGGAATCCCTAGTACACATTAGGTACTCAGAAAATATTTGTCAAGTGAATGAATGAACAAATGGATGCTCAGACCAACAGGGTAAAAACAACTAGGAGAAAAAGATCTTGAAGGATATGGGTTTGTTCTCTCAATAAAAATAGAGTGTTGGGGCACCTGGGTGGTTCAGTCGTTAAGCGTCTGCCTTCGGCTCAGGTCATGATCCCAGGGTCCTGGGATCGAGCCCCACATCGGGCTCCCTGCTTGACGGGGCCCTGCTTCTCCCTCTCCCGCTCCCCCTGCTTGTGTTCCCTCTCGCTGTGTCTCTGTCAAATAAATAAATAAAATCTTTAAAAAAAATAAAGATTTAAAAAAAATAGAGTGCATGTTACATACTGTATTATGGGACAGTTTCAGTCTGTGTTTTATTTTCTTGACATTTGGCAGCTCTTGATGAATACCTTTAGTCTGTCTGATCCACAGCAAAGGCTACAGCCCCACTCCAGCCTGCATTTTGACTGAACACAGCAATTTTTCTTACTTGATTCTTCTCATCCTTTGTCCCTCCTTAGCCTATCGCTGTTAGGTTTCATCCCTTTAGGGCCCTAATTTCTCAACTCAAGTGCTGGAGATAAAAGGATTAACATGCAGTAAGCACTCATGTTATGTTATAATCAAGAGAGGCTGGTTGTTGGGAAGGTGGGAGGTAAAATAGTGTGAATTTTGAGCTTGGGCACTGCAGGCAGGTATAGCATCTTGCCACTCACTGTTGTCTAATCCCTAATTTCTTCATCTGTAAACTGGGTGTAATATTTACTTTATGAGTTCTGGGAATTAAATAAGACATATAAAGCACTTAGTAGTACTTGTTTAATCAGTGGTAGATAAAAAGGAATAAAGTCTTCTTGCTTCCTGTTCAGAACTATCCTTAGAGACCTTTAAAGGGCTTTCAGGGAAAGGAAATTTGGAGAAAAGCAATGAGTCTGTGTTTTGTTTCACCATGGGTGAAGAAGAAAGGAGCCTTGTGTTATTTTGGCAGAAGTCTGGAGATGGTAGAGGTCAGAACATCTGTGCCTCAGAAGTCTCTCCTGACTCCAGAGGGAAAACTCTTGGTACAGTTGAGTAGGGGTGGCTGTTGCCTACTGGGGCCCTGCTTGCTGACACATGTGGTGCTTCTTGGACCTGTCATAGCCTAAGTATGGATACAGTGTCATCCATACATTCTTCCTTAACTTTTTTATCAAGCTCTACTACACGTACAAGAGGTACATACATTCTAAATGATTTTTTTTTTTTTACCTAAATCCTCAATGGATAGTCACAAAGTAAACAAACACAACCACTAAAGACACAAAATTACCAGCATCCCACAGACCACCAATTTGGGCCCCATTTTAGTTACTGTTTCCATCCTCCACCCCCACCAAGGGTAACTGCTATGGATACAGTGTCATCCATACATTCTTCCTTAATTTTTTTATTAAGCTCTACTACCGGTACAAAGAGGTACATACATTCTAAGTCATTTTTGTTTTTTTACCTAAATCTTCAATGGATATTCACAAACTAAACAAACACAACCACTAAAGACACAAAATGACCAGCATCCCACAAACCACCAATTTGGGCCCCATTTTAGTTACTGTTTCCATCCTCCACCCCCCCCAAGGGTAACTACTATCCCATTAGTTTCGCCTATTTTTAAACTTTGTAGAAACAGTTTTGTTTTGTTTTAACATTTTATTTATCTGACAGAAAGTGCAAGCAGGGGGAGCAGCAGAGGGAGAGGGAGAAGCAGGCTCCTCCCTGAGCAGAGAGCCCAGTGCGGGGCTTGATCCTAGGACCTTGGGATCATGACCTAAGCTGAAGGCAGACGCTTAAAGGACTGAGCCACCCAGGTGCCCCTGTAGAAACAGTTCTATTTGTGCCTGGCTTCTTTCACTTGAGCTTATGTCTGTTGCAAGTTGCAGCATATAATTGTAATTTGTTCTTGTTGCTGTACATTATTACATTAAGACTATACCATTATTTATCCATTCTTTTTTTTTTTCTTTCACTGCGGAGCTTGAACTCATGACGCTGAGATCACGACCTGAGCTGAGATCAAGAGTCATATGCTTAACCCACTGAGCCACCAAGGCACCCCTTTTTATCTATTCTGATATTGATGGTCCTGTGGGTAGTTCTTACATTTTGGTTATTATGAATAATGCTCCTTTACACATTCTTATACATGTCTTTTTTTCTATTCATGATATATTACTGTATAGATAACAGTCAAAATCATATAAATATTTTAGAAATGTTTTTTTCCTACTTTTCAGATTTTTGTCATTAATAGGGCTACTTTTTTCTTTCTTTTAAAGATTTTATTTGTTAGAGCACAAGCAGGGGGAGTGGCAGGCAGAGGGAGAAGCAGGCTCCCCACTGAGCAAGGAGCCCGATTCAGGACTTGATTCCAGGACCCTGGGATCATGACCTGAGCCAAGGGCAGCCGCTTAGCAGACTGAGCCACCCGGGTGTCCCACTAGGGCTACTTTTTGAATCATCAACTATAGTTTTCTAGAGTACCTATGCATTTTTGTTTTAAGTTATTTTGAATCTGTGAACAATACTATAACAGGTACCCACTAACATAACATTAGAGCTTTCGGTTTTTTCATTTGTCTTGTAGAGTTACACTTAGGAACTTCACAATGTTGTAAACACAAAATATATTGCTTTTTAAAAAATCTTTGATCTTATAAGGCTTATTTAAGATGATATTCTACATTTGTAAGTATGAAATCACTGTTCAGGAATAATTGTCATATTATCATATCCTTGATAGATATCCTTTTTGTTTACTAATTTGGTCAAGTGTTTTTTCTCAGCTAATGATTGATACATGTTTAGGCAAATGTGTCTTTTGTACATAGTCATTCAAAATAATTTAGAAATAACCTTTCTAAATATGAAAGTTTTATGAGACCTTGAATTTGAGAAGAAACTCTTTTTTCTGGAGTATAACTTTTGGTTTAAAAAAATCAAGTTTTATTAAAAAAATCAAGTTTTATTTGGAACATATGGTATGTCTTTGAGAAAAGGATTTTGTTGTGTGTTTTTTTTTTTTTTAGTCCAAGTGCTGTTTCCAGTCATTTTGCCAGTGGCAACAGAACTCTTTAAAAAACAGAACAATTGAAAAATGAGAAAGGAGCAAACTCTGCCCCCTGAGAATAGCTTTGGAGATAGCAAGATATTGAATCACAATTCTAACATTAATTTCTTATATGAATTTGGGTAAGTTTCTTAAGTTCTGTGATCTCAGTTTTCCCCACAAAAGTCCTTATGGCATTTAAATAAGAAAATGTATATAAAGTGGGGCGCCTGGGTGGTTCAGTCGGTTAAGCGTCTGCCTTCTGCTCAGGTCATGATCTCTGAGTCGTGGGATCGAGCCCCACATCAGGCTCCCTGTTCAGTGGGGAGCCTGCTTCTCCCTCTCCCTCTGCCTCTCTCCCTGCTCATGCTCGCGCTCTCTCTCTGTATCTCTGTGTCTCAAATGAATAAATAAAATCTTAAAAAAAATGTATGTGAAGTACTTAATACACATGTAGGCACACACGTACATACCAAGTGCCCAGTATGCTGTAAGCACTCATTATTATCATATGCCTTTGAGAAATACCTTTCTTTCTATTGATATCATAGCCACCTTTCTCAAAATTGCTTTACTTCCTGAGCCCCAAACTTGTCTGCTTCTTTCACCCTGCTTTTGGAGATTCACTCTGGTTCCTTTCCTCAGCACCCTGTACTTTTCCTTACGTTTCTTAGATCTTTGCTGCTGAAAGCCTAAGTGCATGGACAAGCAGAATAGAGAGCTTTTTATAAAGATCTCAAAGGTCTTGAGAACTCTATACATTTCTGCTGGTTATATACTTAGGAGTGGATCACTGAGTCAGAGTATACATGTTCAGTTTTAGTAGTTACTGCGTGTTCACCAATTTACACTTTCCCCAGGTGTTTGCAGTAATTTATATTCCCACCATCAATAGAAAAGTTCCAGTTACTCTGTATTTTCACCAGGGCTTGGTATTATCTGTTTTTTTAATTGTTGCTGGGTGGGCATGTTGTGATATTGTATGATATTGTGGTTTTAATTTACATTTCCTTGGTGACTAAAAATACTGAGCGCCTTTTCATGTGTTTATTGACTAGCTACAACTCCTCTTTTCCAAATTTATTTTCCTGGAAGACATTTAATTTCTTTTGAAATGACTAGACTTTAAGTAAATTGCAGTCCTGGTGCTGATGGTTATTTCTTCTATCAATACTTTTCCACATTTAGGAACTCCTGGAATGTAGTACCACAAGGGATTCCTTGAGACTTAAAATGTATAGATAATACTTTTTCTCTGACAGATATTTGTTTTTTCTCAGATATGAGAGATTAGCACACCCAGTTTGAATTCCCTTCTCAAATTCTAAAGCTGCAATATGAGTAGTGTATGAAACCTAAATTATATGTTCAAACAACCAAATATTAATGTCAGTCATGCATTGCATCCATACAGAAAGTAGTTACTGAACGTCAGTTATATGTCAGGCACTGTGCCAGATGCTGGGGATACAAAGATAAATGAGACACAGACCCCGCTATGAAGGAGCTGATTGGTTTAAAGAGGGAGATCAATAACAACAACCAAATAGGTAATTACAGCACTTGATGTTAAGTGCCATCATGAAGAGGAGCTGTGGTTGTACATTGGAGGGTCATTTAATCCAGATAGTTGAATTGTTGGAATGATGGGGGGAATGGGGATGGTGTTTAGGGAATGCTTACTGGAATAGTACTTGAGGTAAACTTCGAAAGACAAATGAAACTTGGGTAAGTGAAACATTGGAGATTGGTGATTAGGGACACAAATGGTTCACATGTTTAACTGAATTCATTTACTATGCTCAATAAAATTCTACTGAAATCTACTGAATGCTTGTCATGGACTAGATATATTAGCCTTGCAGATGAGAGAAAGCACAGCCCTGATGGAGAATTCAAAATGGTTCTGAATGACCAAAGTATACCACTTGAGGTGAGGGAATGGTGAAAGATGGTACTGGAAAGGTATGCAGATGCCTAACTGTGTATTACATAAATACTCTGTGTGCATCTATGAAGCTAAATGAAGCCTCCACTATTAGTCATTCACAATACCTCCTCGTTCCAATTTTCCAGCTAAGTGCAGAGAACATGCTAGGATAGGTTCTAGCTTTCTAGTATCAGTGGAACCTTCATTTTGTGTGGTACCATAATTTGACCTGTCTCCCAGAACTTCTGTCCAACACCATTATGAGAAGTTCTTGAATCTTTCCTTTGCTTTTTTTTTCAGTCGTCTTGCCTTACCTGCACCTGGAGGGTATACAGAAGACTAATCTTTCTTGCTATTGAGTATTTCATGATGTATCCCCAAATTTCCCCCTTGCTCCTTAAACCTAGGGCCAGTTTCAAGGTCTCACAGTAAGATCATTAGAGCCATGAAAGGAATCTTATAGCTAGGGTGATAAAAAAAATCCCACTGTAACTAGAAGACTATGTCCCTAGCATCTGGACTTGGAATTCTGAGTCCCACTGCACCCAACCCCAAGTCATTATTACATATAGTGTTTAGATTCTATAATACTTCTAACATAATAGTATTATTTTAGACATGAGTGAAATCTTCTGGGTAATCATGGGACGCAGTGTGCTCTGTAATCAATATATAATCGTTATGAACTAGGTTTTAGAATCAGACAGACTTGGATTTAAATATGGATTTAAAAAAAAGATTTTATTTATTTCAGACACACAGAGAGAGCACAAGAGGTTGGGGGGGGGAGAGGGAGAGGGATAAGCAGACTCCCAGCTGAGCAAAGAGCTTGACGCAGGGCTCGATCCCAGTACCCAGAGATCATGACCTGAGCCAAAGGCAGCTGCATAACTGACTGAGGCACCCAGGTGCCCCTTAAATACTGATTTTGTTTATTACTAGTCATTTTTAATGTCTGTAAGCCTCAGTTTCCTATAAAATTTCCTCATGGGTTGTTATAAGGTTAAAATGAAGTAATGTATGTAAAAATGTTTAGCATGTGTGCATATATATAGACATATAGCTGCTAGTTGTTCTCAGATTAGTGGAAAAGAACCGTTAACTATCCTCAAATACCCCCCACTAAGTATCACATAGGAGCTTGCTATCTGAAGTTTGTGCTTGCTTCTGAGAAAGACCTGGATTGCAATTAAATCCTGTAGTCATGGGGCACCTGGATAGGTCAGCAGTTAAGCATCTGCCTTTGGCACAGGTCATGATCCCGGGGTCCTGGGATCAAGCCCCGCATGAGGGACCCTGCTCAGCAGAGAGCCTGCTTCTCTCTCTCCATCTGCTGCTCCCCCTGCTTTTGCTCTCTGTCTGTCTTTCTCTCTCTGTCAAATAAATAATATCTTAAAAAAAAAAATCCTGTAGTCATGTTGAAGAATGATGCCCATCTCTTTTGTAGTCTCTCCTGTGCTTTCTTCCTTTCTTTCTTTTTTTTTTTTTTTTTAGATTTTATTTATTTGACAGAGAGAGACACAGCAAGAGAGGGAACACAAGCAGGGGGAGTGGGAGAGGGAGAAGCAGGCTTCCCGTGGAGCAGGGAGCCCGATGCGGGGCTCGATCCCAGGACCCTGGGATCATGACCTGAGCCGAAGGCAGATGCTTAACCAGCTCAGCCACCCAGGCGCCCCTCTCCTGTGCTTTCACTTAGAGACCCTCCTGAGGGATTTTAGTGTACATTTTTGTGGCCTAAATTTTAAGTCTGGTCATCCCAAATGCACCCTGAAAATTATAGGAAACTTCTTTAGCTACACTCAGTAATATGGTGATAGACTTGATTTTATTTGTTTAGGCTAATAATTTTGTGGGAGCATAGCACTACACATGCCATGTTCCAATGAGGTAATATTTTTCAAGTGCCAAAAAAGAAACCCACAAATTTTGTACATAGGTCAGGGACTTTGTATAGGAATAAGAAATATCACATGTAGCTATTGGGCCTGTGAAGCATATAAAATAAATTTTTCGTGGACTGAAGCTTTGTCTTTGCTGACATAGTTCAAATTATTATATAATATGTTCACGACCTTTACAGCAGAGGGACATTTGTGACAACCCTTTGCTTTTGTTTGAGCCGAGCAGAGAAATAGATCATAATTCAGGCCTAAAATAATACTTTGTTTTGTAATTGTTCCTTTTCTTTGTTTTACTAGATACAGTAATAATCATATATTAAAATTGAATGAGGAAGTAGTTACTATGAATTAATATGGAATATATAGGAAAAGAGTGTTTCCCATTATACTTGATGAAATTGTAGGGCCTGTGCTTGTAAAAAATGCTAGACTTTATTGGGAATAATACTAGAAATTTGAAAAATTAATTTTATCTTTGTACAAAACAGTCACGTATTTACAACTACATAACACAGTTATATGAAGTCCTACATGTTGTGCATCCAGAAAAATGTAGAGCTGGAAAACATCCAGGAAATGGCAACTAAAATCATCAGGAGACTAGAGTTGCTTAAAAGACTTAAACCCTTCAGTGTGGAATGATACTTAGGGGTATAATTAGAAAAATCTTAGAGTTGGAAGGGGAATTAACCTTAATCTAGTTCAACCTGTAACTTAATGCAGGAATCTATCGAATGGCAATCCTGACAAATGGGTGAGCTTCTTCTGTTTGAGTATTGGACAGTATATGCTGCTGGGTTTGAATACTGGCCTTACCACGTCATAGCTGAACAACTGTGGGAAAACCTTAACCTCTCTGTGCCACATTTTCCAGGCTTGCTAGTTATTGCCACTAGCTTTGTCCCTTGCAATAGATGAAGACTATGGGGGACCTGACCTCCAGCCCCCTCCCATCTACCATTGAGAGATGAACTGAGAATTGAGTAAATGTTAGTGTTGCACAGGCTGTGAAAAAGGTATACTCAGTATTTAATTTCACTCATATGTGGAATTTAAGAAACAAAACAAACAAGCAAAGGGGAAAAAACCAGAAAGGCAAACCAAGAAACAGACTCTTAACTATAGAGAACAAACTGATGGTTACCACTGGGGAGGTTGGTCGGGGGGATAGGTTAAACAGGTGATGGTGATTAAGGAGAGCACTTGTCCTGATGAGTGTTGGGTGATGTATGGAAGTGTTGATCACTATACTGTACACCTGAAACTAATATTACACTGTATGTTAACTAACTGGAACTTAAAACTTTAAAAAATTGGCAAAAGATTCGAACACTTTTTTAAATAAGAGATATGGATGTCTGATAAACACATGAAAAGATGCTCAACAGCATGAATCATTAGGGAAATGCAAATTAGGAGATGTCACTACACACCTAGTGAAATGGCTAAAAAAATGCTGACAAACCAAGTGCTGGGAAGAATGAAATAGAACTCTTTTTTTTTCTCAAAGATTTTATTTATTTGTCAGGGAGCCCGATGGGGGGCTCGATCCCAGGACCCAAGATCATGACCTGAGCCGAAGGCAGACACTTAACTGACTGAACCACCTCGTCCCCCAGTTATTCCCAGTTCTTCTTGAACAATATAAATCAGTTTCATTCTTCTGCCTGACAGCTCTTCACCTTATCAAATGTAAAATCCTAAAAAGCATAGACAGTGTAAGTATGGATTTTTTCCCATAAAATTCCATAGCTTTAGAGAGTATTTTGTATAATTTGGCTGTAATTTAGGAAAAGCAAAATGAAACACGAATGAGTGGTAAATTTGTAGAACTCTTTAATTAAAGAAATTGTGTGGGCTATGAATTTATTTCCGTTAGTTCAGGGATGGTAGTTGAGCAAAATTGGAAATTTGAAGTAAGTTCAAACCTTTTGAGTTTTAAAGAATGCTAAAATAGTGAATTAATTCTATTCAGCTGTGAATGGCAGACATCAAAAAAGAGTGGCTTAAACAAGATAGTATTTTGCTCTCTTACAACAGTCTGAGCAGGTGGTTCAGAATGTTGTACCCAGTGGCATCAAAAGCATGGGCTTCTCTCTTCTGTTGCTCCCACCTGCCTAACCCTGTCCTCAAGGTTCAAGATGGTGGCTTTGGAATTCCAGGCTTTAGGATGGAGAAAGGGATGAAGAATAAGCTTGTGAGGGACATTTCTGCTTACATATTATTGGCCAGAATATAGTGATAGGGCCACATCTAGTTAAAAGAGACGCTAGGATGCTGTCTCTACTCTGGGTAGCCATGTGCTCAGGTGTAATTTGGGAGTCTTTATGTCTGGGAAGGAAGGGTGGGATAAATACTGGGTATGACAGAACTACTCTGTTTACTTCTCAAGTGTTTAGTACAGTGCTTACCATAGTAGGCATTCATTAAATAGTTGTTCCATTTATTGCTTGTATTGATCTGGATATTTACTCTGAATACATGATAAATCATGGCAAATTTGTCTATCACTGGCATTTTTTTTATTGTTCTTTCTTATCTGTGTTCTCCCTTTACAAAGAAGGTATTCCTAATAGCCTGCAGACAGATTTAATACCATACAGAATTTATTTTAGCTCCTTTACTGCTGATGTTTCTTCCCCTATAAAATTTGGAATCCTGTTAAACCTCTTTTTTCATGTGTATTTGATCAACATAGTCCTGGCGTCTGAAAAGTACCCAGTAAATGTGTTTAGACAGAATAAATGAATAGAAATAAAACTGATGAATCCAAGCCTTTTTTTTTCCAGTTACTTCCCTAGAAGAGTTTATGGCTATAATACAGAAGAAATTCTTGGTCTTAAATCTGTTTTTCTTAGAGGATTTTAGGAATATTCCTTTGGCTTTCACGTGGAATATGATGAGATAATTTGGATTTAATTATTACTAAGTACTAATTCACTTACCAAGTTATTAGGCAATAGGGGCTAATATAGTTCAGCAAAAAGAAGAGGCATTCACAATATATTTGACTTTTTTTTTAAGGTTTTATTTTTAAGCAATCACACCCAACGTGGTATTTGAACTCACAACCCCAAGATCAAGAGTTGCAGGTTCCACAAATTGAGCCAGCTGGGCTCCCCTCAATATATTTGACTCTTGATATCAGATATTCAGTTAACTTATCAGCATCCCTGTTTCAAGAGATAATGTCCTTTCTTTTCCAGTGTTTCATGGGGAAAAATTTCTTCAGATATAAAGAGTAATAAGTCAGTTATTTCCTCAGATGTCATAAAGTCATGCTTTTTTTAAAAAAAACTACTTTTAGTTAGAAGTTTTTCTCAGATTTATTGAGGTATGATTGATAAAATTGTAAGATATTTAAAGTGTATATCATGATGATTTGATATATGTATACATTGTGAAAGGATTTCTCCCATCTAGTTAACACACCTATCTCACATTTTATTTATATATGTAAAAATATATATGAAAATAATATAAATATGTATATATTTTATATATGATATATATTTATATATGAACATTTAAATTCTCAGCAAATTTCAGTTATACAGTGTTTTTTTTTTTTTTAAAGATTTTATTTTTTTATTTGGCAGAGAGAGAGAGTGAGAGCAGGAACACAAGCAGGGGGAGTGGGAAGAGGGAGAAGCAGGCTCTCTACTGAGCAGGGAGCCTGATGCGGGGCTCGATTCCAGTACCCTGGGATCATGACCTGAGCCGAAGGCAGACGCTTAATGACTGAACCACCCAGGTGCCAAGTTGTACAGTGTTTTCAACTATAGTCACCAAGTTTTACATTAGATCCTCAGATCTTACTAATCTTCTAGATGTAAGTTTGTACACTTTTACCAAGCTCCCCTTTTCTACAAGTTTGACTTTTTTAAAGATTCCACATATAAGCAATACCATGCAGTGTTTGTCTTTATTTGGCTGATTTCATAAGCCAGAGGCATAATGCCTCAAAGTCCATCCATGCTGTCACAAACAGAACTTTCTTCTTTCTCATGGTTGAATGATAGTGTGTGTGTGTGTGTGTGTGTGTGTGTGTGTGTGTGTGTGTCACATCTTTATGCATTTATTGACAGACACCTAGGTAGTTCCATGTCTTGGCTGTTGTGAATAATGCTGCAGTGAACATGGAAGTGCTGGTATTTCTCTGATATCCTGTTTTCATTTTTTTTTTGATACATATTCAGAAATGGGATTGCTGGATCATATGGTAGTTCTATTGATTTTTAAAGGAACCTCTATACTGCTTTTTATAGTGGTTGCACCAATTTATATTCCCACCAACAGTGCATAGGGGTTCCCTTTTTTTTACATACTTGGCAACACTTATATCTTGTCTTTTTGGTGACAGCTATTCTAGCAGATATGAGGTGATATACATTGTGCTTTTGACTTGCATTTCCCTGATGATTATTGATGTTGTGCACCTTTTTATGTATTTGTTGGCCATTTGTACGTCTTTGGAAAAAAGTTTATTCATTTCCTCTATTTTTTAATCAGACTTTTTTTTTTTGCTATTTGGTTGTGTGAGTTCTTTATATATTTCGGATATTAACCCCTTATCAGATATATGATTTGCAAATATTTTCTCTCATTCTGTAGGTTGTCTTTTCATTTTGTTTCCTTTTCTGAGCAAAAATTTTTTTAGTTTGAAGTAGTCCTACTTGTTTATTTTTGCTTTTGTTGTCTTGGCTTTTTTTGCCATATCCAAAAAAATCATTATCAAGACTTATGTCAAGGAACTTACCACCTATGTTTTCTTCTAGGAGTTTTATGGTTTCATAATTTGTGATGTGTAAGATAGGTTTCTAGTTTCATTCTTTATATTTGGCTGTCCAGTTTTCTCAGCACCATTTATTGTAGAGATGATCCTTTCCCTCTTGTATATTCTTGACTCCTTTGTTGTAAATTAACTGGCCCATATAAGCGTAGGTTTATTTCTGGGTTCTCAGTCCTGTTCCATTGACCTGTGTGTCTATTTTTATGCCAGTATTAGACTATTTTGATTACTATAGCTTTGTAATATGGCTTGAAGTTGAGAAGTGTGATTCTTCTAGCTTTGTTGTTCTTTCTCAGAATTGCCTTGGCTTTTTGGGTCTTTTGTGGTTCCATATAAACTTTAGGATTTTTTTTTCTGTTTCTTTGAAAAATGCTATTAGAGTTTTGATGGGGATTGCATTGAATCTGTAGGTTGCTTTGTTTGTAGAGACATTTTAACATTATCAGTTCTTCTGTCTGTGAGCGTGGTATGTCTATTGTGTCTTCTTTATCAGTGTCTTATAATTTTCAGTGTATAGATCTTTCACCTCCTTGGTTAAATTTATTCTTTTTTTTAAATTTAATTTTATTATGTTATGTTAATCACCATACATTACATCATTAGTTTTTGATGTAGTGTTCCATGATTCATTGTTTGCGTATAACACCCAGTGCTCCATTCAATACGTGCCCTCTTTAATACCCATCACCGGGCTAACCCATCCCCCCAGCCCCATCCCCTAGAACCCTCGGTTTGTTTCTCAGAGTCCATAGTCTCTCATGGTTCATCTCCCCCTCCGATTCCCCCACCTTCATTTTTCCCTTCCTACTACTTTTTTTTTTTTTTTTAACATATAATGTATTATTTGTTTCAGAGGTACAGGTCTATGATTCAACAGTCTTACACAATTCACAGCACTCACCATAGCCCATACCCTCCCCAGTGTCTATCACCCAGCCACTGCATCCCTCCCACCCCCCACCACTCCAGCAACCCTGTTTCCAGAGATTAAGAATTCCTCATATCAGTGAGATCATATGATACATGTCTTTCCTTGATTGACTTATTTCGCTTAGCATAATGCCCTCTAGTTCCATCCACATTGTGGTTAAATTTATTCTTAAGTATTTTATTCTTTTGATACAATTGTTAGATTGTTTTCTTAATTTCTCTGATAGTTCATTGTTAGTGTATAGAAACACAACTAATTTTTGTATATTTTGTATATGGCAGCTTTATTGAATTTGTTGGCAAAGTAATACTTCATCATTAAATTGTTTTGAGTAATTTCATTCACTTTCTGGTTTCTTTGTTTTTTGGTTTAAGCATATAGCATTAAAAACAAAACATCTGTTTGACTGGTAGAGTCTTTGCTCTTATCTTTTTGATCTGGAAAGAGCACGTATGTTCTCAGTAGTCAGTAGTTTCAATTATCAAATGGGGAAGGAGGAATTGAACTCTTTTTTTTTTTTTTTTTATTGTATTGACAAGGGGATGCAGCATTGGTTACTTTCATTGAGGCTGTCTGGGAGTTGAGGAGAAAGACCTATTTTTTAGGCCATGCAGGCAAGTGTTTGGGTATTACGAAATTCCCAAAGGTGAGTAGTAAACTACCCAGGCATCAAGAAACCAGTTAGTTTATTTTAATTGAGTAGAAAGTCCCTGAAATTGATTCAGCCATAAAAAAGAATGAAGTCTTGCCATTTGCAACAGCATGGATAGATCTAGAGCATGCAATGCTAAGTGAAGTCAGTCAGAGAAAGACAAATACCATATGATTTCACTCATGTGGAATTTAAGAAACAAATGAACAAAGAAAAAGAACAAAACAGACTGTTAAATACAAAGAACAAACTGGTGGTTACCAGAGGGGAGGAGGGTAGGTGGTTGGGTGAAATAGATGAAGGGGATTAAGAGTACCCTTATCATGATGAGCACTGAGTAATGTATAGAATTGTTGAATCACTATATTGTACACCTGAAATTAATATAACACTGTATGTAAATTGTTCTGGAATTTAAAAAATTAATTTAAAAAAGTCCCTGAAATTGGTAATTTTTTCAGGAGTTCTGGAGACATATTTTGGAATGTTAGGATAGATTGCTTGAACTTGATATGATGGCTCCCAATTTGTTTCATATGTAGGTAAAATAACTTTCGAGCTTCACTAAAGTTTTTGAGATGATAATTTACTACTTGAGAAGGTTATAAAGGTAAAAATAATCTCTAGTGACAAGAAACTCAGTTCTTCCTAGGTCAGCGCATTTCCTGGTTGGATTGTTCTGACTGGGGGGATTATTATAATCTACACATAATAATGTGTGGATCTTTCTTCCTGTAATTGAAGCGAGGGAGCTTGAGATCACGTGTTGTGCCACCTCGTAGGGCATCACCTCCGATGAGTTACTTCTCTGTGCTTCAGGTTTCTCATTTCTACAATGGAGGACAATACTTCATAGAGTTGTTCGGCTGAGTGAGCAGAGTAGTTAGTACTTAGAATAATAAAACAATAAGTGTCACTTCTATCATTGTTATTAATGTATTTGTTTTAATGATTTGAAACTTGATTCCAAGAATATTTAGGAGATATTGTCACCTCTTTGATTTCTAGCATATAGGCTGTGTGTCATCACGTGAAATTGAGGACGTAGGTTTGGTGGAGGAAGGGGAAGACAATGCTGAGTTTACTTCTGAACATGCTGATTTTGAGGTGTTTGTGGAATAATACTAGGACTGAGATACCCAAATTTGAAGAAGAGGGCAGAGTCCTTGGCACATGGGTGATAATTAAAACTATGAGAGATGGGCTAGATCACTTAAGGATCTATTTTGGTTATATATTAGAAACCTGGGGACCCTAAACTTTAAAGAACAGGTGGAAGCCATAAAGCATACCATCTGAGTTAGTAGAAGAACCAGGAGTGAGAAGTGCCACCAAAAAGGGAGAATAATCAGTGTTGTCTGTTGCAGTAATCTGAAAACTGGAAAGTATACATGGCTTGAAAATTAATGGGTCTTTTGTGACCCTTTGGTTTCGGTAGAGGAGTAGAGGTGGAAGCCAGAGAGCAGTAATGTTAGGAGGGTGAAAAGGGAGGAACAGATGATAAATGTACACTACTGTTTTGAGAAATGTTGGTGAGACAAATGTTGAAAACTGAAGGAAGATGCAGAGTAAATGGAAGATTTGGGGGCAGGACAGGATATTGATGGGCTAAGGAAAAAGGAGCTATTAGGAAAGAAAATGATTGAGTATAAGGAGAGTGTAGAAGAGGTGAGTTCAAGGCCACAAGTTGATGATATTGGCCTTGAACAGGAGGAGGGTGAAAACATCTGAGACTGGAGCAAAGAGAGATGTGGATATAACCAAGCCTGAAGATAGAGGAAATCATTCCTATGGACTTCGTTTTCTCCCAAGAAATGGAAAGGGAATTTGCTGTAAGGAGTTATGGATTGACTAGGTGTTGTGAGAAGAATGATCAATGTTTAGAATAGTAATTGAGGGAAATAGGAGGGGAGGCTGACAAATTTGTTTTCTAATGGAGGGATTTTTTCATTTGAATATTACTAGTAGTGTGGATACTATGAATGTGTTATATGAAAGGGGAAGGACTATTGTTTCATTTAATGCAACATATATTTAGCATGTATTATGTACAAAATACTGTGCTATGTACTTCTGGGAGAGTCCGATGAATACTGACTGCCTTACTCAAGGTGGGGGTGGGTATGACCTCATAGCTCATGTCATATGATTTGTTAAAACCACAAATGTTTACAATAGCCTAAAAATGATAAATGATACATGAGCTTTGTAAACATACTTATAAGGGTTTGAAAGAAGTAGAGATCCCATTAAATAGGGGGAAATAGGAAGGCTTTATGGAAAAGGCAAATAAATACATAAAATAAAGGCTATATAAATATATTTTCTAATGAAATAGTAATTAAACCAGTTATAAGTTTTTAATTACAGCAATCATTTATTCTTCTATAATACAATGATTGGCATTTACCAGAAATGAAGAAATAAAGAGATTAACATAGTGAAGTCTGCTCTATCCAAAAGATGTTCCACATTTGGTTATTTTTTTGTGGTAATATAGAATTCAGTAATCCTTTCAACAGATATTTAATGAACATCTCCTGTTGGGTACTGAGGATACAGAGAAGACCAAGATGCAGTTTCTTTCCTCAAGGAGTGCATACTCTAGTAGAAGAAACAAGTAAAAAAAACTTAAGTTCTATACAATAAATGATATAAAAGTGGTATATATGAGTAGAGAAATTTGGGGTTCTAGTGGAAGGAAGAATGAATAAATGATTATGTTGCTATGACAGCAAGTGTTTTCCTTTTCTTTTCTTTAGTTGGAGAACATCAATTGACAGGCCATAAAGTGGCAGTTAAAATCTTAAATAGACAGAAGATTCGCAGTTTAGATGTTGTTGGAAAAATAAAAAGAGAAATTCAAAATCTGAAACTCTTTCGTCATCCTCATATTATCAAACTGTAAGTATTTTTGTACCTGATAATGCAAAAGAGAAACTGTCTTGAGATATTTCCTATGAATTTACAAATAATTATCTTTAGTTAACTTTTTATGAAAGTATAAATCTTTAATACTTATATTCAGCAAGTGTTAATTCATTTAACCTCCATCAATCCTTTCTTGCATACGTTTAGTTTATAATTAAAAGTCAGTTTTTCAAAATTGGTACTGTTTTCAACTGATGAATGCAGCCTTGGGAGTTGACTCTTCTCTAGTATTCACTTTAAAGGGCCTTTAGGACTTCGATGTTTCTAGATTCATTTTATAATTTTTTTCTAGTCTCGTTTCATTAACATTACAGTGATTTCTTTTTGGAAAAGGTAAAATGTAACTTTAATATTATCCACCATTGTATATTACTTGCAAAACTGCAATAATTACTGTGATTACTGATAGCAGAGCTCTTAGGAGGGCAGGTGGATTTTTTTTTTTTTGATAGGACAAGTTACAAACTTAAAAGATAATATGAAGAGATTGATAAAGCTGATTAATTATATTGAAAGAAATAATTTAAAATTGATTAGAGCTAGAAAAAGTAGATATTGAGTATGTAACAGTATCCTTTGAAATCATTTAAATCATTAATATTTACTGAGAAAATGTAATACACTAACCACTGAAAATTGTCTTTACTTTATGTCTTAAAGCTTGGATAGAGTTTTATAGAATAAATATTAATCTTGTTGAGTACCTGCTAGTGGCTAGGAACTGTGTTGAGCATTTTATAAGCTTTATTATTTTTTTTATTTATTTATGAGCAATATATAATTTCACTTTATCCTCATGATAAGCCTATAGGGTAGGTATTGTTTTCAATTAATAAATAAAGAAATTCCATATCTAAAGAGTATCAGCAACGTGTCCAAGGTCAAAGAGCCAGTAGGTTGTGGAGCTGGTAGTTGAGTTCATATCTGACTCCAAACACCATGCTATTAATGCTTTACTCCAGTACTCCAGTCTTTCTCAAAACAAAGTTATATGAACTCCTTTTAAGGAAAAAATAAATTTGTGGATCCCTGGTTTTGACTTAATTATTTTTAGTATATTGTTACTTAAGTATACAGGAACAAAGAATTTGGTATAATAAACTCCATATGCTTATAGCTTTGACACAATTATGAAACCAAGATAAATTCACAATTTAAATATAAGACAAGTCAAAGAAATTCAAAGTAATAGCTATAGTATAATGTGATGAATAATTTTTTCAAAATTTTTGAAATTTTGAAATTTGAAATTTTTCAAAACCATTTTTCAAAAACCAAATCATTGTTAGTTTAATAGAAGGACATCCATATTTATATTTTGATTCAAATAATATTGAAGAGAAAGCCTGTTCATATGAGTATATTGTAAAAAAAATCATTATTAATGTCTTTGAGGCTTTGTTTGCTAGTTCACTGTAATCAGATATTCTCTTTAGCCTAAACTTTGTTAGTGAGCCGTCTTTGGATGTCAGTGTTAACAAGGAAAAACTTGATAATCTGCAGAGGTACATTATTTGCCTCACGACAAGGCTAGCATAGTAGCTGTGATAGGCTGATTAATGCCCCCCCAAGACATCCTAATCCCCAGAATCTTTGAATATGTTATATTACATGGCAAAGGGGAATTAAAGTTATAGATGGATTTAAAGTTTCTAATCAGCTGATCTTATAATAGGGAAATTTTCCTTGATTTTCTGGATGCGCCAGTAGTAATCACAGTGGTCCTTAAAAGTGAAAGAGGGAGTCAGAAGACTCAGAGAAAGCGATTTGAGAGTGAAGCGAGGGCAAAGTGTTAAAATGTGAGAAGGACTCAACTGGCTGTTGCTGCCTTTGAAGATGGAGAAAGAGGGCCATGAGCCAAGAAATGCCGGCACTCTAAAAGTTGGAAAATACAAATATTTTCCTCTAGAGCCTTGCTGCCAACCTTGATGTTAGCCCAGTGAGACCTGTCAGACTTCTATAAAACTACAAGGTAATACATTTTGTTGTTTTAAGCCACCAAATTTGAACTATGGTAGCAGTAGGAAACTAATACAGGAGCATTCCTGAAATCCTTAAATGAGTGGCTTATCCAGTTATTATTGCTGGGATTGGGAACATGCATTTAGTCTTTACTCATACTAGCTACATTTATTGTTAGTGAACTGCTGCAGATTGGTATGTTCAGTGCATCTTACCAACAATATGAATATGTGCCTAACTGTTCAGGAAGGCTTTTCCTGGAGGGCCTTGGTCTGCTGTTGGGTAGCAGAGATGACTCAGGTCTCACACTGTTACCATGAGATGTGCATTCTAACAGTGAGCGTCAGTGTCCTTTCATCTTCATGTGAAGTTCACTTGTTCATCGACATAAAGAAGAAATGAGGTCTCTAAAATAACATGATAGTGCATGATTGATTACAAGGTTATCGTCTAGAACCTACATTCTAGATGATTCAGGATATGTATATGCAGGTTTTTTAAGATTAGCATAAGAAATAAAATGCCACCTACTAGCTTGGTAACTCAACTCTCATATTCTTTGTTTCCTTAATTTTAAAGTGGGGATGTGTTTGCACTGGTATAATGCCTGGTATTTGATGAGCATTGGCCTAAAGTGGGACTAGGTAACCTACAAGCTGATATTTCAGTCCACTTTCATGATTCTTAACTGTTTTTCCCCTACTTGAAACAGTTCATAAATAACTTTGACTCCATGCTGATAATGACTTTATTCTAGTTACTGAGTGGCTTCTAAGCTAAATCTTTTTGCTCTTCCTTACTGAGCGGCCACTTCCTATAAGAGGAGAAAGCTGGGAAGCCAGACTAAAAGTGTCACATGCCAGAATGAGAGTGAAGGGGGAGATCTCTGTATTTGCCTTGTTCCTTGACCTCATCCCTTTTAGAATGCCAGCCTGAAAGACCCCAGAGAAATTTTGTCCACTTAGGGTATGAATCCTAGTTCCTGTTGTGTTCCTGCAAACACAAATCAGATTTTGTCAGTAAGCAGTTGCAACTGTCATGAGGATTTAAAAGCTTATTTTTGATGTCATATCTACCAGTGTTTTCTTGTCTTCATTTCTATAATGATAATTTCAAATTTTGGTTTAGCTAATTATCTTATTCTGGTTTAGAATTATTTAAGTATTTGCTATTTTGTTTTGTGAGAGAGATGTAGAACATTCTCAGGGTTGATCAGAAAGTAATTAGCAGAGGTGAATATAATGTCTAAAGCTTCTGGCTTCCAGCCTTGGGCTTAATCCATTCAGCCAGATTGCCTCTTCAATTGTGGACTGAATTAAAAAAAAGAAAAAGTACTCATGTATCCTTGCTATAGAACAAGCTTATTGACATAGCCTCTAACAGTGTTAGTGATTTAAACAGGGAGAGAGACCTGATCCTTTTAGTGGTTTTGTTTGTTTTGTGCAGTCTTGGACTAACTGCCAAGAATAGTTCCCTTGTTACAGAATGGGCCTCTAGTTTCTTTAGTAGTAAAGCTTGAAAACCAAAAACCAAGAATGTAGGATATTTATTGCATGATTTCTCTATTAACTCAAATTGTAAAATCCCACTGAAAATTGAAAAGAGTAAACAGGATTCAAAGGAAACTCCAAACTTTCCCATGAACTAGAATTTGTTGATTAGACTTTTGTCTTTGTCCCTCCACCCCCCCCCCCCCCCCCGTAGTTCTTAGGGAACTTCACTTTAATGAATCAGAAGATCAGTACTTATTTGGTAGAGCTGGTTTTGCCTGTTTACTTTTTATTAAAAAAGTTTTATCTTACTCAACCTATAGACAGCTCTTTAACATTATTCACCACCACCACCTTGAAATGTTGTATTCTCTGAGTTTCTATAACATCACAGTCTTCTGATTTTCTGATTCTTTCGTCGTCTTAAGACTTTCTTTTATGGGCCTCTTCATCTTCATGGCCATTAAATATTGATCCATGTCTGCATTGTGAGCTAGGGTAGTGTTAGTGAACCACCTTTGGGTGACCCCATCTATTACAATGGTTGTCATTTGTCATCTTTGTGCTAAAGATTTCCAAAACCATATTTCTGGGCCAGATATTTCTCCTGAATCCTGAACACACTTATTGAACTCTTTATTGGATGTTTCCATTCTGAAGTCATTGAATCATCTGAAACTAAGTTGAACTTTTCTTTCTTTCCCAAACTTCTTTCTTTTTTTTTCTGTTTTTTGTTTTGTTTTGAGCAAAAATACCATTCATGCAATTTTCTAAGCCTAAAACTTAGGGATCATCTTTAATTCTATTTCCCTCATCTTTATATATAATCAATCATTGAGTTCTGCAGGTCTTATCCCTAAATATCTTCTTAGTCTATTTCTTTCTGCTTTTATTGCACCATCCTGTTTTGCTTGTTGTCGTTCAGCTATTGTCTCTACTTAGAAAGCTTTTTCTACACCTCCCTTCCCCTAGGTTTCCAATTCCAATTTACCATTTAGATTTTAGCCTTTACAGGTGATTATCTCTAGAAAACCTGTTTACTCTGTAAGTCTGTGTTAGGCATCATCCTCTCTGTACCACAGCAGTCAGCCTTTCCAAAGCCCTTGACATTACTTTGAACTTGCTCATTTGTTTGTATTAGTATCTCCCACAAGACCAAGTTCTTTAGAAGCAGGAATTATGTTTGTTTTTTCTTTTATTTAACATATTTTTACTGAGTACCTGCTATCTAATAGGAACTGTTGTAGGCATTGGGGATATGATAGTGAAAGACAAGGTTTCTGCCCTTATGGAGTTTCTGTTCTAGAGCTATCTAGCAGTTCTAGATAGTGAGTAAGCAAAGTAACAGGATTACTTTAGGCAGTGATAAGTGCTTTGAGGAGAATGAGTGCTGTTCTAGGTTGTGACTAGCAAGGAGTAAGTGTTAATTCAGATTAAGTTGTGGGAAGGCCTCACAGAAGAGGTAAAGTTTGAGCTAAGACCTGGAAGATTATTAATATCTAGCCAACTGGTGAGATGATATGACTATAGTATAGAATGGGTATGGGGGCAGAAGTGGATGCAGACCAGTTAAGAAGCTATTGTTGTGTCGTCCAGCTAAGAGATTATGATTATGGTGGCTTTAATCAAAGTGATAGTCTAGATTTGTGCTGTCCGGTGTAGTAGCCATTGGCTACATGTAGCATAAATTTAAATTAATTAAAATATTTAATTCTCTAGTCAAGCAAGCCATATTTCAAGTGTTTAATAGCAATGTGTGGCTAATGGCTATTTTAAGAGGCTATATAAAACATTTCTATTATTGCAGAAAGTTCTATTTGATACCACTGGTCTAGGGAGAGAGAAATCTATGGATTCAATATATATTTTGTAGGTAAAGTTAATGAGTTGCTGAGGAATTTTTTTTTTTTTTGGCCTGAGCAACTGGGATTTTGGATTTTGGCTTGAGCAACTAGGTGCTGATGATGAGGCTATTTTTTGAGATAGGAAGAATGGAAGAGAGTCATGTTGGGGTATAGGTGGATATTAAGCCTACTAGTTTTGGCCATGTTAAGTTGAGAATCCCATTAGATCTAAATGGAGATGTTAGATATCATCTTTATCTCCCTAGCACCTAGTATAGTAGTAGGTATTTACTAATTACTTATAGCATGTATAAGTAAAGAGGTGACATTTGAACAAGGTCCTGATGGTTCTATGAGGACAACAAGAGCAAAATAATGAAAGTATAAAGAACATGGCCTGTTGGGAACATACAGTATGTGTAGGGAAATGGAGGAAAACAAGGCCAGAAAGTTAGCTTGTTCATCCCTTCATTTAGCAGATGGCACCACTGAGTCACTTGGGATATATCTGCAAACAAAAAGATGACATGACAACAAAGTCTCTGCTACTATGGAGCTTCTGTTCACGTGTGTGTGTGTATAGTCGGGGGAGGTGGTGAGTAGATAGACAATAAAACTTATGTTAGTAAAATATATTGTAAGTTAGACTGTGAAAAGGTGAGGGACTATCCCATGCAGATTATCTGGAGGAGGAAAGTAACAAATGGAGGGAACAGTAAATATAAAGGCTCTGAGGTGGAAATACAGGCCAGAGATCAAGGGAGCAGAGTAATCTAGGGGGAATTGGACTAAGAGATGAGGACAGAGACCTAAAAGGGAGCCAGATTTTGTAGGGTATTATAGACCATTGTAAGGACTTTGGCTTTTACTCTGAGTCAGATGGGAAGCCATTAGAAAGTTTTGGTCAGAGGTATGATATGACCTGACTTATGGTGAAGCAGGGAAACAAATTAGGAGTCAACTGCAGTATTGTGGGTAAAAGAGTTGGTGGCTTAGAGCATAATCTGGAGGGTGTTGAGAAGTAAGCATCTTCTCTATATACTTTTGAGGTAGGGTAACAGCATTTGCTTAGAGATTAAATGTGGGTTGTGAAAGAAGAGAAGGCAGTGATTGACTCCAAGGTTATCTGGCTTGGGCAAATAAAAGAATAGAGTTGCTATTAAGTGAAATGGAGAAAATTATAGGAGGAATAAGTTAGAGGTGTGGGGTGTTGGAGGGTGGTATCAAGAATTTGATATTGGTTTTATGATATTGAGATGCTTATTAGGCATCTAAGTAGAGATATAAGTAGGTTATTAAATAAATGACTCCAGAGTTAAGGGGACAGGCATAAGATAAAGAGAAATTTGGAAGTCATCAGCATATAGATGGTAGTTAAGATATTTTAAAGTCCTAAGACTGGATGAGATCACCAAGTATAGAGTATAGATAAATAAGAAATCTAAGGATTGATCTCTAGGGCATGATGATGTTAAAATATCCAAGATGAGGAGGAACCAGCAAAGGAGAATGAAAATGAACAGTTAAAAGAGGTTGGAAGAAAACCAGGAGAATATGCTATCTTGAAGCCAAGTGAAGAATATATTTGAAGAAAGAGAGATTATTAACAGTTCCTTATACTGCTGAATATTGAGTAAGATGAGACTGAGAATTGACCCATTAGATTTGGCAAGGTGGAGGCTGCTGGTGTCTTTGAAAAGGACCACTTTATTGTAATGATGAAGGCAAAATCCTGTTTTGAGGGGCTTAGGAGAGAATTTGAGCTGAAGAAGGGGAGTTAGTTATAATAGACAATTCAGAAATTTTATTAAAAGGCGAGAAGAGAAATAGTGATAATGAGAGGAAATGTGGGGTCTAAACAGGGTTTGTTTTTTTAAGATGAAAGGTATTATAGAATGCTTGTACACCAAAGGGGATGATTTGGTCAAGATGGAGAGACTGATACAGGAGAAAGAAAAGCTAATTGTAGCAACCAAGTCCTTTAGTTAGGTGGGAGGAAGGAATCCAGTGCATAATGGAAGAGTTAGTGTTTGATGGTGTATGACCAGGGAGTGAGTGGCTGGGTGTGGTGGAGGATGAGGAGGTCAGGAAATTAGAGGCCATGTATTGGACAGATCACCCATGTGTATATCATGTACAACAGTAGCAATGGGGGAAGAAGTCAGAATGAAAGGGAGTTAGGTTGATGACTGTAACAAAAAAAGGGTATTGGGTGTGTAATCTGATGGACTGCACTTCAGAGACAGTGGAGTTTTTGAGGAATGAGGTTTTGAGGATTTCCTTTAGAACATAATATATTATTAGACTATGCAAATTGGCTAGCATTTAAAATTTTCTTATGAATTAATAAATTGAGGATCTGATCAGCAATGGTGCTGATTTCTCAAAAAAGAGAGACAGATATTACAGGCCTTTGCTTGGAGGTGCACAGCACCATCTAGTCTTTCAAAGGAAAATAAAAGTCAAAATGAAATTTGATCTAGTCTCTAGATGTAAGAGGGTGCTATAAATTGTGCATTATGTTGCCATAAAGGATGGATCAGCCAAGTGAGAGCAGGGAATCCTCTGCAGGACAAGCCAGCCAGCTCCTTCAACAAAATAATGCATGAAAAGAAAAAAACAGATGGAGGAGCAGCCTATAAATTAAAAGAAACATGAGAGATATATCAGTCAGTTGCAGTGTATGGATTATAATTGGATCCTAATTTAATCAAAATGTTAAAACAAAAACCAAAAAAAGCATTATAAGCTAATCAGGAAACCTCATTGGATATTTGATGACATTCATGATTTGTTAAATTTATGCATGATGACAGTATTGCATGGGTGTATACACATACATTTTTTAAGGCTATTATTTTTTAGAGATATATACAGATCTCTTTACAGAGAAAATGAAAGACATACTCAGTGTGAATTGATTGAAAATGTATACTTTTTATGAAGTTAATAATCAAGGCATACTAATAATCTTATACTCTAGAATGTTAGAAAAGATACTGACTTATTCTGTATATCCATGCATAAATAAAGCAAGATCAAGTTAATAAAAATGGGCAAAGTACAGGAGTGAGCATTTAATAAGAAATGTGTATGTTGTTTTGCAGGACTTGGAGAATATATAAATCCACAAACTTTGTGAAGATTTCAGCATTGCCAAAATCTTTTGGAAAATAGTTGGCATTAGCTCTTACAGTTGGACAGTCACATGAACTATGACTCAGCAATTCCACTCAGATATATATCAAAGAGAAAATCTTGCCATGTATAAGAATGTTTGCAGCAGCACTATTATAATAGCAAAATGTGGAAATGATTTACCCTCCAGTGGTAGATTGGATGGATAAATAAATAGCCTCTAGATTGGATGAATAAATAAATAGCCTCTCTGGTAAAAGGAGAGATCAATAAATACAATGAAATATTATGCAATGGTCACATCAGGTAACTAGCAAACACAACAGTGTGGATGAATCTCAATAAAACAGGCCCCAAAATACTAAATATAGCCTGATACTCTTTTTTATTTTTATTTTTTGAAAGATTTATTTATTTGAGAGAGAGAGGGCGTACAATCAGGGGAGAGAGAGAATCCTCAAGCAGACTCAATCCCAGGACCCTGAGGTCATGACCTGACCTTGTTATGTTAATCACCATACATTACATAATTAGTTTTTTAAATTTTTTATTGTTATGTTAATCACTATATATTACATCATTAGTTTTTGATGTAGTGTTCCATGATTCATTGTTTGTGCATAATACCCAGTGCTCCATGCAGAACGTGCCCTCTTTAATACCCATCACCAGGCTAACCCATCCTCCCACCCCCTCCCCTCTAGAAGCCTCTGTTTTTCAGAGTCCATCATCTCTCATGGTTTGAGAGATTTCCCCCCCTTCATTCTGCCCCTCCTGCTGTCTTCTTTTTTTTTCCCTTATACTGCATTATTTGTGTCAGAGGTACAGATCCGTGATTCAATAGACTTGCACACTTCACAGCGCTCATCATAGCACATACCCTCCCCAATGTCTATCACCAGCCACCCCATCCCTCCCACCCCCCCACAGTCCAGCAACCCTCAGTTTGTTTCTTGAGATTAAGAATTCCTCACATCAGTATGGTTATATGATACATGTCTTTCTCTGATTGACTTATTTCGCTCAGCATAACACCCTCCTGTTCCGTCCATGTCATTGCAAATGGCAAGATTTCATTCCTTTTGATGGCTGCATAATATTCCATTGTATATATACACCACATCTTCCTTTTTTTTTTTTTTTAGGAGATACAGTGAGTAACTTATTTTTTTAATTTTTTTATTATGTTAATGACCATACATTACATCATTAGCTTTTGATGTAGTGTTCCATGATTCATTGTTTGTGCATAACACCCAGTGCTCCACACAGAATGTGCCCTCTTTAATACCCATCACCAGGTTAACCCATCCCCCCACCCCCCTCCCCCTAGAACCCTCAGTTTGTTTTTCAGAGTCCATCGTCTCTCATGGTTCGTCTCCCCCTCTGACTTACTCCCCTTCATTCTTCCCTCCTATCTTCTTCTTTTTTTTTTTCTTAACATATGTTGCATTATTTGTTTCAGAAGTACAGATCTGTGATTCAGCAGTCTTGTACAATTCACAGCGCTCACCA
Source organism: Callorhinus ursinus (assembly GCF_003265705.2). Classification (NCBI taxonomy): domain Eukaryota; kingdom Metazoa; phylum Chordata; class Mammalia; order Carnivora; family Otariidae; genus Callorhinus; species Callorhinus ursinus. Next base: position 56,348,142 of record NW_027397071.1, on the reverse strand, counting down.
TAGCACATACCCTCCCCACTGTCTATCACCCAGCCACCCCCTCCTTCCCACCCCCCACCACTCCAGCAACCCTCAGTTTGTGTCCTGAGATTAAGAATTCCTCATATCAGTGAGGTCATATGATACATGTCTTTCTCTGATTGACTTACTTCACTCAGCATAACACCCTCCAGCTCTATCCACGTCGTTGGAAATGGCAAGATCTCATTCCTTTTGATGGCTGCATAATATTCCATTGTGTATATATACCCCATCTTCTTTATCCATTCATCTGTCGATGGACATCTTGACTCTTTCCACAGTTTGGCTATTGTGGACATTGCTGCTATAAACATTGGGGTTCACGTACCCCTTCAGGTCCCTACATTTGTATCTTTGGGGTAAATGCCCAGTAGTGCAATTGCTGGATTGTATGGTAGCTCTATTTTCAACTGTTTGAGGAACCTCCATGCTGCTTTCCAGAGTGGCTGCACCAGCTTGCATTCCCACCAACAGTGTAGGAGGGTTCCCCTTTCTCCGCATCCCCGCCAACATCTGTCGTTTCCTGACTTGTTCATTTTAACCATTCTGACTGGTGTGAGGTGGTATCTCATTGAGGTTTTGATTTGGATTTCCCTGATGCTGAGTGATGTTGAGCACTTTTTCATGTGTCAGTTGGCCATTTGGATGTCTTCTTTGGAAAAATGTCTGTTCATGTCTTCTGCCCATTTCTTGATTGGATTATTAGTTCTTTGGGTGTTGAGTTTGATAAGTTCTTTATAGATTTTGGATACTAGCCCTTTATCTGATATGTCATTTGCAAATATCTTCTCCCATTCTGTCGGTTGTCTTTTGGTTTTGTGGACTGTTTCTTTTGCTGTGCAAAAGCTTTTTATCTTGATCAAATCCCAAGAGTTCATTTTTGCCCCTTGCTTCCCTTGCCTTTGGCGATGTTTCTAGGAAGAAGTTGCTGTGGCTGAGGTCGAAGAGGTTGCTGCCTGTGTTCTCCTTTAGGATTTTGATGGACTCCTGTCTCACGTTTAGGTCTTTCAACCATTTGGAGTCCATTTTTGTGTGCGGTGTAAGGAAATGGTCCAGTTTCATTCTTCTGCATGTGGCTGCCAATTTTCCCAACACCATTTGTTGAAGAGACTGTCTTTTTTCCATTGGACATTCTTTCCTGCTTTGTCAAAGATGAGTTGACCATCGAGTTGAGGGTCCATTTCTGGGCTCTCAATTCTGTTCCATTGATCTATGTGTCTGTTTTTGTGCCAATACCATACTCTCTTGATGATGACAGCTTTGTAATAGAGCTGGAAGTCTGGAATTGTGATGCAGCCAGCTTTGCTTTTCTTTTTCAATATTCCTCTGGCTTTTCGGGCTCTCTTCTGGTTCCATACAAATTTTAGGATTATTTGTTCCATTTCTTTGAAAACAGTGGATGGTATTTTGATGGGGATTGCATTGAATGTGTAGATTGCTCTAGGTAGCATTGACATCTTCACAATGTTTGTTCTTCCAATCCATGAGCATGGAATGTTTTTCCATTTCTTTGTGTCTTCTTCCATTTCTTTCATGAGTATTTTATAGTTTTCTGAGTACAGATCCTTTGCCTCTTTGGTTAAATTTATCCCTAGGTATCTTATGGTTTTGGGTGCAATTGTAAATGGGATTGACTCCTTGATTTGTCTCTCTTCTGTCTTGGTGGTGGTGTATAGGAATGCCACTGATTTCTGTGCATTGATTTTATATCCTGCCACTTTACTGAATTCCTGTATGAGTTCTGGCAGTTTTGGGGTGGAGTCTTTTGGGTTTTCCACATAAAGTATCATATCATCTGCAAAGAGTGAGAGTTTGACTTCCTCTTTGCCGATTTGGATGCCTTTGCTTTTTTTGTTGTTGTTGTCTGATTGCTGTGGCTAGGACTTCTACTACTATGTTGAATAGCAGTGGTGATAGTGGACATCCCTGCCGTGTTTCTGACCTTAGGGGAAGAGAGCTTTTCCCCATTGAGAATGATATTGGCTGTAGGTTTTTCATAGATGGCTTTTATGATATTGAGGTATGTACCCTCTATCCCTATCCTCTGAAGAGTTTTGATCAAGAAAGGATGCTGTACTTTGTCAAATGCTTTTTCTGCATCTATTGAGAGGATCATATGATTCTTGTTCTTTCTTTTGTTAATGTATTGTATCATGTTGATTGATTTGCGCATGTTGAACCAACCTTGCAGCCCAGGGATAAATCCCACTTGGTCATGGTGAATAATCCTTTTAATGTACTGTTGGACCCTATTGGCTAGTATTTTGGTGAGAATTTTTGCATCCATGTTCATCAAGGATATTGGTCTGTAATTCTCCTTTTTGATGGGGTCTTTGTCTGGTTTTGGGATCAAGGTAATGGTGGCCTCATAAAATGAGTTTGGAAGTTTTCCTTCCATTTCTATTTTTTGGAACAGTTTCAGGAGAATAGGTATTAATTCTTCTTTAAATGTCTGGTAGAATTCCCCTGGGAAGCCATCTGGCCCTGGGCTTTTGTTTGTTGGGAGATTTTTGGGGACTGCTTCAAATTCCTTAGTGGTTATAGGTCTGTTCAGGTTTTCTATTTCTTCCTGGTTCAGTTTTGGTAGTTGATACATCTCTAGGAATGCACCCATTTCTTCCAGGTTATCTAATTTGCTGGCATAGAGTTGCTCCTAATATGTTCTTATAATTGTTTGTATTTCTTTGGTGTTGGTTGTGATCTCTCCTCTTTCATTCATGATTTTGTTGATTTGGGTCATTTCTCTTTTCTTTTGATAAGTCTGGCCAGGGGTTTATCAATCTTGTGAATTCTTTCAAAGAACCAGCTCCTAGTTTCGTTGATCTGTTCTACTGTTCTTTTGGTTTCTATTTCATTGATTTCTGCTCTGATCTTTATGATTTCTCTTCTCCTGCTGGGTTTAGGCTTTATTTGCTGTTTTTTCTCTAGCTCCTTTAGGTGTAGGGTTAGGTTGTGTATTTGAGACCTTTCTTGTTTCTTGAGAAAGGCTTGTGTTGCTATATACTTTCCTCTCAGGACTGCCTTTGCTGCATCCCAAAGATTTTGAACAGTTGTGTTTTCATTTTCATTGGTTTCCATGAATTTTTTTAATTCTTCTTTAATTTCCTGGTTGACCCATTCATTCTTTAGTAGAATGCTCTTTAGCCTCCATGTATTTGAGTTCTTTCCAACTTTCCTCTTGTGATTGAGTTCTAGTTTCAAAGCATTGTGGTCTGAACATATGCAGGGAATAATCCCAATCTTTTGGTACTGGTTGAGACCTGATTTGTGACCTAGAATGTGATCAATTCTGGAGAATGTTCCATGGGCACTAGAGAAGAATGTGTATTCCATTGCTTTGGGATGGAATGTTCTGAATATGTCCGTGATGTCCATTTGGTCCAGTGTTTCATTTAAAGTCTTTATTTCCTTGTTGATCTTTTGCTTAGATGATCTGTCCATTTCAGTCAGGGGGGTGTTAAAGTCCCCCACTATTAATGTATTGTTGTCAATGTGTTTCTTTGCTTTTGTTATTAATTGCCTTATAAAATTGGCTGCTCCCATGTTAGGGGCATAGATCTTTACAATTGTTAGATCTTCTTGTTGGATAGACCCTTTAAGTAGGATATAGTGTCCTTCTTCCTCTCTTATTACACTCTTTGTTTTAAAATCTAATTTGTCTGATAGAAGGATTGCCACCCCAGCTTTCTTTGGGTGTCCATTAGCATGGTAAATGGTTTTCCAACCCCTCACTTTCAATGTGGGGCTGTCTTTGGGTCTAAAATGAGTCTCTTGCAGACAGCATATCGATGGGTCTTGTTTTTTAATCCAATCTGATAGCCTGTGTCTTTTGATTGGGGCATTTAGCCCATTTACATTCAGGGTAACTATTGAAAGATATGAACTGAGTGCCATTGTATTGCCTGTAAGGTGGCTGTTACTGTATATTGTCTGTGTTCCTTTCTGGTCTGCTTTTAGGCTCTCTCTTTGCTTAGAGAACCCCTTTCAATATTTCTTGTAGTGCTGGTTTCGTGTTTGCAAATTCCTTTAGTTTTTGTTTGTTCTGGAAGCTTTTTATCTCTCCTTCTATTTTCAGTGACAGCCTAGCTGGATATAGTATTCTTGGCTGCATATTTTTCTCATTTAGTGCTCTGAAAATATCATGTCAGTCCTTTCTGGCCTGCCAGGTCTCTGTGGATAGGTCTGTTGCCATTCTAATGTTCCTACCATTGTAGGTTATAGATCTCTTCTCCCGAGCTCCTTTCAGGATTTTCTCTTTGTCATTGAGACTCGTAAGTTTTACTATTAGATGTCGGGGTGTTGACCTATTTTTATTGATTTTGAGAGGGGTTCTCTGTGCCTCCTGGATTTTGATGACTGTTTCCTTCCCCACATTAGGGAAGTTTTCTGCTATAATTTGCTCCAATATACTTTCTGCCCCTCTCTCTCTTTCTTCTTCTGGGATCCCAATTATTCTAATGTTGTTTCGTCTTATGGTATTGCTTATCTCTCGAATTCTGCCCTCATGATCCAGTAGTTGTTTATCTTTTTCTCAGCTTCTCTATTTTCCATGAATTGGTCTTCTGTATCACTGATTCTCTCTTCTGCCTCATTTATCCTAGCAGTTAGCGCCCCCATTTTTTATTGCACCTCATTAATAGCCTTTTTGATTTCGACTTGGTTAGATTTTAGTTCTTTTATTTCTCCAGAAAGGGTTTCTCTCATAACTTCCATGCTTTTTTCAAGCTCAGCTAGTATCTTTAAAATCATGATTCTGAACTCTAGATCCGACATTTTACTAATGTCCGTATTTAGTAGGTCCCTGGCAGTCAGTACTACCTCTTGTTCTTTTTGTTGAGGTGATTTTTCCCATCTTGTCATTTTGTCCAGAGGAGAATATATGAATGAGAGAACAAAATGCTAACAGGGTAACAACGTCCCCAGAAAATATATTCTAAACAAATCAGAAAAGACCTGAAACCAGGGGAAAAAAAAGGGAAAGAAAGAAAAAAGAAAAAAAAAAAAAGAAAGAAAAAGTTAAAAACAAAACAAAACAAAAAAACAGAATATCACATATGATCAGGCTGGTGCATAGATCAGTGCCACACTCTAGATTTTGGGTGTATTTTGGTCTCTTAGAAGAAAGTGCCTCCCAAAATTTTGAGGAAAGAAAAATTTATATATGTACAAAAATAAGGGTTGATACGATGAAGGGATGGAATATGACTGTAAAGATGAAATAAAAAATTTTATAAAAGGAATTGATAAGAAGTTGTTTGCAAAAGGAGAGAAGAGGATTAAAAAAAAAAAAAGGGAGAGAATGTGATCAGGCAGGAGACTAGAACAAAGCCATACACTAGAGATTTAGGGTATATTTTGATCTGTTAGAAGAAACCGTATCTCAAAATTTTAAAGAGAGAACAACTTATATATATATGCCAAAAATAAGGGTAACTACTACAAAGGGATAGAATATGACTCTAAAAATGAAAAACAAAAATGTTTTTTAAAAAAAGGGATTGATAAGCTGTTGGTTGAAAAAGGGAAAAAGAAAAATTAAAAAAAAAATTGACTTTGAAAGACTAAAGAATCATGGTAAAAAGCCATGGATTCTAGGTGCAGTATTCCCCTAGCTCTGGAGTACTGCCGTTCTCATTGATCGGTAAACTTGGTCTTGGGTGGCTGTTCTTACTGATCTTCTGGGGGAGGGGCCTGTTGCTGTGGTTCCCAAATATCTTTGCTGGAGGTGGAATTGCCCTGCCCTTGCTGGTCTGGGCTACGTAATCTGCTTGGGTGTGCTCTCGACTCGGGAGCTTTTGTTCCCTGCAAGGTTTCGGTACATCTTTGGAGGACGAGAGTGAAAATGGCGGCCTCCCAATCTCCACCCCTGGAGGAGCCGCGAACTGGGGCCCCACTCCTCAGTGTGCCCCCAGAGAAAAGCAGTCAATCACTCCCGTCTCCCCGGTCTCCGACCACACTCCGTGCTCACCTGGCCTGTGACCGAGCGTTTCTATCTCTGGCACCCCACCCATGTGGAGTCACCAAACCCAGCAGATCCCTGCTGTGCGCTCCCGCACTGCTCCTCCCTGGGGAAGGGGAATCTCCCCAGGTCTGCTGTGTTGGGTCCCTGCTGGAGGAGCAGTGGCCCGGCTGGGCCGAGGATCACGGTTTATGGCAACCCGGAGCTGAGAGCCTGCTCCTCGGCTCCGTCTCTGCAGTCGGCTTCCCCACTCCGATACCTGGGAGCTCTGCTGCACTCAGGCACCCCCGGTCTTCCTGTGACCCCGAGGGTCCTGAGATCACACTGTCACACGATGGTTCCACCCCCCGCTTAGCCACGGGAGCAACATCCCTCAGCAGAGCAGACTTCTGAGAGTTCCGATTTTGTGCTCTGCTGCTCTATCATTTGCCAGAAGCGGCCGACAGAGGCCCCCTCTCCTGCCATCTATTCTCCCGAATATCGCCTCGGATTCACTTTTCTGCACGTCCTACCTTCCGGAAAGTGGTCGCTTTTCTGTTTAGAGAGTTGTTGCTATTCTTTTTTTCGATCTCCTGTTGAGTTTGTAGGTGTTCAGATTGGTTTGATCCCTATTCAGCTGAATTCCTGAGACCAGACGAAATCCAGGTCTCCTACTCCTCTGCCATCTTGCTCCGCCCCCTCATGATTGAATTTCTTATAATGCTTTAATTTTGATTATTTTGGAGTGTTCAAAAATTTGGCTTACTTGGCTAGATATAAGAACATAATCCTGGAATTGGCCTTTTCCCGTAAGTCTCAATATGAAGCTGTTTTCTTAGGATTTATTTCTTTTAAAAATCATGTTTCCTTTTGTCTTGGCTTCATGCTAGTTAATTGACATTTTATTCATTGAATTTTTATTGTAATGTTGCTATAATTTCTGTTTCAGATTATTCTGGTTTTGGCTCTGAGCTGCTCACATTATTTAAAAGTGCTGCTTTATATATTTACTTAAATGCCTACTTCATTATAGATACTTTGCTAGGTGCACACTAACTGTATAAACACAAACTGAGGCACATGGTGTCAAGCTAAGGGAGTGCTTCTGTGAAAGCAAAAAGGGCTGACCTTTAAGCGGAGCTAGAAAGATTGACTGGTAGACTGTTAAACGGCAGAGTACAGGTCAGGTACGGGATTCAGGTTAGCAGAAACTGCTTAATACAAAGATGCGGTGGCGGAAGGAAGTGCAGTACAACTAATGAAAGAAAGAAATAGTGCACTGCAATGGTGCGAATCAAAGAGGAGATAGTACAGACTCAGACGGGGGCCTGATTCACTCAGGACCTAAGAGCAATGGGAACCCCCTCAAGATTTTTTATTAGGAGACTACTGAAGAAAAGATTCATATTTTGAAAAGAATACTTGTCTAATATGTGTGTTCCTGAATAGACCGTAGGCTCCGCAAGTAGAAGGAGGAGATGTTGATCTCATCAAGTGCAATACAAGTAGGTTTTCAACAAATAGTAAATGTCGCTATTTAATAGCTCAGTGTCTGGCACGTGGTAAGTACTCATAATGTTGGTTGTGGTTTTCATTGATCTAGATTGGCCTTTGATATGGACAGTGGCTGCTTTAGAGTTAGAGGTTTCATGAAGTAGTTCAATCCAACAGTATCCACTGAAGACCTGTGATATACTTGGAAGAATCAGCAGCTAAATATATTAAAATTTCATCACTTTTTTTCTCATGTGCCCCAAAGATGTAGCAGAGCAGAAAAGTGATGGAGAATTCTGTAAATAAATCAGATTAGCCTACAGTGAGGTGAATAGGTGCTCCTGCTTCACACTATTCATTTTTTTCAGTTAGAGTTTCATGCCTGGTAAGATTGCTTTTATAGAACCATTTCTTCTGGAATTCTCAGGTAAAATTCCCTTTTCATAGTTCATTTGAAGTAATTTCAACCTTATTCCTCAGTTATATTAGTTTATTTTATATAAAGTGAGTTCCTTGTCATTTTTCATCCCAAAGACTAAAGATTGCTATTAGAAATATTTCTTCTGAAACTCTATAATCATTTTCATACTATAGCTTTAATATTTTACTTTTTTCAAGTGTTTATATGTGATGTGTTTTTTCTTAAAATGTACAGTATGTAGGTTATATCACCAATGACCTGGCCATTTTTTCTTTCCTCTTTAATAGTAGCCAGAACCACCATGTAGCACATAGTTGCTATTGTGCACATTAATAAAAAGTACCCCATCTGGTTGGACTAATTTACCAGGAAGGTCCCCTGCTTCTGATACCTTCTAAAGGGTGCCATCAGGGCCACTTTTCAGCTCCTGCTTGTGCCTTCAATGGGTGCCTGTAAGCCATGCAGAAACTGCACAGCTATACTTAGTGTCCCTAAATAGTAACTCAGTATAAGTTAGATATTGCTTATAAGCAACCAGATTATAGATAATCCTTTATAAACAAGGCAAACTATTTTAAAAAGTCAATCAGTTGTTCATTTATGTGTGTTAAATGTAACCTTCAGTTAAAACAATAATTGTATTTAACTTGTTTTCAGAACTTTGGTAAAATTGGATATATGGGGGGAAGTTGTCTTTTAAGAAAATTTTTTTCAAATACAGCTTAGATTCTTACTTTTTAATGTTCTCAGCTTTGAGTGCCTAGAAGTAAATTAAAAAAAAAATACATTCGTCTGTCTGTCTACTTAACTTTTTACTATGGAACTTTTTAAAAAAGATTTATTTATTTGAGAGAGAATGAGAGAGAGCATGGTGGGGAGGGGCAAAGGGCGAGGGAGAGGTAGAGAGAGAAAGTCTTAAGCAGACTCTATGCCGAGCTTGGAGCCTGATGCGGGGCTTGATCTCAGGACCCTGAGATCATGACCTGAGCTGAAACCAAGAGTTGGTTGCTTAACTGACTGTGCCACCCAGATGCCCCACTATGGAATGTTTTTAATGTATAGGAAAGCAAAGTGATGAAGCCTCAAGTATCTGTCATTTGGCTTCAGCAGTTGCCAGTTTATTGTTTTACCTGCTTCTTCCCACTTTTTCCGTCACAAATTATTTTGAAGCAAATCCCAAATATTATGATTTTATTCTGAAACTTGTCAGTATCTACTCTGAAACATAGACTCTTTTAGTAATACAAGCACAGTTCATTATCACACCTAAAAAAAATGATAATATCAACCATCCAGTCAGTATTCAGACTTTGTTCCATAAGTGGTTTAAAATTGGTGTGTTGGAGTCAGAATCAAAATAAGTCTTGGGGCGCCTGGGTGGCTCGGTCGTTAAGCGTCCAACTCTTGGTTTCAGCTCAGGTCATGATCTCAGGGTCCTGGAATCCAGCTCAGCATTAGGCTTTCACTCAGAGTGGCGTCTGCTTGAGATTCTTTCGCTCCGTCTCCTTTTGCCCGTCCCCCTGGGTGTGCATGCATGCTCTCTTTCTCTAAAATAAATCTTTAAAAAAAAATCAAAACAAATCTCTGTAGTATAATAGGTCAATTTGTCTTTTGATTTACTATTAGTCTATAGCTTCCCTTACCCCTTTTCTCACATTTTATTTGTTGAAGAAAGGGTCATTTGACCACTTTCTGCATTTTGCTGATTAAATCTCTTGTGGTATCATTTAGGCTTAACAAGAATATTTTTAACTTATGTTTAAATATGATACCTGATCTCTATAGACTGTAAAAAATTTTTTTGTTTAAATGGAGAAATGAATGCTTAGTTATTGAAGAATGAAGGATTCCAAAGATTTTGTAAACATGAAAGGGAGGATCTGAAGAAAAGTCCATAAGCCTCAGAAAGCAGAGAATTTTTTAAAGCTGTGTTTATAGCTTTGTGTGATTGTTTTGATAACATAATTTGTTGCCATCTTAAAATATTATAAAACATTAGAATATAAAATTGTAGCAATAATACACTAGCTTGATTTTTTTAAAAACTAACATTTTTTATTTTTCATTTACAAAAAAGATACCAGGTGATCAGCACTCCAACAGATTTTTTTATGGTAATGGAATATGTGTCTGGTGGTGAATTATTTGACTACATCTGTAAACATGGCCGGGTGAGTAACTTACTATCTAGTACAATAAGCCCCTAAGCTAAAAAAGAGGGTAGTAGGAAATAGCAAACCACAAAAATATCTTCAAAGTCTGGGTTGCTTCTGTAATAAAGCCCAATTAAAGATACAGAATATTAGACGTCTTTTCTTTCTTAAAAAATACACATTTCAAGGGGCGCCTGGTAGTGTCAGTCGGTGGAGCATGTGACTCTTGATCTTGTGGTTGTAAGTTCGAGCCCCACATTGGGTGTAGAGATTGTTTAAAAATAAAATCTTTAAAAAAATACACCTTTTGGGGCACCTGGGTGCCTCATTCGGTTAAGTGTCTGCCTTCGGCTCAGGTCCTGATCCCAGGGTCCTGGGATGGAGCCCTGTGTTGGGTTCCCTGCTCAGAGGGGAAACTGCTTTTCCCCTCCCCCTGCCCCTACTCTCTTGCTCTGTCTCTCAGATAAATAAATAAAATCTTAAAAAGAAAAAAAACCTTTCAAAATACTGATTTTAGGGAACATGTTCCACTTAATTGCCAACATAATGTCAGTGCTTTTCAGAGTGAAAAATCTGTTCCATAACATTATGTTGAAGCTTCAAGGATTTCCTTTTCTTAGCACTTTCACATTAATTCTGTTTTACATTATGTTTTACTTGTTGATTGCCTAAAACATTGTGCACATTTAGTAATATTAATTGAAAATTAAATCTTACTACCTAGCAGCAAAGAAGAGCCTTGTTAACTTACATGTTGAACTCTAATGGAAGTTTTTGGTTTGTTTGTCTGATTTGTTGAGAATTCTAGCCTGATTCTAATTAGCTTGCTCAGTTACATTTAGGCTGATTATGAAACTAAAACTCTTGCTATGTACATGTCCCAAATATTCTTAGTGCAGCTTCTTTTATACTTGCTAGGTTGAAGAGGTGGAAGCAAGGCGGCTCTTTCAGCAAATTCTATCAGCTGTGGATTACTGTCATAGGCATATGGTGGTTCATCGAGACCTGAAACCAGAGAATGTGCTGTTGGATGCTCACATGAATGCCAAGATAGCTGATTTTGGTATGTAACTCCAAGGTTGTTCAGAAATGTACTAGTTGCCTTTTAAAGTGTGTCAGTAGCAACTGTTAAAGAAATATGAACTTGCAGTTTCAACTTTATAAATCTTGTACCTTGAAAAAAAGGGATTAATGCTTGTTCTATTCATTTAAACACAATTTTAAAAACGTACATGCTTCTAGAGAAGTTTAGAGGGCCAGTTTCAAGGTAAATCCATTTAATCTGCATTTCTTCCTGAAGGAAAACTTAACTGTCTTTTTTTTTTTTTTTTTGGTGGGGGTCACAAACTCCTTTGAAAATCTAAATGAAAATATGGGCACTTCCCTTGATGAATGCACTTAAAGAGAAATACATGAAAATTGCATGCAGTTTTGAAGACTTACGGTCTTTCTGATTGGATCAAGGGTGGATTTCAGGGTAAAATCTAACCACGTGCTAAAAAGAATAGGAGTTTTTGTCAGGAGTAAAACAAAGAAACAAAAAACAAAATGAAATCTAAATGCACCAAACACTTTCTGGGGTAAACATACCTGGAAAGAGTACCATAGTAGGGTGTTTGGCAAAAGGATTAGGAAGTGAGAGGTTATAGAGAGAGAGATGGAAATGTGCCAGAGTTCAGTGTTGCTTATTTAAAATTTTTGCCTGTACCTTGTCTTTAATCTAAAAACTAGGAAACTAGTTTCCCTATTTCTCTTCCTTCTCTAAATCGCAAAACTCTTTAGTATGATAGTTCAACTAGATTTTTGGTTCCATAGATTATTTTTTCTATGTTGAATTAAAGCTTTCCAAATTAAAAGCATTTGGAACATAATCTTTATAAATTGGAGCCTGATTTCTACTTAGAGATTTTTTAAAAAGGCCTTGAAAGCACAGGATAAAAAGTAATGGTCTCTATTTCATTCTTTCAACTGTAGAAATGGGTATATAATATTTTGATGCTTTTATGTTTGGAAAAGTTCATACAATTTGGAATAACCTCGTATTTATGAAGTGAATCAACATTTTCAAAAAAGATTTATTTATTTTAGAGCATGGGGGTCAGGGAAGGGCAGGGAAGAGGGGGAGAGAGAGAATCCCAAGCAGACTCCACGCTGAGCATGGAGCCCAACACGGGGCTTGATCCCAGGACCTTGAGATCATGACCTGAGCTGAAACCAAGAGTCAGGATGCTCAACCAACAGCCACCCAGGCGCCCCAAGTGAAGGAATTTAATTCCTATCATACATGATGTGCTTTATCTTTTTTGTTAGAGTGTAAGCACTTTAAAATGGTCTTCTAGTTTCTCAGGTGCTTTCCACTGTTTTAAAATAATTACAAAATATGATATATAAAACATTGAAGACTTGACATTTTTCTTCATGTATTTATCTACTTTTAAAAATATCTAGCACAAAGTAAATATTACTCTTATTTTCAGGATTGTCTAATATGATGTCAGATGGTGAATTTCTGAGAACTAGTTGTGGATCTCCAAATTATGCAGCACCGGAAGTCATCTCAGGCAGGTAATAATAGATCAGTGGAGAGTAAGCTCTTTATAATCTTTTGTTCATTCTAATAACATTTAATTAAAATATATTCTGTTCAGAGGATGAGATTGTTAACATAATAGGAACAAATTGTCCCTTTAATTTTTCCATTTTTGAAGAGAGAATAGGTATATGAAACAATTTTTTTAAACATTTGGTTTAGATTTTGTTATGAGTATATTTAAGGAGTTCTTCCATTAAAAAAATGACTGAAACAAATCTTGATTTTCTTCATTTTGGAAAAGTACAGATAAGAGAAAGCATTTGTTAAATTCAAGCTAGTGTCGTTATTTTCTTACCAGACATAGTCCTTAAATAATAATTTACATATTATTTTATAAGTTACCAAATAAAGTATTATTTTATGTTTTGTCTTTAGAAGAATGAGGTTTTTCAGGGACAGTATTGTCATTTCATGAAATTAAACTGTATAAGTAGAGGTTGGAACTTACTCATTGGTATATTCAAAAAACGTTTATACAGATTGCAGTGGTAAACCAAAGATTTTTTTTTTACAGTGACCAATGTCTGATTTAAAAAGTTAACAGAATTCTCCAAGAGAAAATAAAGAAAAGGTATTATTGCAAGGAGCCAGGTATAGGAGTTTTGGACAAGTACAGCAAATGATATAAATGATGGACAGCAATTTTTTGAAATGGATTGTATTCTTTTAATTGGAATTGTAAAGATTTACTTTGTTACCTCAGACCCAGGTTTGAGTTTGTCAGTGGGGTGGGTATCAGAGGCATTTTAATACTGCAGAAAGGTCAGAGAAAAAAGGAATAATATTCCAGGCATAGGTTATGTGGAGCAAAGCTAATCTTAGTCCCATGAGCTAACCTAACAAGTGATTAGAATGAAAGTCACACTCAGGATAATGTGATATAGAACAAATAGTGTCAAAGATATCCTGCAGGACTAGTTTGGCACTTTAATGTTTCAAATACTCTTTAAAATAGGCATGTCAGGGATAAAAATTCTATTTTATATGCATTTTTTTCTTGTAGTTTTGTGGTTAAAAGGGTTTAGCCTAAACACTATAGTATTATTTTTTCAAGTTTATGGCCATTTACTTTGATGTTTCCATAAAAAAATCAACCATAGTAAGTTTTATATTTTTTTAATTAGTCAATTAGTAGGTTCAGTGAGTTTGTGACAAATAAAGAAAAGTACCACTTTCTCTTGGAAAACTTGAATAGTAATTGAGACCGATTCTCTATGGTGAGCAAGCATTGAGTGTTGGGGTGTGACCATGGACTTCATAAAAGACTTGCTAATCAATATACACCAAGTCTATACCATGTGTATATAGAAGCAGGGTATATGTGGATGAGAAAAAGTGGCACTTGCATTCCAGGTTTGTGTTGTCATCTTTTTTCTTAGATTGTATGCAGGTCCTGAAGTTGATATTTGGAGCTGTGGTGTTATTTTGTATGCCCTTCTTTGTGGCACCCTCCCATTTGATGATGAGCATGTACCTACGTTATTTAAGAAGATCCGAGGGGGTGTTTTTTATATCCCAGAATATCTCAATCGTTCTGTTGCCACTCTCTTGATGCATATGCTGCAGGTTGACCCTCTGAAACGAGCGACCATCAAAGATATAAGGTGATTCTTCTTTTCATTACTGTTATGTACATTTTATAGTATTAATAGTACCACTAATTGAGTGCCTGCTTTATGTTAGACTCTGTAATACTTATTGTATAGGAATTTTGCTTTCCTTTTTACACAAACCTGATCATGTCACTCATCTTTTAAATATTTCAGGTTGTTTCCCATACTTTTTACTTGAGGTAGCAAATCCTCTGAGGCCCTTCCTCATGAGGCTCCATTTCCTACTCCTGGGGTCTCACTCCTGCACTCACCACCGCACCCATTGGTACCAGTGCTTCAGCTACACTCAGCTTTTCCTTCTTCCTCAAATATAACATATATTTTATGCCTTCATGTTCTAATTTATATTACTGCCTCTGATGCCATTTCTGACTTTTTTGACCTGACAGATTTCTGTTCATCCTTTAAAATTCTGCCTTCATAGGACCTCCTTTGTGAAATCAATTCGGATTCCCCTAGGCAATGTTAATTGCTTCCACTTTTCTGATTTCCACATTTGGTTTATGGTTTTATTTTTTCATTATCATTTCATATGTAGCTATTATTATTTCGTGTGTGTTTCACCAGTCCTAAATTGTAACTCCATAAGGGTAGAGAGAGTGTCTTGCTCACCTTGGTACACACAATGCTAGATGGCCCACAAATGTAGTATATGTTGAGAAACTATTTGAATAAATTTTATACATAATACAGACAGAGTTTTATGTATTTTACATATGGTTGATGAAATAAAGCATTAAAAGTTTTAAGATTTTGAATCCAAAAATAGCTGCTAGCACTGTGAAGGATTTCTTGTTATGTGAGAAACTTTGGAACTTGCAGTGGCTGGTGTTACTGTGAATATGACCTTTATATAGCACACACAAGCCACAATAATTCATTGCCTTCTACTCTTATCAGGTTATGTTTCTTAGAGGTTTTTTTGTTCTTACCTAACATTTCATCAGTTATTCATTTACAAACACATTCTTTTGCCATCTTTCCAGAATCTCTCCTCTTATCTTCATAAACCAGAATGGCTGTTTAGAGACCTATGACTCCTGGAATGTTTAAACGATGACATGGTTTTTTATGTGATTGCTGCCAATCTCTTAGACTGCAAGAAGGGGCTGATTCTTTTTGCATTTGTACACTGTTTTGTTCTCCCAGCCTTTCTTAAGCTCTCCAGGCCTCATGCATAAAATAAGTGTGTAATTATAAGTTAGTACCAACTATAGTTATGGAAATGCACTTAGCAGGAAAAAACCTTTTGTGTTCACAGTACTTGGTTTTTCTTTTTTTCTTTTCTTTTTAATAAGTAAGTTCTGCACCCAACATGGGGCTTGAATTCACAACCCCGAGGTCAAGAGTCACATGTTCTACTGACCTAGCCAGCTAGGCGCCTCAGTCACTTAATTGGCTTTTCCTTAGAAAGAAAATTACATATGCTTCCTGTGAGTTATTCATTCTGTAACTGGAAGCCTGCATCTCCCTCTCCCCTTCACCCATTTTGCCTATCCTCCCAACTCCCGCCCTCCAGTAGCCATTGGTTCTCTATAGGTCTGATGCTGCTTTTTGTTTATTAGTTTATTCATATCATTTTTTAGATTCCACCTATGAGTGAAATCACATGGTATTTATTTTCCCAGATTTATTTTACTTAGCACAGTACCCTCTAGGTCCATTCATTTTGTTGCAAATAGCACAATCTCATCTTTTCTTAAGGCTACACAGTACTCCATTGTATATGTATACCACATGTCCCTTACCATTTGTCTGTTGATAGACACTTAGGTTGCTTCCATATCTTAGCTATTGTAAATAATGCTGCAATAAAACATAGGAGTGCATATATTTTTTTGAATTAATGTTTTTTCCTCTGGATAAATAACCAGGGAATTATTGGATCATATAGTATTTCTTTTTTAAATTTTTTGAGGAACTTCCGTACTGTTTTTCACAGAGACTATACCAATTTACATTCCCACTAGCAGTGTGGGATTCCTTTTTCTCTGCATCCTTGTCAACACTATTATTTCTTGTCTTTTTTATTTTAGCCACTCTGACTGGTATAACATGGTATCTTATTGTGGTTTTGATTTGCATTTCCCTGATTACAGGTGTTGAGCATCTTTTCACTTGTCTGTTGGCAATCTGTATGTCTTCTTTGGAAAAATGTCTATTCAGGTCCTCTGCCTGTTTTTTAATTGTTTTTTTGTTTTGTTTTTTTGTTGAGTTGTGTAAATTCTTTATATATTTTGACCATTAACCCCTTATTGGATATATAATTTGCAAGTATCTTCTCCCATTTAGTAGGGTGTCTTTTTGTTTTGTTGATGGTTTCCTTCACTGTGCAAAAGCTTTTTATTTGATGTAGTCCTGATAGTTTATTTTTGCTTTTGTTCCCTTGCCTTAGGAGACATATTTAGAAAAATGTTATTACGGCTTGTATGAGAGATATTACTGCCTGTGTTTTTCCTAGGAATTTTATGGTTTCAGATCTCATATTAGAGATATGGTCTTTAGAGTTTATTTTTGTGTATGATGTTAAAAAGTGGTCCAGTTTCATTCTTTTACATATAGCTGTCCAGTTTTCCCAGCACCATTTATTGAAGAGACTATCTTTTCTTCATTGTATAATTCTTGCCTTTGTCATAGATTAATTGACCATATAAACATAGGTTTATTTCTGGGCTTTCTATTCTGTTCTGTTTATGTGTCTATTTTTGTGCCAGTACCACTGTTTTAATTATTATAGCTTTATATTATATCTTGAAATCTGGGATTGTGATACTTCCAGCTTTATTTTTCTTTCTCAAGATTGCTTTGGCTATTTGAGGTCTTTTATAGTTCCATACAAATTTCAGGATTGTTTGTTCTAGTTCTGTGAAAAATGCTGTTGGTATTTTGATAGGGATTGCATGGAATCTGTAGATAGCTTTGGGTAGTATGGACATTTTAACAATACTAATTCTTCCAGTCCAGGAGCATAGTGGTTCACTTCCTTGGTTAAATTTATTCCTAGGTATTTTATTATTTCTGGTGTAGTTGTAAATGGAATTGTTTTCTTAATTTCTCTTTCTAGTACTTTGTTATTAGTGTATAGAAATGCTACTGACTTCTAGGTATCCTGCAGTTTCACTGAATTTATTCTAGTAGTTTTTTGGTGGAGTCTTTAGGATTTTTTATGTATAATGTCATGTCATCTGCGAATAGTGACAGTTTAACAGCTTCTTTACCAGTATGGATGCCTTTTATTTCTTTTTCTTGTCTGATTGCTGTAGTTAAGACTTCCAGGACCATATTGAATAAAAGTGGTGAGGTTGGATGTCCTTGTCTTGTTCCTGATCTTAGGGGAAAAGCTCTCAGTGTTTCACCATTGAGTATGATGTTAGCTGCAGGTTTTTCATATATGGCTTTTATTATGTTGAGATATGTTCCCTTTAAACCCACTTTGTTGAGAGTTTTATCATGAGTGGATGTTGAATTTTGTCAGATGCTTTTTCTGCATCTGTGAGAGGATCATATGATTTTTATTCTTTGTTTTGTTGTGGTATATTATGTTGATTCATTTGCAAATATTGAACCATCCTTGCATCTCCCTGAATAAATCCCACTTGATTGTGGTGAATGATCCTTTTAATGTGTTGTTGAATGTGGTTTGCTTATGTTTTGTGAGGATTTTTGCATCTTTGTTCATCCAGGGATATTGGCTGCTAGTTTTCTGTTTTTGTGGTGTCTTTGTCTGGTTTTGGTATCAGAGTAATACTAGCCTTATAGAATGTATTTGGAAGCTTTCCTTACTCATCTATTTTTTGGAATAGTTTGAGGAGAATAGGTATTAACTATTCTTGAAATGTTTGGTAGAATTCAACTGTGACTCCATCTCATCCTGGGTTTTTATTTTTTGGTTATTGATTCAGTTTTTTATGCTAATTTGGCCTGTTTAGATTTTCTATTTCTTCCTGATTTAGTTTTGAAAGATTGTATCTTTCTAGGAATTTATCCATTTCTTCTAGATTGTCTAGTTTGTTCGCATATGATTTGGGTAATATTTTCTTATAGTCCTTTGTATTTCTTGGTGTTGATACCTCTCCTCTTTTCTGATTTTGAGTCCTTTCTCTTTTTTTCCTGATCAGTCTGGCTAAGGGTTTATCAATTTTGTTTATCTTTTCAAAGAACCAGCTCTTGATTTTATTGATTTTTTTATTTTTTACTTAAGAATTTTTTTTTTTAATTTATTTAAGTAATCTCTACACCCCTTGTGAGGCTTGATCTCAACAACCCCCAAGGTCAAGTCACATGCTCTTCTTACTAGGCAAGCTAGGTGCCCCTTACTGATTTTTTTCTATTGTTTTTAAATTTTTATGTCATTTATTTCTGCTCTGATCTTTATTATTTTCTTCAACTCACCTTGGACTTTGTTCTTCTTTTTCTAGTTCCTTTACGTGCAAGTGTAGGTTATTTGAGCTTTTTCTTATTTCTTGAGGTAGGGCTGTATTTCTGTATATTTCCCTCTTAGAACTGCTCTTGCTGCATCTCAAAGATGTTGGATTATTGTGTTTTCATTTTCATGTGTCTCCATAACTCATTTAAGTCATTTAGTCTTAAGTACCAAAATTGAGTATCAGGTAATAGTGATAGAAAGACTTAATTTCTGATGGCTGTGTAGTAACCCGTGGGAAATGAACTGATTTTGACTCAGGTGAACCCTCATAAACATTCTGGTTACTGCTTATCTTGATAGAGTTAATTCAGAAACTGACTCCTGAAAACAAAAGCTGAGTATGACTTTTTAATTGGCAATTTTCTTATGGTAAAGAATTATGGTCCTTTGTGTGAATGAATTAGAAATAAAAATTTAGATTATTTCCCTATTTATCATTCTTTATTTTTTTATTTTTAAAGATTCTATTATTTGACAGAGAGATTGAGGGATAACACAAGCAGGCAGAGCAGCAGGCAGAGGGAGAGGGAGAAGCAGGCTCCCCACTGAGCCAGGAGCCCGATGTGGGGCTTGATCCCAGGTCCCTGGGATCATGACCTGAGCCAAAGGCAGACGCTTAACCGACTGAGCCACCCAGGCGCCCCACTATTTATCATTTCTTAAACATTCATTTATATTATTGATATAATTCACATACCATAAGTTTGTCCCTTTAAATTGTATAATTCACTGGTTCTTAGTATATTCACGAAGTTGTACAGTCATCACCATTTTCTAATTCCCTTAAACTCTATGCACATTAGTAGTCATTACCCATTTCCCTCTCCTTTTATCCCTTGGAAGCCAGTAATCTTTCTGCCTTTATGGATTTGCCTATTCTCGAAATTTCATATAAATGGAATCCTATAGCATGTAGCCTTTTGAGTGTGGCTACTTTCACACAGCATGTTTTCAGGGTTCATTCATGGTGTAGCATGTATAGTACTTCATTCCTTTATTCTTTAAAAATACTCCATTGTACAGATATACAACATTTTGTTTATCCGTCCATCAGTTAATGGATACTCGAGTTGTTTCCACTTTTGGGCTCTTAAGAATAATGTTGCTATGAACATTCATGTACAAGTTTTTTATGGTCACATGTTCCCATTTCTTTTGGGTGTATGCCTTGAGTTTGTAATTCTTGTTGCTGTTCCTTTTGTTAGTGATTTTACTAAACTAATTCCACAAATTTTGTACTCTTTGTCATGGTTGGCCACTGAAATCTCTGATTAGTTAGCTTAATGGTCATCTTATTATTAGAGCTTTCCTTAAATGCCTTGATCTAATAAGTCTCCCAGCCTTTGCTGAGTGACTGTGTGCATGTTGGAGTATGTCTTCATTGCTCCAAAGAGAAGCTTATAACTCTGATTTAGTCTTCACTCTGCATTAGCAGAGAGCCTCAAAGTCAGCCAGTGATTAGAAATGAGAGTCTTCTTGGGCAAGGACACAGCCCTGCATATGTGCATGGCCTTCTTGAGTCCCAGGAATATATCAAGAGTATTTCAAAGACCTCAGTGGAACTCCTATTCCTGAACTTTTCATTTTAAGGTTTTTGGTTAGCTTCTTGTTTGCTCCAACTCTTACTGCCTCTTTAGGCAGCTGGGATGTCACTGTTGCCATTGGTTGTTTTGACAAATGTCCTGGGGAGAAGGCTATTTGCAGTGAGGGAACTCTTAATCAGGTCAGAAAAAGACAAGGCCTGCCAAATGGAGATTTCCAGGGAACTTCCAGACATGTCAAATAATGATAGTTCTTTGAGGATAGGACTTTTGGAGAATTCTGAACCTATTCTGCTCTAACTCTAAACCTATCTCCCCCTTAGTGGTTGCTAGGTTGCTGGTTTTCTGGGCTACCATGATTGTGAGACTGTTGGTTTTGTGAGACTGTTGGTTTTCAAGGCTACCATAGAAATAGGGAAAGGGAGATGGATATAGGGTAACTTAAAATTTCTCAGATCTCACTGTTGTTACTGAGATCAGCTACTTTCTTGAGTAAATACTTCTCAGATTGTTGCAGGCTTTTGGTTAATTTCCAGGGTTCTGGAAAAGTTGATTTTGGTGATTTTTGCTAGTGGTCTGAATGCTTTCATGTAAGAGTGAATTTTTGGAGTTCATTCAGAAGTGCTCAGCTTCCCTATTTGTCATTAATATTTTTAAAAATGTTAGATATATAATGTCTTCTGTTTCTGTTGAAAAAATTAATATATCACATTTTTATTACTAAGCCTTTGGTGCTTAGTATGATACAGGAAATAAACACATTAAATAAATGACAAATACATAAAATATGAAGACTAACATTAATTTATTATTCTGCGTTTATTGAACATTTACATTGTGTTGGGTAGTGGAATACAGCCAAATAAGGCATGGTCCCTGTTTCAAGGAGCTCTGAGTTTGGTGGGTAAGATTAAGAAAAAAATCAACACCTATAAGAAAGTGTGAGTGTTAAAATAGAAAGATCTACTAGAAGCTGTAGAAGATTCATCTTTTTATCCTCCTCAGGGCCTGGCACACCATAATTTCTCACTTGGACTATTTCACCAGTATCATCAACATCATCATTATTTTTGTCTTTTCAGTTTCCATATCACAAGCAAGATGATCTTTACGGAATGCAAATTAGATCATGTCACCCCCGTCTCTGTAAAGTCTTTCAGTGATTTTCATCAAGCATAGATTATAGTCCCAGAATCTCTCTTCTAGCCTATAGCTCTCAGAAATATTTGATAGCTTTTGCCCCTCCAACCTATAACTCCTCTTTTCAGGATAGTGGCCTCAGTCCCGTTCTTGGAATATGGCACAACTCTTTCTTGTCTCAGTCTTCACATACATTGTTTTTTTTGTGCTGGGAATACCTGTTTCCTAGCTCTCTGCTCCCACCTGACCTCTAATCAGTCTGATATCTGCTTAAATATTACTTAGTAGCTTCCCTAACTACATGGCTGTCATTCTGATTTATATATTCTTATTTTACCCTGTGTTTTCCTCTTATAATCTTTATCACAGGATTTTCATATTTGTATATTTGAAACCATATATTTATTTTTGTGAATATTTGTTTTATCTGTATTTAGCTTAGGATATAATCTCTGTGAGGAGGAGTGTCTTTTTGCCACAGTATACCCTTAGTTAATATTCATAAGTGAGACAATCAGTCAATAGAAAGCATTCAAGCAAAATATATATTGATCTGAATTTAGCTTAGAGGGTGCCTGGTTCTACCATGTAGCAATGCTTGTGCAGTCTCGAAGGAATAGTACATGTTAGATGAAAAGGGGTGGGAAGTTCTTGGATGGCAATAGTAACATCAAGTGCAAAGGCCCAGGAGTATGAGAAAATAAGATTTAGGAGACTGATTGTCAAACTTTTTGGTTTTAGTACTCCTTTACAGGTCTTAAAATTGAGGATTCCAAATAGTTGTGGGTTTTGTTTTTTTAAAGATTTTATTTATTCGAGATGTAGAGATAAAGAGAGCATGAGCAGTGGGAGAGGGAGAGGGAGAAGCAGGCTCCCTGCTGAGCAAGGAGCCCGATGTGGGGCTCGATCCCAGGTTCCTGGGATCATGACCTGAGCCGAAGGCAGACGTTTAACCATTTGAGCCACCCAGGCTTCCCAAGAGTTGTGTTTTTTAATGAAGGTTATATTAATATTTATCATATAAGAAATTAAAACTGAGAAACTTAAAAAAAAACACTTAATTCACTTAAAAATAGCAGTAAAGCTACTACATTGTTAATCTAAATAGCATATCTTTTATGAAAAATAAACTAAAAAATGGTAACAAGAGTGGTATTATTTTACATTTTCAAATTCTCTTAAGTGTTGGCCTTACTCAGAGACAGCAGCTAGGTTCTTAGTCTACTTCTTCATTCAGTCTGTTGCAATACGTTGTATTAGTTGCAGTCTATGAGGAAAATCTGACACCACTCAAATAAGTGATTGGAAAAGGAGGAACATTTTAACAGTCTTTCAGGTAGTTGTGGATATTCTTCTTTGATATTAAGCCAAAGCTTAACTTGTTAGTTACAGTATCAAATGAGAAAACATCTCGGTGTACTTTTGTACTTTATTACATTAAAATCCATTGTGTTTTTTTGTGTTTTGTGGATATTTTACCCGTGTATGATTCTGAAACATCATGCATTGGTCATTTTGAAAATAACCGGGTTATTGGGTTAAAAAGATTTTCCAATTGGTGACATGTTCATTATAAAGTATTAGAAATCATGTTGATTTTTATCATTATAAAGTTTTTAGAGAATCTTTGAGTAGTAGGAAGCTGTGAAACTCATGGAGGCAGATACAAATTATATAAAATTCTAAAACTTTGCTTGAAAGGTTGAACTTTATCATTGGCAAAAAAGTACTGCCAGTTGTTTCCTTTGAAGTGACAGGCTCATTTTACTAATTTTTCAGAAAATGTCAGCCAAATACCCAAGTCTGAATAATCATAGTTATTCAAGGGTGGGGGTTAATTAACTTATCCAGGGTCACACAGAGAACAGGTCTTTCTGATTCTGTTATATTTTATTGCCCCATGTCTAAATTATTTGGGACTTGCCAAAGCATGTTCTTACAATAGTGTATTGTGGTATTTTTCCTAGAGAGCATGAATGGTTTAAACAAGATTTGCCCAGTTACTTATTTCCTGAAGACCCCTCCTATGATGCTAACGTCATTGATGATGAGGCTGTGAAAGAAGTGTGTGAAAAATTTGAGTGTACAGAATCAGAAGTAATGAACAGTTTATATAGTGGTGACCCTCAAGACCAGCTTGCAGTGGCTTATCATCTTATCATTGACAATCGGAGAATAATGAACCAAGCCAGTGAGTTCTACCTCGCCTCTAGTCCCCCAACTGGTTCTTTTATGGATGATAGTACCATGCATATTCCCCCAGGCCTGAAACCTCATCCAGAAAGGATGCCACCTCTTATAGCAGACAGCCCTAAAGCGAGATGTCCATTGGATGCACTGAATACAACTAAGCCCAAATCTTTAGCTGTGAAAAAAGCCAAGTGGCATCTTGGAATCAGAAGTCAAAGCAAACCGTATGACATTATGGCTGAAGTCTACCGAGCTATGAAGCAGCTGGATTTTGAATGGAAGGTAGGAAATTGTAGTATATTAAGATCATTTGTAAAAGTTTGCTTTTTTGTTTTTTTGTATAGTAAGCTGCTCTGATCTACTGAGTTGAGTACTTAGGTCAATAAAAAAGTTGTTTTTGATTTAGATACAAATTTAGTGGTCTTGATGCTTCTGAATCATAAACCCCATTTTTCCATTAATACCAAGTGCATTCAATACTAAACAAAATTCTGAAAGCATGAAGAATTGTTGATGCTGAGGACCTACAATATTTTTTTATTTAGAGTCTAGCATTCTTGGCCAAGAAACAGAAAGTATTCAACCTGAAATCACCTGAGAAAATAGTCCACCTATTTCCACCTGCATCATAGCAATAAAAAGTCATGTGTCTTTGAAGATGCTATGTTTTTACTTTTCTCTCTTTTCTTTTTCCCACTAGCTATAACAGCTAGGGGTCAATACAAATGATACCATCAGGACATATTTATTCAAAAAACAAGTACCTTTCTCTAGGTTAAAAAAAAAATCTCTTTTATTTGGCTAGTGCTTTTAATCCTTGGTTATGTATATTTTTCTTACTCTTAGCCCCCAATTTTTTTTTTTTAAATAGTGCTCAAATTCATTGCAATTTTATTTGAGTATATGTGGGAGGAAAAGCATTTTTCTCATTTCAGATATCTTTTCACTCTTGTTCCTTTCTTGAGGATTATGAATGTATTTTTAAAGGAAGAATTTTTAAAAATGTTCAGATATACTCTGTATATATTCATTTGACATGTTTGAAACATCTGTCATTTCCATTTTATTTGTACATGAAATGAATAAACAAGATAATAGTTCCTTAAAACCATTTAAAAACCAGATCCCCCTTTGCTTAAGTAATTTAGTTAAGAGAGACACTAATGTCTTTAAAATTTCATACAGAAAAGAATTTGGAACTCATTTGATAGATGTTTTGAAAACCCAGAATCATCTTTATCTGAGCTGCAGTTTTCTTCTCTTCAAAAGGCAAATAATACTTCTTCACAGGATTATTGGGATACATAAGTTTTGTGACAGTACCTGTTTATATTGCCTAATGCAAACCATTAACATGTTAGTTCTCTTTTATTCCTCCTACTCCATATTAATAGGTAAAGGTATTCAAATTGAGGCTGGGTGACCAGAATTATTGTTGACATTTGAGAGCAGAGGCATCGCTAGAATGAAGGCTAGACTGTATATAATCTCTGAGTTCCCTTTATATTTCTGTTGATCTGCACAGACAATACTATTAGTGGAGATTAAATAAATACTAAACTGTCATGTAATATAAAAAGATCATTCAGGAATTCCTTCTCTACCCCACCTCTGTCCATTATTTCTTTTGATATTCTTTGCAATAACATAAGGGAGATATTGTGTAGTTTTTTTTTTAACATTTTTCCTTAAAAAAGATTTCACATTTTAGGTAGTGAATGCATACCATCTTCGTGTAAGAAGAAAAAATCCAGTGACTGGCAATTATGTGAAAATGAGCTTACAACTTTACCTGGTTGACAATAGAAGCTATCTTTTGGACTTTAAAAGCATTGATGGTAAGGAAGCTATGCAGGCATGAGCCCTGAGAAGATAAAACTTGGCACTAGTTGACAAGATGTTAAAATCATCTCAAAGACATGGTGGGTAGGTCTTCTATACTGGTTCTTAAGTAATCTAGAGTTAACTAAAAATGCAAGTGAAGTGAAAAGGATTGAAGATGTGGACTTTCTCTAACCCAGCACCTCTCTAAAAGATGTGCCTCCTTGGCATAAAAAACTCACTTGGAGTGTTGGCTGTGGAGCAAAAGTAAGGAATAACAGGGAGGCAATTTTAAAATTGCCGGATGTTAAGTTCTTTGTCACAGTTCTTCATTCATATTTTATTATTGTTAGGATTGTAATATCTAAACTTCTCCATTCATCAACTTCCCTCATCCTGGTTGGCCAAATGAGCCTCTCCCTGTATTCAGGTTGGATTTTGATGCCCCAGCCATTCAGGAGACGAAGGAGTCAGGGAGGTATGGGTTGTGTCTAAGTATTTAGTGAGTGCCGAAGTCAAACTCCCATGAACCAAATATGCTTGTTCAGTTCAGAGGCCCAAGTGGGATAAAAACAGTAAACCAGGGGTCAGGTGCTGGATAGAACCAGAGGAGAACTGAGTTCAGAGTTAGGGAAGTTGTTTTCAATACAACAGTTACATTTTATTCTTGAGCTACCACGGGCTGTCTTCAGAATTACCATCATCAGAATTATCTAGTGTTCTTATTAAAATGCAGATTGTTGGGAACTACCCCCGGATCTACCAAGTCAGAATTTATTTCTAGAGGTGAGTCCTGGGAAACTGGAAATCTTTATTTTTAACAAGATTTTCCTCGCCCCATTCCCAGGCAGTGTGTACTGAAGGTTCAGAACCACTGTATAATGGTAACTTTTATTTTTATTTTAATGATATTTTTTGTTAATATGCTGCAAGAAGATATCCTTCAGGGATCTGCTTTCTTCAAATGGGATATCAGTTTTGATTTCAAGGCTGACGCCAAATACTGTGTTGAGAAGGATTTAGGGGTGACATTTTGACTGTTAGTGTTGTGGTTGATGAGTGATGTCTGTTATAATTGTGGGAGGAAAGGGGTATTGCCACCCCTGCTCTTAAAACTCTGAAACATGACATCTGTGAAGTTGCCCTTGTTCAGATATGTTTACTCAGTTTTCTGAATGTAGCATCTTCATAGGACTTGGGCAAATATACCGTTCATATAAATTGCTCTTCTTTCATCCATTTCAGATGAGGTGGTGGAGCAGAGGTCTGGTTCTTCAACACCTCAGCGTTCCTGTTCTGCTGCTGGCTTACATAGACCAAGATCAAGTTTTGATTCTGTAACTGCGGAGAGCCATTCACTTTCTGGCTCTCTCACTGGCTCTTTGACCGGAAACACATTGTCTTCAGTTCCACCCCGCCTAGGCAGTCACACCATGGATTTTTTTGAAATGTGTGCCAGTCTGATCACTACTTTAGCCCGTTGATGATGTTTCTCTAGTTTCTGTCTTTCTGTTATTGCACTGTGAAAATCAGATAGATTCTTGAAATTGTTATTTTACTTATGGATATCATATACTCTGGAATACTGATGGAGAGTCATGAATATTTCCAGGGGACAGTCAATGCCATTGAAATTACTGAAAACAAAACATCTGACATTTTATTTACCTGTAGACATCTGTAATTCTATTTTGCCTATGATAAATTTATAGAGGCAGTATCTTTAATTGGTGAACATTGATGAAGATTATTGTTACTTTAAAATTGTGAGTTCACTACAGATGATTAATATACCTTCACTGGTGAATCATCTCATCAGAGGGTGGTTTGGCAACACCTCTTTGCTTAACTATTTAATGTAGGTAAATCCACTTTATTTCCTAAAGTTCAGCAGGCTTTAAGCTGTGTTTATGCACCCAGTTCTCTTGCACAAGATAAAAACAAAAAACAAAAAACAAAAAACAGCCATTAATAAGATGATATTTAAATGTTGAAGCCTTAAAGGCTGGCCCCAAAAATTTCAGAAGCCAAGTTCTAGTAGTTTTAGCTTTTGCAAATACTGCCTAGTGTTGAATAGAAGGGCTGTGGTCCTGAAACAGGTAACTGATTTCCAGGTTCATTAAAAACAGCTTATAACCAGCTAGAGGTTTTATTTCGAGATTTCCTTGAATAACATTTATCTTAAGAGTCTTCAGTGTTCTACTCAGTATTGGAACATCTGGAATTGGAACAATTTTTGTGTTTTTCATAAACTTAACATTTTTTAAAAAACTTAACATCATTTTAAAATATGCCTTCAGAACTACCTTTCTCAAATTCTTTTTGGCTCTATTTATTTTTGTATTTTACCAAGCATGATAAAATAGTTAAATGAAACAAAGCAAAATATCAACAGTCCCTTAAAAGAGAACTCTTATCTTTGATTTAATGTATGTGGTGGTGGGGAGTGTGTGCGTATGTCCCCCTGCATCCCACAATGCTAATTCCTCATCTGAAGTTCAAGTTTGTCATCACAGCCACCCCTCTCCCTCACCTTCCCACCAGCACTTACTTTGTTGTTTGATCCTTGGTGGCTGATTGACTTAGCTTTTAAATCTTTCTGGTTCCCTTTCTTTGTTCTATATCTTGGTTGCTAGCCATCCAGTTTGAAAACACTGTTTTGGCCCTAAGGGCTTTTGTGTACTTCCAAAGCTTGTTAGGCTGTGACCTTCACTGTTGAGGCTGTTAGGATAGGGAAGCCTTAAACCTTTAAAAAAAAAAAAATCTCTCTTGAATAAATGTATGTGTTGTTTACATATATACATATATGTATTCACACACCAGTGCTTTTAAAGGAAAACTAGTTTCTTTGTTTTGCTTCGTGCAGGTTTTTTTTTTAAAGATTAAAAAGAAACCTGTATACAGCAGAGTTAGCTCATTGCTTATATTGCTTTAGTGAAAGTATTTAATTTTTAAATTATGTGTAATTTATCTAATTTGTATTTATTTATGTTTAATATGTTGTAATTAACACTCTCATTCACCTGACTTACCCTAGAAAAGATTAAGCTCTTGAAAACAGGTTTCTCTTTGCCAAAAATAATGTTTTCTACCAAGAAGCAAATGAAAATCTTTGGCCAAGTTTCTCTTATGTTTATGGAAGATAAGCATATCTGTCTTTAAGTAGTTTTGAGTCAGGAGTTTGCAGTGTGTCACATCATATTGGTTTATAGAACTTTTTAAAATTGGTGTTAAGTAACTTTTAAGTCTGACTTCTTAATATCAAAAGGAATCTTTGCTTGCCAATTTGGGAAAAAGGGTGGGTTTGCATTAAACTGTTTTAAGTTTAAACCTTTGAAAGATTGCCATCTAGTGGCACCAAAGGGTACTTTTTGTGATTGTTTTTCTAGGGATAAGCAGTCCTGCTGTGCATTATAGATAGGGCATAATTTTGACCTCTCCAAACGTGTAAATACCTCTTTTGGGAAAAACAGGGCCACCTCATAATATTTGCTTGACTATGATTGACCTTATAAATAGGAATTAATCTGATGATTCCTTATCCCCAATGACAAAATCCCTAACAATTTTGAAGGTGGAGAAACAACAGCAAGGAAGGAAATACAGTAGCATTTTAGCTTTGTTAGCCGAATAAAAATTACTTTATATTGGTGATTATCATGTTTATTGAGAATTAAAAATATTATATACTGTTTTCTCATTCTTGCCAGTGTTTGTGAATATCTACATTTTGATGGTTATCTGTTGAATTTTAGGAGAACCAGGGTTGCAGTTTTGGTTCTTGGATGCTTATGTTTTTAAAGCATAGCTACTCTGAATCTAGAAGGCATAGTAAATTGCTTTATATAGAGAAGATTTCAGGAGGCTCAGTCCAGCATAATAGGGGCTGGAACATTGTCAAAGGAGGTTTTTGTTACTAATGGGCAGAAAGAGGGAAAGAATCAGTTGCTAAATTCCCACATTTCAGTCTTGTAAGCTGGTTAATTGTGGATGTGGTATGTGGTTGTTAGATCTTGGGTGGGAAGAATTTCTTCAAGTTAAGATTTTAGAGGAGAGCTTCTATTATTAGGTTATAAAGACTTAGCTACATCATGGAAATGGACTCCATATGGTTCTATAATAGCATTTCCCGCACTGTATCCCTGAGGTGCTCTGCTGAAAAACGAGTCCATTGAGCAAGTTTGGAAAATGTTATATGCCATACTCCTGCTTGAGGATGACAATGGATATGAGCATTAAAGACTTTGAAAAGTGCTTCAGTGAAAAAAAGAAAACTTTAACCCTGCTTTGCCCAAATTAATTTAACTACTTTTAAGCTTAATATCCCATGGGAAAAGGCAAATTTGGAAAATACTATTTTAGGAAAATTATTGTCCCAGGTTGCTATAATTAGTTATATATGTAATACATATATTACATATATAATAATACATATGTAATTATATAAGTATAATTAACATAGGGAAGAAGAGAATTAAGATACCTTTTCTTATCAGTTGTAGAGAATATGGTTCAGAATCAGAAAAATTTCATTTTAACTGTGGACATACTCATTTTGAGCAAATGCTGGACTAAACAGAATTTCGTATGTCCGTGATGTGTTTCATAGCACCTTGATTTTCTTAATCAGGTTGTGGTATTGTTTGGGAGCAAAATTTATTTTGTTGTGTTTAATGGATAGCTGAAACACCTTAAACCAGATTACTTGTAAAAAAAGGCCTAAGAAATTAGTGACTAATGCTTATGGCTCTGCGGCTCTGTGGGCAGTGAGTCTATGACATTGATTCTCACTTTCAAAATGTATAGTCAGTGAACATTTTCTAAGTACAGGACACCATACTTAGATCTAATTCCTGGAATCTTTAACGTAGGAACAGATAACAAATTGAATAGGGAGGTAGGCAAACTATTTCAAGTCGGGTTTTTGTTTTGATCAACAAACTTTTGGCACACTTTTGTAACCTCAAGTGTTTGCACTCCTTAGTATTAGCCGTCTATACTAGGAGCCTAAATTAATCGGAAGTACCAGTATTTCTCTGTCAGGGAACTGGCTATATGTTTTACAGACAATTCTCCATTTTCTGCGAATAGGGTTCCCATGACAGTTACATAATTGTGGGCTTGCTTTTTCTTATTCTCTAGCCAGTTTGTACTCAGGGAACATAAATTGTTTGTTTATATTAGAAGAGACATAATTGAAATAATCGTAGACAACTGTTACAGGTTTTTTGACTATTTGAATTTATCTGTAGCTTCTATTAATGTGCAGTATACTGAGTTAATATAAGCACTGTACCTTCCATTTATAAAATATAAAAGCTTAGAATGTGCCTACCACAGACACAGTATGTTTGTCTATTCACTGGTTAATAATTTAAATCCTGTTACTGGCTGTGAAATCCCAATATCTAAATGCTAACCATGTTCACAGTTTTGTCTGGTTTTGTTTTTAAAGAACTCCACCTTTTCACTCTGGCATTTCTTTACCTGCTCATTCTGTCACTCTGTGACTTTTTAAATAGGGAAGGTAATTTATTTTAATAATAGTTCTCAGAGGCTGTATTAGAAATTCTGGATGAGGGATATGTGCAATTGGTTAGTAAGTCACACCTATGTTGGACCTCAGTTAGTAACCTCTAAAGTGGGAGGAATAGTCTAAAAGGCCTCCGAGGTACCTTTGAAAGCTTTAAAGTTCTGTCTTTGCTTTTTCGTGTGATTTGTATCAGTGTTCACTTTTTATATATTTAGAGATTTTATACTAGTGTGAATGTTCTGTATTTGGTGAGGCATTTTAAAGGTATATACTTGAAAAAAAAATTTAAATACAGCTGTCCTCTGGAATATAAATGGCAAAAATCATCCAGAAAACCAAACACATTAAAACATGTGCACTTGGCATAAGCAAAATATTACTAATTTGAAGTATTGGAAGTGTTCCATACATTTTTATAGTGATTTTTAGATCCAGAGACCGTATCTATTAACTTAGTTAATACACTTCAGTAACCTTGTGAGGTATAACCATTTTCCAGTTGAGGAAGCAGGACCACAAAGCTCTTCATAAAGCTTTAATGGCATACAAGTATTCAGCGATGATCACTGCTTTTTCTATGCCACCTCCCTCTAGGGGAGAACAGTCTGAATCACCGAAACATCTGAGGGTTAGATAATAAAGATAAACACAGATGTATTGCTTTCAAGTCTTAGAGTGACATAATGTAGTCTTAACTGTATATTTCTTAGTTTAATTATTTGAACCGGTTGATTGTACTAAATAAAATTATCTGAAGTATTTATGATTAGCATACTGATATTTATAAGTACTTCTGAGTTATTGAGGGTGCTTATAAAATACTGAAGAAACTTTTAGGCATGATTCTTTAATTTTATTTACATGATCCTTGTAGCATAGTCTTTTATAAAAAGTAAAACTAGCCCCAGCCCCTGTCTTAAATTATCATAGTTTTTGACTGTTATCTGAATTGGGCTTATCTAAATTTCATATGCAGATTGATGATTTTTCATTTTGTATGGGTATTTAGAAGATAAACACTGTTTTCATCGAGTATATCTCTGTTCACAAACTACCTATTATTGGCTTGACAGTCTCCCAAATCTTATAGAACTTTGAAATGTAATTTGTTTGATGAGCTTTAAAAATGGTATGTTACTTAAACAAGTTGCAGGCATCCTTAGTAGCCTTTCCACATATAATCTTGATGGATTTGATGCAACTGTACAGTAATAGCATAAAGAACAGGACTCACAGTCTAGACTGGATTGAGTTTTAATTAAACTTTTTCAGCCATAACCTGATAAGAATCAGGCTGGGTCTAGAAGTTACCAGACTGTGGGCCTGTATTAACTTAGTCAGCCAGTGTTCCTGTTTACTGCCACCCTTGCAGAGCAGTGCCAGTTTGTAAGCCATGACTGTGATGGGGCTTTGGGTAACTATTCTTTATATCCAAAGCAGTTTAGATTTTATGGAAGTAGCTCATGATTATTTGGACAAGCAAGGTAGGTAAATTTCAATTACATTTAAAGTGCAATTAAGGAAACCCCAGAGTAGTGTGTTCTTTCTAGGAAAAAAAGCTTAAGTATTTGTAGGAATATCCTAGCATGAAAACTTTTCTGAACAGACACAGAGTTTTGACAAGGTTAACTACTTTGTGTTGATTTAAAATTTCAAGGAGGAATAGGAATGTTCTAACCAAGGAGAACTACATAGTTAGTTTTTTGCTGCTTATAAGCATTATTTCTCACAGCTCAAAATCCCTTTTAAGTTTTGTTACAAAGAAAGGCTGTTCTTCTAGACGAATAACATTTTCCTGAATGGGAAAAACAAAAACAAAAAGATCTATTGCTCTAAACAAAACACCTTAATTGTGCCTTCTCAAATTATAGGAATATTAATAATTAGTCAAAAATTTGTCTGAAGTCATTTTTCTAATTGCTCTCATTTTTCCTTAGTTCTGCCCTCCACAAATGGTTACATTGTTTGCTTTTGCCTGTTTGCTTTTCAGGCTCCTTTGGCCATACCTCACCCTATCACTGTCAGAAGCTGTTCACTGGATGTATTTTTCTTTTCCTTTTATGTTGCTTCACTTTTTAAGTCACTTTGGTGAAATTTTGGCTGCTTTCTCATGTTTTTAAAATGAATGCAGTGATTAACAGTCTTTACATTTCAACCCTTTAAAATGTTTGTAAAGGCAAGAAATAATGCAGAGCAAAGAACAAAAATCTAATTTGGAATTGATTCTCAGTTTGGTTGGATTTCCTCATCTACAAAATGTGGACGATAACCTACCTCACAGATGTGTGTGAGTAACTGTTTGAAGGCCCTCACTTAAATACAGGGTTTATCATCATATTTAAGGTAAATCCCTTCCTTTTTTTTTCTTAATAGAAATCTTTGATACTGATAGGATGAATATCTTGATTTTAGGTAAGTCTCATGTGGTAAGAATATAGTGGTAAAAACGTTTTGAGACCACAGTTTCACAAATAATGCTTTTCTTATTTTAAGTGACTTAAAATTTCTTGAAAATATCAAATATTCAAATTTGAACTTGTCTTTTGTGGCAACAAATATTCAGAACTTCTTAAAATGTTGGCTGAAGCTGCCTTAATGTACCAAAATACAGCTTTCTCTCAAGACTGTTCACAAATATCTGGTTGTACAGTGTTTTGTGTGTTTAATGTAAAATTGTTAGAGAACTGTGAACTCTAAGCAGAGTAATCTAAATATTGTTTTAAGAAGAATGCCTGTGTTCTTTGTCATGTATGCTTAAATATCATACAGTGGATTTTGAGTTCAACAAATAAAACTGAAAGTTGATAGCCATTAGGTTATGGCCATGACAATCATAAGAAAATGTAAGATTGGATATTAATTAGTCAAAAAATTTTCAAGAATATCCTGTGTTCATTTTTTCTTAGCCTATTTTTGAAAAAGAAAATACCCCATATTCACCTGTCGAAGCACTTGATACATATCTATTAAAATGTTTTTAAAACTTTTGAAATTGGGATCACTTTTTATAATTTATTTCAGGAAAAAGGAAAAAAGCCCCGACTTCGAATGCTTTTGTGTTTTAATAACCATAGATTCAAATTTCAGTTTTGTTTGTTATGTATTTTTTGTGGGTGTTAAATGATTGGTGGGAAGGCTCTGTCTTCCAGTAACCACATGGTAAAGATGTCATCTTGAACTACACAGCATTTCATAGTTACAGGTTCTCCCTGATTAATATTTGCACTGTGCGTGCTTATAGATAACAAACACAAAAGAGGAAAAGCAGCTTGATTGCTTATAAGCTTTTTTCACAAAATCAAATTAAAGTCTCTGGTTAATGTGAAAGCTATTTTTGTTTCTGCTCAGTCATTAAGCTAATATTCTACATGTCAATTAGTAGTTACAGAAAAAGCTTTTGTAGAAAATGATTGCCTAAGATTCCTTGAAGAATTCATACCACTTTTGTCATACATTGTGGTTTCTAACTTTAGCCATTGTATTTTCTATTGATGCTATGGCAGATTACTACAAACTTAGTGACTTAACACAAATTTATTATCTTACAGTTCTGTAAGTCAGAAGTTCGGTGTTGATTCTTCAGGTCACACGAGGCTGAAAACCAAATCACTGGTAGGGTAGGGCTCTAGGGAATAGTCTGTTTCAAGGCTCTTTCAGGTTATCGGCTGAATTTAGTTCCATGCTGCTGTGGGACTGAAGTCCCATTTCTTTCGTGGCTCTTGGCTAGGGATCATTTACAGCTTCTAGAGGCCACCATCGTTCCCAGGCCTGTGGTTTCCTTCATCCTCAAGGCCAGCAACAGGGGACTCATGCTTTGAATCTCTCCTGCCTCTTCTGTCACTACATTTCTCTGACTGGGCGGCTGACTCTTCTGCTTTCCTCTTCTGATTTTAAGGGCCGCTGTGATTAAATTGGGCTCACCTGGATAATCTCTCGGTTTTAAGGCTAGCAACCTTAATTTCATCTGTAAAGTCCCATTTGCCAAGTCACATGTTTACAAGAATAACACCAGGGCATAAAGATCACAGAGGAAAAAAATCTGTTTACCATAGCCATAGAATAGGAAGGAAAAAGACCTCAGACTAGCAGTAGAAAGTCACACTAAAGGCTGCCTAGGCTAGAGAATGAACAATGTAGATGTGAGCCTATGTATTTATAATGGTACGCCATTCATACTTATCTAAATGAAACTATCTAAAAAACATTGTTACTCTAACCCTCATTAAAACATATATAATGATTTCAATTTGCTTTATGCAAACTTTAAAGAGATTTGTTTTTATTAGTTAAAATGTTTTTCCTTTATTTCCTAAATTGCATGGGTATGGATGCTTATTGTGGGGAAATTTGAAAAGAAAACGGACGCTGGAAGAAACTGAAGAAAATATCATCCCTACCCTTTTACCCCAAAACAAGCACTTCCTAGGAATGCTGTTATATTTTCCTTGTTTTCTCCTCCTGTTTTTTCCCTTAGAATCTATGTTTTTTTTTTTTTAAGACTTTATTTATTTGACAGAGCATGCACGCACAAGCAGGGGGAGCAGTAGAGGGAGAAGCAGGCTCCCCGCTGAGCAGAGAGCCTGATGTGGGCCTCAATCCCAGGGTCCTGGGGTCATGAACTGAAGGCAGAGAGACGCTTAACTGACTGAGCCATGCAGGTGCCCCAGAATCTATGTTTTAAAAGTTCTAAAGATGTGTGGAAGAGGGCCTGGTCAAGGGAATGCTCTGTCATCTTGGAGGAGCAAGTGTTTCACTAGAGGCACTCAAAAGGAAGAAGGGAAGGTTTTGTTGGTACATGTTTACAGGTTGCTGGAGGCCTGGCCCTATAAATGAATTGGAGTGTGCCAGTGTTAGCCTCTGTTAGGATCAAGTTCCTTTGAATGCTGTTGTCTATTTATATTGGTATATATTATATGATTATATATAATTATAATTTATATACAAAGATATGTATTATCTTTTTGTACAAAATTAAAATAGTCCATCTTTATTATGCTAGGTTATGGTTTCTAGAAGACAGATGGCATCTGCTTGGACAGCAGCGATATTACAGTGTTTACATTAAAAAACCTGGTACATCAGTGAGAAATTTAGTTTGAATGCTAGGATTTAAAGAATGGAAGAAATGCGGCTGACATTAGTGAAATAGAAATATAACCACATTGATTATAGATAGAATGGATAGAAGCAATTCTTCTTCCTAAAAACCTATTTCATATCAATACATAGTAATTAGGTACTAGCTTCTATTAGACCAAATGATTCATATTTTAAAAACATAGAAAATACTCAGTTTACCTATAATATCCCAACCATTCTTTCAAGTCTTAAGATTTGAATGTCAAAACCATATTTTTGTTTCTAACATCTTTCAACTACAGAAAGGCCAGGTATTAAAATAATATACAGTATTACATATTGAGGATTTTAGGACATTTTTATCTATATTATTATATTACAGCCTGGTTACAACACTGTGAAGTAGACAAGTTGAGTGTTACTAGCACTGTTTTACTGAGGAAATTGAGGCTTAGACCTGAGCTACTAAATTAGAACAAGAGGCCATGTGATGAGGTGGCAAGAGTGAATCGTAATTTCTTATTCTATTGGACAGGATTGTTGCAGGAAAGGTGTCTGCTTAGCCTGTCTCTCTCACTTAAACCACCTTGCCCACAGGCCATACTTAGCCTCACCTTCTACCGTGCACCTCAGACAGGTCTTTTCTCGGAGTGTGGGGAGGGCTGCGCTTGCCTCTCATTGAGTAGCAGATTTAGTTCAGAGGGGTCCAAGCAGAAATGTCACTTTATCTGTAAAACATGTCTAAATCTTCTAGGCATTTCATTCATATCTTGTTCATTATCATTGTTTTTATAATTTTCTACCTATTTTCCTCTCTGAACTCTATGAATACTTTTTTTTTAAGTTTTTGTTCACCCTGTGCTCATCATGACAAGTGCACTCTTTAATCCCCATCACCTATTTCACCCATCCCCCCACCCACCTCCCCACTGGTAACCATGAGTTCGTTCTCTATAGCTGAGAGTCTGTTTCTTGGTTTTTCTCTTTTTTTCCCCTTTGCTCATTTGTTTTTTAAATTCCACATATGAGTGAAATCATATTTGCCTTTCTCGGATTTGGTTCACTTGGCATTATACTCTGTAGAATTATACATGTCATTGCAGATGGTAAGGTTTCATTCTTTTTTATGGCTGAGTAATATTCCACTACACACCCAAACACGCCCATGCGCACACACACACACACACACACACACACACACACACACACCCCACATCTTCTTTATCCAGTTGATGGACATTGATGGACATTTGGGCTGCTTCCATAATTTGGCTTTTGGGTGCATGTACCCCTTTGAATTGATGTTTTTGTATTCTTTGAGTAAATACCCAGAGTGGGATTGCTGGGTAATATGGTAATTTTATTTTGAACTTTTTGAGGAAACTTCATATGGTTTTCCATAGTGGCTGTACCAGTTTGCATTCCCACCAACAGTGCCTGAGGGTTCCTTGTTGGCCATCTGTATGTCTTCTTTGGAGAAATGTCTGTTCATGTCTTTGGCCCATTTTTTAATTGGATTATTTGGGGGTTTTTGGGTGGGGGGTGAGTTTTATTAGTTCTTTATGTATTCTGGATATCAACTCTTTATCAGGTATGTCATTTGTAAATATCTTCTCCCATTCTGTAGGTTGCCTTTTAGATTTGTTGATTGTTTCCTTCACTGTGGAGAAGCTTTTTATTTTGATGTCGTCCTAATAGTTAAGTTTTGCTTTTGTTTCCCTTGCCCCAGGATCATATCTAGGAAAAAGTTGCTATGGCCAATGCCAGAAAAAGTACTGCCTGTGCTCTCTTCTAGGATTTTTATGGTTTCAGATCTCACATTTAGGTCTTTAGTCTATTTTGAATTTATTTTTGTGTATGGTATAAGAAAATGGTCCAGTTTCTTTCTTTTGCATGTTGCTGTCCATTTTTCCCAACACCCATTTGTTGTAAGAGACGGTCTTTTTCCTGTTGGATGTTTTTTTCCTGCTTTGTGGAAGATTAATTGACCTTCTAATTGTGGGTTTATTTCTGGATTTTCTATTCTGTTCCACTGATCTATGTGTCTGTTTCTTTTTTTATTCTTTATTTAAATTCAATTTATTTAACATGTATTATTAGTTTTAGGGGTAGAATTTAATGATTCATCAATTGCGTACAACACCCAGTGCTCATTATATTGAGTGCCCTCCTTAATGCCTATCACCCAATTATCCCTTTCCCCACCTACCTCCTCTCCCCTCCAGCAACCCTCAGTTTGTTTCCTAGAGTTCAATATCTCCTATGGTTTGCCTCCCTTTCTATTTTCATCTTATTTTTCCTTCCCTTCCCCTGTGTTCATCTGTTTTTTTTCTTAAATTCCACATGAATGAAATCGTATGGTATTTGTCTTTCTCTGCCTGACATTTCACTTAGCATAATACCCTCTGGTTCCATCCACGTCATGGCAAATGGCAAGATTTCATTCCTTTGATGGCTGAGTAATAATCCATTGTATATATAGACCACATCTTTATCCATTCATCCATTGATGGACATCTGGGCTCTTTCCATAGTTTGGCTATTGTGGACATTGCTGCTACAAACATTGAGGTACATGTGCCCTGTCAAATCACTATGTTTGTATCCTTTGGTTAAATACCTAGTAGTGCAATTGCTGGGTCATAGGGTAGTTCTATTTTTAACTTTTTGAGGAACCTCCATATTGGCTGCACCAGTTTGCTTTCCCATCAACAGTGTAAGAGGGTTCCCCTTTCTCCACATCCTTGCCAACATCAGTTATTTCCTGAGTTGTTCATCTTAGCCATTCTGACTGGTATAAGGTGGTATCTCATTGTGTGTTTTTTTTTTTCTCATTGTGGTTTTGGTTTGTATTTACCTGATGTCAGGTGATACAGAGCATTTTTTCATGTGTCTGTTGGCCATTTGTATGTCTTTGGAGAAATGCCTGTTTATGTCTTCTGCTCATTTCTTGACTAGATTTTTTGGTTTTCGGGTGTTGAGTTTGATAAGTTCTTTATAGATTTCTGGATACTAGCCCTTTATCTGATAAGACATTTGCATATATCTTCTCCCATTCCGTAGGTTGACTTAGTATTGTTGACTGTTTCCTTTGCTGTAAAAGCATTTTATCTTGATGAAGTCCCAATTGTTCATTTTTGCTTTTGTTTCTCTTACCTTTGGAGACCTGTCTACCAAGAAGTTGCTGTGGCCAAGGTCAGAGAGGTAGCTGCCTGTGTTCTGGATTCCTTTCTCACATTTAGGTCTTTCACCCAGTTTGAGTCTATTTTCGTGTATGGTGTAAGGAAATGGTCCAGTTTCATTCTTCTTCATGTGGCTGTCCAATTTTCCCAACACCATTTGTTGAAGAGACTGTCTTTTTTCCATTGGACATTCTTTCCTGCTTTGTCAAAAATTAGTTGACCACAGAGTTGAGGGTCCATTTCTGGGTTCTCTGTTCTGTTCCATTGATCTGTGTGTCTGTTCTTGTGCTAGTACCATACTGTCTTGATGATGACAGCTTTGTAATACAGCTTGAAGTCTGGAATTGTGATGCCACCAGCTTTGGTTTTCTTTTTCAACATTCCTTTGGCTACTCAAGGGTCTTTTCTGGTTCCATACAAATGTTAGGATTGTTTGTTCCAGCTCTGTGAAAAAACTGATGATATTTTGATAGGGATTGCATTGAATGTGTAGATTGCTTTGGGTAGCATAGACATTTTAACAATATTTGTTCTTCCAATCCACGAGCATGCATGGGATGTTTTTCCATTTCTTTGTGTCTTCCTCAATTTCATTCATAAGTGTTCTGTAGTTTTCAGAGTACATATCCTTTACCTCTTTGGTTAGGTCTCTTCCTAGATATATCATGGTTTTTGGTGCAGTTGTTAAATAGGATCGATTCCTTGATTTCTCTTTTTTCTGCCTCATTGGTAGTGTATAGAAATGCATCTGGCCTGTGTGCATAGATTTTATATCTAGTGACTTTGCTGAATTCCTGTAGCAGTTCTAGCAAATTTTTTGCTGGAGTCTTTTGGGTTTTCTATTTAGGTATCTGTTTTTGTGTCAGTTTTTATTATGGTTTTGATTACTACAGCTTTGTAATATAACTTTAAGTATGGAATTGTGATGTCTCCAGCTTTGCTTTGCTTTTTCAAGATTGCTTTGGCTAACTGGGATTTGTGGTCCCATACAAATATTAGGATTGTTTGTTTTAGTTCTGTGAAAAATGCTGTTGGTATTATGACAGGTTTTGCATTAAAAGTGTAGATTGCTTTGGGTAATATAGACATTTCAGCATTATTTGTTCTTCCAATCCATGAGTCCCCTTTAATATTTCTTGCAGGGCTGATTTAGTGGTCATGAACTCCTTTAGTTTTTGTTTGTCTGGGAAACTCTCTCTCCTGTATTCTGAATGATAGCCTTGCTGGTTAGAGTATTCTTGGCTGATTTTTCCCATCCAGCACTTTGAATATCATGCCATTCTCTTCTGGTTTGCAAAGTTTCTGCAGAAAAATCCACTGATAGCCTCGTGGGGTTTCCATTGTATTTAACAGTCTTTTGCCTTGCTGCTTTTAAGAGTTGTAATTACAATATGTCTTGGTATAGATCTGCTTTGTTGGGGGTTCTCTGTGCCTCCTGGATGTGGCTATTTCCTTCTCCAGATTAGGGATGTTTTCAGCTATTTTGTCAAATAAGTTCTCTACCCCCCTTTTCTCTCTCTTCTGTGACGCCTATAATATGAATATTATGTTTGATGGAGTCATTAAGTTCCCTAAGTCTGTATAATTCTTCTTGTAGTCAGCTCGATTACTTTCCCATAGTCTGTCTTCTAGGTCATTAATTCATTCCTGTGCTTTCTCCAGCCTGCTGTTCATTCCACCAAGCATATTTCTCATTTCATTTATTGAGTCCTTTATCTCTGCTGTGTTACGGGTCTCACTGATAACCTCCGCTCTTTTCTCAAGTCCTGTGAGTATCCTTATGATTGTTGCTTTAAATTTTCTATCAGGCATGTTACTTGTATCTTTTTTGCTTAGATTTCCAGCCATGGCTTGTCCTTTTCTTTCCTTTTGGATAAATTCTTGTTTCTTCTCATTTTGTCTAAGTCTCTATACCTGTTTCTGTGTTAGGAAAGTGAGCTACATCTCCTATTCTTGAGGGTAATAGCTTTATGAAGTCCTATAGTATCCTGCAGTGTAGTATCCCCTGTTCTCCAGGCCTGGCACTTCTGGGAGTGTCTCCACAGCTCTGGCTGCTTTATCTTCAGGCCAGTTGTCTGCAGAGGCTCTCTTTGCTTTTTGTGGGCTGTGGCCCTGGCCTGAATATGGTGTTTTTAACTAGAAATGAGACCTGTCACTGTTGCCACTGGAATTGAAGTCTCACAAAACTCCCAGGTTGGGAGATGGGGTGTTGCCAGGGGTTTGGGCTGGTCTTCTAGGGGATGGGACTTGCCACCCTACTGAGGCAAGCGGACTAGGAAAAGTAGTTCTTCCGGAGCTTGGGTAGGTGGGGCTTGGTGTAAGCAAGGTAGGTAGTGAGTATTGAGTTGTGCTGGTTCCTGCAGGTGGCTCTGTGCTTATGCTGAAGGGTAGGGGAGGGAAATGGCACCTGTCAGTTCCTTTGTTCCTGGAGGGGTCTTGCCCTGAATGCTGTCTCACTGAGACATGCTTAGAGCTAAGCAACTAACCTCCCTACTGTGTGCCCCAGATACTCTTCAGATGGCTGTTTCCACACTCTTCTTTTCTCCAAGAGCAGCCTCAGTATCCTCCATGCTGTCTCAGAGCCAAGCACACTGACCTTTAAAACTCCAGGCTTTAAGCCCTGCTGGAATTTGGCTCCACTCCCATTCCAAGCCAATTTCTCTGGGAATTCATCTTGCCCTTTTTGACAGCAGACAACTGTGGTTCCCTTCCCACCACAGCGGCCATGATCCATTTCTCTCCCAAGCTGTGTTTCTGTACTTTCTACCTTGTTCTCTACCTTTAATTGTGGCATTTGTTCTGCCAGTCTTCAGGTCAATTTCTGGGGTATTTAGGATGATGTATTCATGGGATGAAACGAGCCTAGAGTTCTTGTATTCTGCCATATTCCCCTTTCATGTGTGAATACTTCTGCTGCCTGGCTTTTATTGGTAAGTACCTAGAAGCTTAAAAAACAGTCTCACAGCAAACCGTAAGAGACTGTTAACTATAGAAAACACACTGAGAATTGCTGGAGGGGAGGTGTGGGGGGTGATGGCATTAAGGAGGGCACGTGTTGTAATGAGCACTGGGTGTTACATGCAACTGATGAGTCACTGAACTCTGCTTCTGAAAGTAATATACTGTATGTTAATTTAAAATAAAATTTAAAAAATCTCACAGTATAAAGAATGAGGTCATGGGACCAATTCCATCACACCCTTGAAGGCTAAAGAACACAGCAAAGGGGTGCCCGGGTGGCTTGTTGGTTAAGCATCTGACTCCTGGCTTCAGGTCAGATAGTGATCTTGGGGTTATGAGATAGAGGCCTGCATCAGGCTCCACGCTGAGCGCGGAGTCTGCTCTCTCAAATAAATAAATCTTAAAAAAAAAAAAATACAATGGAGCAAAATTGTTCAGTGTTGAAAATGCCAACATATTTTAAAACAGCTGTATGCCTCTGTAGAATTTATCTCATGGATAGGCAGTGCACAGCATGTAAAAATAGAATGTTATTTACAGCTTTTATTTTTTCTTTAATTCTATTTGACTCGGTGTTCAGGCATAGAATTATTTTTCTTTGGACAACAGGATGTTTTAAACTGACAGCATATGTATATTTAAATTGTGTTAAATATATTTAGGCCCTTCCTTTAGGAATAAATTACTTTTCAGCATCCTATTCCCAAAAGAAGCCAATATTGAACAGCATTTGTCTGATATTTTTGATAAAGGAGGACACTTATAGACTGAGCCATAATTACATTTTAAGATTATGCTTTAAATCTGAGTATTTTAAAGACCTTGGTTACACTATTTACTTTTCAGAATTACACCCAATTTAAATGCACAACATCTTCTAGAAATTATAAACAGTCATGTACTAATATTAGAAGCAAACTAACCATCTGCACAGCTGCCTAGGTGCCATAAGGCGTGATTTCCAACTTTGGCTATGGCTCATTAAATAAATGCTCAAATGCTAACACACACTGTTTCACACTCTCTTGAGCCAGCAGTGAAACAGATACTGACATAGACATTGAAAGATAACCATTTAGGAGTAAAACCAACATCTGAATGTGGTGGAGGATTTGTTTTTCTCTTCTCCATTTCCACAGATCCCACCATCCCATTTGACGTCAGCGAACTGAACCTGAGGTGAGGCAGTACTGAGGTCTCAGATTAGTCCTTCCTAGTGCAGGCCCTCCCACTGGAGCTTGATCTTCCTAAGGTGACCAGCCTTGATTCCTGAGAAAACAGAAAAGTAGAGGCCAGCAGAGTAGTGAGTGG
This sequence comes from Callorhinus ursinus, assembly GCF_003265705.2. Taxonomy (NCBI): domain Eukaryota; kingdom Metazoa; phylum Chordata; class Mammalia; order Carnivora; family Otariidae; genus Callorhinus; species Callorhinus ursinus. Next base: position 56,304,725 of record NW_027397071.1, on the reverse strand, counting down.
CAGATTTCTTACCCAATTTGATCGTTATGCTCTGTAGAGAAGTCTGATGCTATACTCAGGAGACACAAGAATAAAGTCTCTTCCAGAGTAATTCTCAGAACTTCCTGAATTTAAATAAATTCCGTAGTCTGTCTTCGAGACTAATGTACACAACAGTGTATTAAGTATTTAGAATTCATGATTGTAGTATAAAATCAAACTACTTACTTGAAATCTAGATGTTCAATTAGTACATATCCATCTGTAGAAACAAAAATCACTATTACTAATCTGAAAGTTATAGAGAGAATGCTTGGAAATTTTTTTTAACAGTGACTGAAATTTTATGGGTGATAAGCCAGTAACTTCTTACATTTGCCTTTGGAATTGCGACAAATCACTAGATTTTCTTCAGTGGTATCAATGACTTGCAGTTCTTCTCCAGGGATTATTGGCAAATCGAATATTCCATTTCTTGAATTACTGGAACATGCCACTGCTGTGTTGATGACAGTAATCTCTTTGTCATACTGAAAGAAGAAATTACTAATCAGACTGTATGTGCAGTTTTTATTCTAACAAAATTAATGGAGGACATAATATAGTAACCTCAAACTCAAGATGCTAAATATTAAATAACATCTAAAGGAATAGAAAAATAGTAGTAAAATGCCACAATCTTACATTTAATTTGGTACAGTCCTATTTTCAAAGTGTTTTCACACCTCTTATCCAATTGTACTAGAATGAATTCCAGTGGATGAGATGTCTGTAACATGGGTATAAATTAAGTTCCATGGATGTTAGGTTAGCTGTTCCAGTAATAAGGTTACCACCAAACTTGGGAATGGAGAAGTTTAAAAAAAGTAAGAGGGAAAGAGAAAAACCTCTTTTTGTGTAGTGCTTTAGAATTCATAATGTTTTTACATACCTAGCAGTTCTAGATGGCACTCTTTTTTGTTTGTTTGTTTGTTTGTTTGTTTGTTTTTAGATGGCACTCTTTCTACCCTTCCTCTCTGGGTGGGCTTATATATAATTATATATAAAGTAGTAGGTATGGAGGGCAATTCCCACTGTCCTTCTGGGGTCAAAGACAGGCATTTGTGGAAAAAAAAAAAACTGATGAGAAATTCAACTTACGACCTTAAGGGAGGTTTTTTCCTGTGTGATAAACTAGCCAGCTTATACATCTATAGGTATATCACCTTCTAATGTATTGATATGTTGACTCAGAAAAAGTTCCAGAATACAAAGCTTATGTTTACAGACGTCTACTTAACCAAATTAGGGTGGCCAGACATCTCCCTCTGCTCAGGACAGTCTGCTTATATCTAGTATCTCTCCACAGAATTAGGATTAGGTATGCCTTCTTCCACTCTCAGAAGTTTGCTGAATTTGAATGATAAAGTGTATCACTCTATACCAAATGGGATCTGATCCACAAGATAGATTTTTCTTTTGCCTAACAAAGTAATAGCTTCCTCACTGATTTCTTACCATTTTCCTGGCCATTGTTCATTATGAATAGTGATTTCTTAAAATGAAAATCTAATCAGGTCACTTTCCTTTTTGTCAAACTAAAGATTCTTCATTGCTTTCATGATAAGATCCACATTTTTCAGCTTGACATTCAAGTTCCTTGGCATACTGTCATTTCCCATGCTCCTATTTCTGCCCCATTAATGAAGCCACATCAAGCTGAATATACCAGGTGTCTTTTATACATATAGGCCAATGCTCATGTGGTTTTCTCTGCCTGAAATACCTTTTACTCTTAACCACTTCTAATGAAGACTTTCACAACTGCAATGTATAATTTTCTGTTTAACTACACTTAGTATATACTTCTATTACAGCATTTAATAACCATCTTAAAATGGAAGAGTTTTATTCAACCTTGTACTCTTAATGCCTAGCACAAATGAGGCACTAATCTTTTGTGATTTGAGCTTATGAATAAAAATTACTGATATGGCATAGGTTTTCTAATGATATATAAGGAAAACGCACCACAGGTATAAGGAAGAATGGAATCATATACATGAGATAGGAGACAGTCACAAAGTGAGAAAAGCACTAAATGGAATGTAGGGTCATTTTAGCAAGTAATTGTTACACTGTTGCTTTTCAGTTAAACTAATAACATCACAGTTGCAGTAAATAATTTCATATCATGGCTTCTAGATATAATAATCCTAATCAGCTTTGGCCCAAAGCAGGAGTTATTAATGATTATGAGGGATTTGTGTATATTCTTTTTTAGTACAGTCCAAAAACATTTTTGGACATTTACAAAGGTAATTTTATTCTGCTCTACACATGGATATAAAGATAAGATAACCCTTATCTGTCCTCCAAGAGCTCATGGTTTAATTGGTGAACATATAATTGCAATAATGTTAGTGCTCGTGATAAGCTCAGATTAGAGGTATATAGAGGAAGAGTAATTGCCTTAATGAGCAAGTGTGGGTCAGTCTTTTGGAGGAGAGGAGATGCCTTGACTGGGTGTTGCTAAGTGAACGAAAGCTAGTCAGATGGGGAAAAGTAACAAGAGTATATCACCAGGTAGTTGGAGCAGACCAAGTAAATGCCTAGAGGAAAGGAGTGGCGGGATGGGGACTGAAGGGGATGTTCATTGAAGGGACCGAATTGAGTAGTTTGTTGCCAAAGCCTGAAGTGCAAGGTGAAGAATGGCAGGAAATAGAATCTGCAAGACAAGGAGAAATTATGACAGGAAGAGCTTTATATGTCATGTTAAGAAGCCTAATCTTTATCCATCTTTTAATGGGGAATTGTAGTGACTTGGAGAAATGTTGTGAGCAGGATGCCCACATTCTCTCTCTCAATCCAGTATCTGGGACCTGGGAGCTATTCAAAGTGTTTCTTAATAAATTCTCAGGGTGGCAGTGTATGAAATTACAAGGAAGGTCTGTTTGAACCTTGGAATTGAGGAAATACTCCATGGATTCATAATGACAGAAGTCAAGGAGCTTCAGATACACTGCTTCCTTCATTCACTCATTGGTTTCATTTGTTTATCTAGTCATTCATTCACTCAGCGAACACTGTGTCCAGATATGTTGGGAGGCAAGGAGCAATCTTGAATGAGACAGAGTCTCAGAGAGGACTGGAGTCTAGCTCAGAATACATACACAGGCTGCGTTATATCCGACCAGTGTTAGAACAGATATGTGTATAACAGATAGATAAAATGTGCTGAATAACTTTCCCAGGAAGAGTGGGTGACATTTGAACAGAGCCTTAAGAATAACTTAGGAGTTTTTCCAGGCAGAGGGGATAGCAAGCGTAAAGGCATGATGCTAGAGAAATGCATCAGGAAAAGCCTGTATCCGCTGTTGAGTCATGGATCCTGTCTGTCCCAGAGCCAGAGGTACAGCACTTTTACAGGATCTGTAGTAATATTAAAAGCTAGGAATTCGTTTATAACTTGTACCTTCCGAGGAGAACATACCTTAAATTGTTCTCGAAAACGTTTTTCTTCTTTTTCCATTCTCATCTTTTCTAAGTTTTGCTTCTTGGTTCTGAAGAAATTTCTAGGAGATAAAGTGGCAAGAAATATGCAGGTCAGGTTAAATGTGCCATAATAAAACTCTAGGTTCCCAAATCTATAAACTCATGCTACTTCAGGATAAATCCAGGTCTAATTTTGTATGTATATATGTTTACATAAAATCATAAATATATATATAATCCTATATGATGTGGGTATTTGTAGATGATTATATACATAACACATATTTCCAGTAGAGCACAGTGTCAGAACAGTTGAACAGGGTAATACCCATTGCTTTTTCCTATAATTAAAAAGGTTGTGGGGGTGCCTGGGTGGCTCAGTCAGTTAAGCATCTGCCTTCAGCTCAGGTCATGATCCCAGGGTCCCAGGATCAAGCCCCACATCCGGCTCCTTGTAAAGCAGGGAGTCTGCTTCTCCCTCTCTCTACCTCTCCACCCCCCTGCTCATGCTTTTTTTCTCTCTCAGATAAATAAAGTCTTTATGCTTCTCCCTCTCTCTACCCCTCCACCCCCCTGCTCGTGCTTTTTTTCTCTCTCAGATAAATAAAGTCTTTAAAAAAATCAAAAGGTTGTGGGTTTTTTTTTTTTTTTTGGATACCAAGATAATAATTTGGAATAAAATCAAACTGGTTAAGCAGTTTAAGTTAAAAAATTCCTCTGAGTCAGGGTTCAAAGTATAGCTTGTTAAAAAAATCATAAATCTTTGTGCTTCAATCAGAGAACTGTTCTGTTTGCTGGATGGTTCTGGAGAAGAATCTAAGAAAATAAAGATACCACAAAATAAGTGCAAAAATTGTCAGCACATAAAAGTTGACAGATAACCCTACAGCAGAGACAGATTACACTCTTAATCCTCCCTTTTCCGCCTTCCTGCTCTTCACATGGGGGTTGGTGCTGCTTTTTAGCAGTTTAATATATTGACAGAAGGAAAAAAAGCAAGTCCTGTTAGTTTGATTCAGAAGTGTCTCCTACATCTTTTTCATTCTGTCCCAAGATTATAGCCACTGCCACATTTCTAACCTGAAATAACATCTTCCTCTTGCCTCTCCTTCCTCAAATCCCATCTGCATACTTGCCTCCCGAGTCATCTTTCTAAAATGTAATTGATGTCACGCTTTTGCTTAAAACCTTTAATTTGTCCCTAGTGCCCATAAGATAGTCAAATTCCTTAGCGTGGCACATAGGGCATTTTATAAGCTAGCCCCAACCTACCTTTCCAGCTTCACTCACACACACACACGCACACATACATGTTACAACATTAAGCATCTGCCTTCAGCTCAGGTCCTGATCCCAGGAGTGTCAGAACAGGCAATTTCTATGCCTTTATACCTGGGATAACCTCCCCCAACTTCTCTGAAAATTTGCCATCATCTTTGATTCATAAAGGGATCATAAAAGGGTTGAACTAATATAGAATGCATTTCTTATTGGTGGAACAAGTTATGGTAGAAACCATTTAAAAGAACAAAAAGCACTAGAAATTGATACATCAATCTACAGGAATATGATCGCCCCAATATCACATTTTAAAATTTACTCAGTTGAAAGTAAAAGTAAACTATAATATCAGTTTGTTGTAAGAAAAAATGCACTAGAAAATTGTTTCCTGAAAGACTTATGTGTACATTAAAATACTAAACATTTTTTTTTGTGGAGTAGTGTCAAAAATTTCACTGGTATTTTCTCTCTTGAAATTCTGTTTTGCTATGCTATGTAAAAGTATGAGGTTTAAGGTGGAGAGATGCTTTTCTAGTCTGTGAATACATCTTTTGAACTTGGGAAAAGTAAGTTACATCAAGTCTAATCCCAAATAAAATAAGGTAATGGAAAGGGCCATCCTATGCCATCCTCTGTGTTTAAATATGGTATAGATAGATGTCTGCTTTCTTTTGGGGTTCCCCTTCAGGACTTTTCTAGACAGGTTTCCCAGAGCAGACAGACCACACAGTGTTCCCATCCCAGTGGCTGTTGAGACAGGGATTTCCCCCAAGGCAACTGTTAAAAGTATCTCAGATCCTGTGCCCTGTCCTTCAGAGCACAGATCACATAGTAACCATCTGAGACAGTAAAAACATCACCCCCCCCAACAGCCAGCTGGGTACTTGAATCACAAGAATGAGGGTTCGATCAGGAGTTGATAACACATTCTTTTTTAATTCTAACACTAATGTAGTCATAACTAGAATTGTATTTTAGGGAAATTAGTCTTGTTATGTGATCGTAGTTTCTCAGTGTTTAAGTTCTAATTGGTGTATTATTTAAGTTCCCATCTATAGGGGAAAAGTTCTTACAGCCTAAAAGACCAAGTTTTTTCATATGGCTGGCTTGAAATCTTTCCTTACTCCCTGTTTTCCAAAGTCTGGGTGATGACAGTGAAGAGAAGTGTGTGTGGTGCTTTACATTTTCATATTCTTTATCTCTTTTAATCCTCTCAACTATAGAGTGATGTAGGTGCTATTACTCTCATTTTATAGGACAAATTTAATGACTTGCCTAAAGTCACACAGCTCTAAGGTATAAATTTCAGCAGATAAGCTGTAATTTAGGTATACCTGTGTACCTACCTTTCTGATTCTTCAGCACCTTTTCTCTCTTTTTTTTCCTTTGCCATCAAAAACTTGGGTTTCCAAGTTTTTAGTTTATCTTCCTCTCTGAGGAGAAAAGTATTTTGAGCAAGTAAACATTGAATTAAAACTTATGGAAACATCAGTACTTTCTGGACAATTAGGTTTTATAAAAAAGTTAAAACACTGTCTAGAAGTATATTTGGATAATCGGTGTCAAGACCAGATTGTAAATACCTTAAGCTTTGCAAGCTATACCATCTTTGTGGTAATTACTAAACTCTGCGGTTGTGACTGTATTTACAAAAGCAAGTGGCCAGCTGTTTTGGCCCACAGGCCATAGTCTGCTGACCCCGGATGCGTGGTGATCCAAATTTGAAACCGGAAGCAAGAGATCAACCTGCTTATCACATTTCCCTTCCAGGGCCTCAGTTTCTTTGCCTCTAAAACATGAATAATATTAACCATTACCTTGAGACAAGACAAATCTCGTGTTTAGCACTAGTAGAAAAGGATGCAGGGAGGAGCTGAGGAAGATGGCAGAGTTGGAAGACCCTAAGCTCGCCTCATCCCATGGATACAACTAGATAACATCCACATTAGTGTAAATAACCCAGCACGTGATCTGAAGACTGGCAGAACAGACTTCATAGCTAAATGTAGAGAAAAGGCTATATTGAAGAGTGTAGGAAGTGCAGAGTCACTGTAGGGAGCCAAACAGACCCTTAGGACTATATACAGGAGGGAGGGATGCTATGGGCACGGAGACCAGAAAAGAAAGACACCCCAGGCATAGGGAAGATGAATACCCCCCACCCCCCGCCACAAAACATTTGGTTTGAAAACCAGAGGGGCCAAATTTCATGAGTTCTTACAATCAGTGGGACTTAACACCTGGAACTTTAAAAATCAGCAGGCTCAAGTCTGGGAGAACCAAACGGACTAGAGGAAGCTGAGTCCTTGCCCTTAAAGAGAAAGCACAACAGCTCCAAGGAGATACAGCCTAGAAGCAACAGTTTGAAAAACACCTGGGGCATGCAGGAGGGAGAGTTGTTTATTTATATCAGAACAGGCATTGGCGGGACAAAGATCTCCAGAAACAAAGGAGCAGGCTGGCACCATTTCCTCCCCTGCCCCCCTGCCTTGACACCTATGGAAACCAGTGCTGTGAAGGCTCTCCACCTAGCTTGCTAACACCACTCACCTGCCCTCATGCATTTCTGTGGATCCACCCCCTCCAACCTTGCCTACCTCAGTCTGGAGGTTGCAGGTCCCCTCCCATGGCGCATGGTGCGGGGGGAGACTTTGCTGGCACTGCACCCACCCTTGTCTTCTCCTATGAACCTGCCCCTCCAATATGCACTTGGCTATGAACCTGCCCCCTCCAATATGCAGCCTGGCAGTGTGCAAGCAGCCCCAGCAGGGGCCAGCACCACTGCAAAGTGATAAGGGAAAAATCATACACAGGGGTCATACTGTGGCTCCAGCAGTGGCCTGGGGGGCAGACATCTGGTCTGACTGCAGGCCCTGCCCACCAACGAAAGCTTCTTAGGGGACAACACAGGAAAACTGCCCTGCAGTTCAGTGCTACTGCATCTCTGGCAAATGCCTAATCAAACCCAAGGCAGTTCCAGACTGGCCCACTAGTAACACAGGGACCACACCCTGCCTACGGTAGGTTAGAGAGCCATTGCAGATGACTGGACTGAAGGCCAATGTGGCTCAGCCACAACAGCAAGACACAAACAACACACATAGGAGAGACCACAGAAGCACCAGGTTCTGGCGAACAGGGGACACAACACTGCAGGACACTATAGGACTTCTTCTTCATAAAGCCCCTACTTTCAAAAACAGGAGATGTAGGTGACTTTTGTAAGACATAAACACACAAAGAGTTAGACAACATAGGAGACAGAGGAATTGTCCAAAATGAAAGAACAGGACAAAATCACAGCAACAGACCTAAGCAAAATGGAGATAAGTAATATGCATGATAGGGAATTTAAAGTAATGGTCATAAAGATACTGGACTTGAGAAGAGTGGAAGACATCAGTGAGACCCTTTACAAAGAGACATAAAACAAAAAATCAGAGATGAAGAACTCAATAACTGAAATTAAAAATACCCTAGATGGAGGGGCACCTGGGTGGATCAGTCGGCTAAGCGTCTGACTCTGGGTTTTGGCTCAGGTCATGATCTCATGGGTGGTGAGATGGAGCCCCACTTCAGCCTCTGTGCTCAACATGGAGTCTACTTGAGATTCTGTCTCTGCCCCTCCCCTGGTTCATGTTCTCTTTCTCTCAAATAAATAAATAAAATCTTTAAAAAATACACTAGATGGAATAAAGGGTTGACTAGAGGAATCAGAATAACTGATCAAAGACCTGAAGGACAAAGTGGTGGAAAGCAATTAAGCTGAATAGGAGAGAGAAAAAGAAATATGAGAAGAGACTTAGGGAATTCAATGACACCATTAGGTACATTAACATATCACTTTATAGGGATCCCAGAAGGAGAAGAGAAAGAAAAGGGGGCCAAAAATTTATTTGAAGAAATAATAAACTTCTGGAATCTGGGGAAGGAAACACATTCAGAGTCAGGAGGTACAGCAAGTTCCCTATAAAATCCCTCCCGGAGGTCCACACCAAGACACATATTGATTAAAATGGCAAAAAAATAGTGATGAGAGAATTTTAAAAGCAGCAAGAGAAAAAAAAAACGTTACATACAAGTGAAACAATATAAGGCTATCAGCTGATTTTTCAGCAGAAATTTTGCAGGCCAGAAGAGAATGAGATGATATATTCAAAGTGCTGAAAGAAAAATAATAACCACCACAAACCAACAAAAAAACCCCAAAACCCTGCCACCAAGAATACTCTATCCAGCAAGGCTATCATTCAGACTAGAAGGAGAAATAAAGAGTTTCTCAGACAAAAGTTAAAGAAATTCATGACCATGAAACCAATTTTACAAGAAAGATTAAAGGAGATTCTTTGAGTGGAAAGAGCATAAGTAGGAGTAAGAAAAATAGGAAGCAAAAAAGCAGTAAAAATATCTATAAAAATCAGTCAAGGGATTCACAAAATAAGAGGATATAAGGTATGACACCATATACCTAAAATGGGAGGAGGGAATAAAGAATGGGTTCAAACTTAAGCAACCATCAACTTAGAATAGACTGCTACATGCAGAAGGTGTTATATATAAAGCTAATGGTAACCATAAGTAAAAAAAAAAAAAAAACAAAACTAATAGATATGCAAAGAATAAAGAGAATCTAAGTATATCACTAAATAAAGCCAGCAAACTGTAAGAGAAGAGGGCAAGAGAAGAACAGAGAAAAACTACAAAAACAACCAAAAAACAAGTAACAAAATGGTAATAAATATATACGTATCAGAAATTACTTTGAATGTAAATGGACTAAACACTCCAATCAAAAGACATGGTGACAGAATGGATAAAAATGCAAGACCTGGCGCCCAGGTAAACGTCAGTGTTGGGTGCAAACAGCGACGATGAGGCTTGCTGGTAATGTTTAGTCTTGGTTCCCTCCTTGTGAACCATGGAGAGTGACTTTTATCTGCATTACTATGTGGGTCATAAAGGCAAATTTGGCCATAAGTTCCTGGAGTTCGAGTTCTGACCCGACAGGAAATTGAGATATACTAACAACAGCAATTACAAAAATGATGTCATGATCAGAAAAGAGGCTTATGTACATAAAAGTGTAATGGAGGAACTGAAGAGAATAATTGATGACAGTGAAATTACCAAAGAGGATGATGCCTTGTGGCCTCCCTCTGACCGAGTGGGATGGCAGGAGATTGAAATTGTCAATTGGAGATGAGCACATTTCTTTCACAACATCAAAAATTGGTTCTCTTATTGATGTCAATCAATCCAAGGATCCAGAAGGCTTATGAGTATTTTATTATCTTGTCCAGGACCTGAAGTGTTTGGTCTTCAGTCTTATTGGATTACATTTCAAGATTAAGCCAATCTAGATTGAAAATTGGTGTGAACACAAGGGTTGGGAGTACCTGTTTTTAATTATCATTATCGGGAAATTTTTGTGTATATCAGGGCAATATTTTGAAGGGATGGAAAAGCATTTATCATGCAAGTGGAAGTGAAAAGAGAGCCAGGGTTGCAAGGCTTATATCAGAAAAAAAATAGACTTTAAAACAAAAACTGTAACAAGAGACAAAGAAGGACACTATATACTCATAAAGGGAATGATTCAAAAAGAAGATATAACAATTGTAAATATACATCCAACATGGGAGCACCCAAATACATGAAAAAGCTAATAACAAACATAAAGGAAGTAACTCATAGTAATACAATGGTAGGGTACATTAACACCCCACTTATATCAATGGACATATCATCTAAATAGAATCAACAAGGACACTGTGGCTTTGAATGATACACTGAATCAGATGGATCTAGCAGATACATTCAGAACATTCCATCCTAAAACAGCAGAATACAATTCTTTCCATGTGCATATGGAACATTCTCTGGAATAGATCACATATTAGGCCACAAAACAAGCCTCAATAAACTCAAAAATATCAAAGTCATACCATGCATCTTTTCTGATCATGACACTATAAAACTAGAAATCAACTACAAGAAAAAATCTAAAAAGAACACAAATACATGGAGGTTAAATAACATGCCACTAAACAATGAATGGGTCAACCAAGAAATCAAAGAAGAAATCAAAAAGATACATGGAGAGAAATGAAAATGAAAACACAATGGTCCCAAATCTTTGGGATGCAGCAAAAGCTGTTCTAAGAGGGAAGTTTATAGCAACACAGGCCTACCTCAAGAAGCAAAAATCTCAAACGACCCAACCTTATACCTAAAGGAGCTAGAAAAAGAACAAAGAAAACCCCAAACCAGTAGAAGGAAGGAAGGAAATAAGATCAGATAAACAATATAGAAATTAAAAATAATAGAGCAGATCAATAAAAAGATCAATGAAATTGATAAGAACTCCTAGCTAGACTCATAAAAAAAGAGAAATCAGAAATAAAAGAGGAGAAACAACAACAGACACCACAAAAATTCAAAGAATTTTAAGAGAATATTTTGAAAACTTACATGTCAACAGATTGGGAAACCTAAAAGAAATGGATAAATTCCTAAGAACATATAAGCTACCAAAACTGAATCAGGAAGAAATAGAAAATTGGAACACTTTGATTACCAGCAATGAAATTGAATCAGTAATCAAAAAATTCCCAATAAACAGAAGCCCAGGACAAGATAGCTGTGGTGAATTCTATCAAACATTCAAAGAAGAGTTAATACCCATTCTTCTCAAGCTATTCCAAAAAATAGAAGAGGAAGGAAAGCTTCTAAATTCATTCTATGAGGCCAGCATTGTCCTTATTCCAAAACCAAATGAAGACGCTACCAAAAAGAACTACAGGCCAATATCGCTGATGAACACAGATGCAAAAATCCTCAACAAAATATTATCAAACCAAATCCAACAATACATTTAAAAAATCACTCACCATGGTCAAGTGGGATTTGTTCATGGGATGCAAGTGTGGTTCAATATTCACAAATCAATCAACATGATATGTCACATCAACAAGAGAAAGTATAAGAACCATATGATAATTTTAATAGATGCAGAAAAAAACATTTGACAAACTACAACATCCATCCATGATAAAAACCCTCAACAAACTAGGTTTAGAGGGAACATACCTCAACATAATAAAGGCCATAACTGAAAAAAACCAGAACATCATCCTCACTGGTGAAAAACTGAGAGCTTTCCTTCTAAGATCAGGAACAAGACAAATACGTCCACTCTCACCACTCTTAATTCAACATTGTTTGGCTAGGACAACAACCAGAGAAGAAAAAAGGAATAAAAAGCATCCAAACTGGTAAAAAGTAAAACTTTCACTATTTGCAGATGATCTGATTCTCTATATAGAAAACCCAAAAGACTCCACCAAAAAACTCCTAGAACTGATAAATGAATTCAGTAAGATTGCAGAATACAAAAATCAAAATAATCTGTTGCATCTCTATACACCAATAATGAACCAGCAGAAAAAGAAATTAAGAAAGCAATCCCATTTATAATGCACAAAAATAATAAAATATCTAGGAATAAACTGAACCAAGGAGATGAAAGACCTATAATCTGAGATCTACAAAACACTGATTAAAGAAATTGAAAATGACACAACCAAATGGAAAGGTATTCCATGCTCATGGATTGGCATAACCAGTATAGTTAAAATATCCAAACTACCCAAAGAAATTTAGAAATTTAATGCAATCCCTATCAAAATAGCAACAGCATTTTTCACAGAACCAGAACAGACAATCCTAAACTTTGTATGGAACCACAAAAGACCCTGAATAGGCAAAGCAATCTTTAAATAGATAAACAAACTGGAGGTATCACAATCTCAGATTTCAAGATATACTACAAAGCTATAGGAATCAAAGCAGTATGGTAGTGGCACAAAAAGACACACAGATCAATGGAACAGAATAGAAAAATCCAGAAATAAACTCACAATTATATGGTCAATTAATCTTTGACAAGGAAGCAAGAATATGCAATGGGAAAATGTGTATTTAACAAATGGTGTTGGGAAAACTGGATAGCAATATGCAAAAGAATGAAACGACCACTTTCTTATATTACACACAAAAACTCAAAATAGATTAAGGACATAAGTGTGAGACCTGAAATCATAACAATTCTAGAAGAAAGCCCAGGCAATAATTTCTCTGACATTGGCCCTAGTAACATTTTTCTAGTTATGTCTCCGGAGGCAAGGGAAATAAAAGCAAAAATAAACTACTAGGACTACATAAAAATTAAAAGCTTCTGCATAGCAAAGGAAACAACAAAACCAAAAGCCAACCTACTGAATGGGAGAAGATATTTGTAAATGACATAACTGATAAAGGGTTAGTATCCAAAATATATGAAGAACTCATATACTTCAACATGAAAAAAATCCAAATAATCCAATTAAAAAATGGGCAGAAGACCTGAACAGTTTTTCCAAAGAAGACATACTGACAGATGAAAAGATGCTCAACATCATTCATCATCAGGGAAATGCAAACCAAAACCACAATGAAATGCCATCTCACACCTGTCAGAATGGCTAAAATAAAAAACACAAGAAACAAGTATTTGTCATGATGTGGAGAAAAAGGACCCTCATGCACTATTGGTGGGAATACAAACTGCTGCAGCCACTGTGGAAAGCAACATGGAGATTCCTCAAAAAGGTAAAAATAGAACTACCATATGATCCAGTAATTCCACTATTGGGTATTTACCCTCCAAATTGAAAACGCTAACTCAAAAAAAGATATATGCACCACTGTGTTTATTGCAGCATTATTTACAATAGTCAAGATATGGAAGCAGCCCAAGTGTCCACCAGTAGATGAATGGGTAAAGAAGTGGTATATAACAATAACAGAAAAGAAGTGGTGTATACACACATGCATGTGTGTGCATGAATGCACACACACATAACACAATGGAATATTAGCCATAACAAAGAATGAAATCTTGCCATTTGCAACAGCATGGATGGGTAGAGGGAGTATAATGCTAAGTGAAATAAGTCAGAGAAGGACAAATACCTTATGATTTTCCTCAAGTGGAATTTTAAGAAACAAAACAAATGAACAACAACAAAAAAGACAAAGCAAAAAATACTTTTAACTATAGAGAACAAACTGGTGGTTACCAGAGGGGAGGTGGGTGGGCGGATGGGTGAAATGGTGAAGGGGATTAAGAGTACACTTATCATGATGTAATGTATAGGATTGTTGAATCGCTATATTGTACATCTGAAACTAATATAATTATGTTAATTTTTTAAAATACTGGAGATGGGGAGGTAGGTGACAGTGTAAACAAGTTTGGTCACAAACTAGTAATTTTTAAAGCTGGGTATTGGGTACATAAAGGTTCATTATAAGATTCTTTTGATTTTTCTGTTTAGAATTCTCAGTAATAAAATTTTTTTAACTAACTAAGATCATTAAAAAAAAGAAAATGAGTTTCTGGGAGCAAGATGGTGGAGGAGTAGAAGACCTCGATTTCGTCTGGTCTCAGGAATTCAGCTGAATAAGGATCAAACCATTCTGAACACCTACGAACTCAACAGGAGATCAAAGAAGAGAGTAGCAACAACTCTCTGAACAGAGAAGCGACCACTTACTAGAAGGTAGGACGTGCAGAGAAGTGAATCCGAGGCAATATTCGGGAGGATAGACGGTGGGGGAGGGGGCCTCCGTCGGCCGCTTCTGGCAAATGATAGAGCCGCGGAGCACAAAATTGGAACTTTTAGAAGTCGGTTCCTCTAAGGGACGTCACTCCAGTGGCTAAGCGGGAGGTGGAAACCTCGCGGGACAATGTGGACTCAGGACCCTTGGGGTCACAGAAAGACTGGGGGTGCCTGAGTGCAGCAGAGCTCCCAGGTATCGGAGCTGGGAAGCCGGCTGCAGAGACGGAGCTGAGGCACAGGCTCACAGCTCAGGGTGGCTGCTCCTCCAGCAGGGACCCAACAAGTGGCAGATCTGGGGAGACTCCCCTCCCTCCCCCAGGAGGAGCGGCACGGGAGTGCACCATGGGGATCTGCTGGGTTTGGAGACTCCACACGGGGTTGGGTGCCAGAGATAGAAACGCTCGGTCACAGGCCGGGTGAGCACGGAGTGCAGCCGGAGACCAGGGAGATGGGAGTGATTGACTGCTTTTCTCTGGGGGCGCACTGAGGAGCGGGGCCCGGGTTCTCAGCTCCTCGGGGCAGAGAGTGGGAGGCCACCATTTTCACCCTGGTCCTCCAAAGCTGTACCGAGAGCTTGCAGGGAACAAAAGCTTCCAAGAGCAAACCCGAGCAGATTACTTAGCCTGGACAGACAAGGGCGGGGCAATTCCGCCTCCAGCAAAGACATTTGGGAACCATGGCAACAGGCCCCTCCCCCAGAAGATCAGCATGAACAACCAGCAAGCCAAGACCAAGTTTACCGATCAAGGAAAACGGGAGAACTCCAGCGCTACAGGAATACTGCACATAGAATTCATGGCTTTTTTACCATGATTTATTAGTTTTTCAAAGTTAATTTTTTTAACTGTTTTTTGTTTTTGTTTTTTTTTTTGAATTTTTCTTTTTCCCTTTTTCAACCATCTAATCAATCCCTTTTTTAAAATTAAAATTAAAAAAATTGTTTATTTTTCATTTTTAGAGTCATATTTTATCCCTTCATAGTATAGTTACCCTTATTTTTGGCATATATATATAAGTTGTTCTCTCTTTAAAATTTTGATATACAGTTTCTTCTAACAGATCAAAATATACCCTAAATCACTAGTGTATGGCTTTGTTCTAGTCTCCTTCCTGATCACAGTCTCTCCCATTTTTTTTCTTTTTTCTTTTTTTTAAATCTTCTTCTTTCTTCTTTCAAACAACATCTTATCCATTCCGTTTATAAAACCTTTTATAAGTTTCATCTTTACAGTCATCTTCCATCCCTTCATTGTATCAACCCTTATTTTGTACATATATCAGTCTTTCTTCCTTTAAAATTGTAGGAGGCACTTTCTTCTAACAGACCAAAATACACCCAAAATCTAGTGTGTGGCACTGATCTATGCACTAGCCTGATCATATTTGATCATATTCTGTTTTTTTTTTGTTTTGTTCTGTTTTTTTGTTTTTATCTTTTTCTTTTTTTTTCTTTCTTTTTTCTTTCTTTCCCTTTCTTTTCCCCTGGTTTCAGGTCTTTTCTGACTTGTATAGAGTATATTTGCTGGGGACATTGTTAACCTGTTAGCATTTTGTTCTCTCATTTATCTGTTCTTCTCTGGACAAAATGACAAGACGAAAAAAATCACCTCAGCAAAAAGAACAAGAGGTAGTACCGTCAGCCAGGGACCTACTCAATACGGACATTAGTACGAAGTCGGACCTAGAGTTCAGAATCATGACTTTAAAGATACTAGCTGGGCTTGAAAAAAGCGTGGAAGTTATTAGAGAAATCCTTTCTGGAGAAATAAAAGAACTAAAATCTAACCAAGTCGAAATCAAAAAGGCTATTAATGAGGTGCAATCAAAAATGGGGGCACTAACTGCTAGGATAAATGAGGCAGAAGAGAGAATCAGCGATATAGAAGACCAAATGATGGAAAATAAAGAGGCTGAGAAAAAGAGAGAGAAACAACTACAGGATCACGAGGGCAGAATTCAAGAGATAAGCGATACAATAAGACGAAACAACAGAATAATTGGGATCCCAGAAGAAGAAGAAAGAGAGAGAGGGGCAGAAGGTATACTGGAGCAAATTATAGCAGAGAACTTCCCTAATGTGGGGAAGGAAACAGGCATCAAAATCCAGGAGGCACAGAGAACCCCTCTCAAAATCAATAAAAATAGGTCAACACCCCGACATCTAATAGTAAAACTTATGAGTCTCAGAGACAAAGAGAAAATCCTGAAAGCAGCTCGGGAGAAGAGATATGTAACCTACAATGGTAGAAACATTAGATTGGCAACAGACCTCTCCACAGAGACCTGGCAGGCCAGAAAGGACTGGCATGATATCTTCAGAGCACTAAAGGAGAAAAATATGCAGCCAAGAATACTATGCCCAGCAAGGCTGTCATTGAAAATAGAAGGAGAGATAAAAAGCTTCCAGAACAAACAAAAACTAAAGGAATTTGCAAACACAAAACCAGCCCTACAAGAAATATTGAAAGGGGTCCTCTAAGCAAAGAGAGAGCCTAAAAGCAGCATAGATCAGAAAGGAACACAGACAATATACAGTCACAGTCACCTTACAGGCAATACAATGGCACTAAATTCCTATCTTTCAATAGTTACCCTGAATGTAAATGGGCTTAATGCCCCAATCAAAGGACACAGGCTATCAGATTGGACTAAAAAACAAGACGCATCGATATGCTGTCTGCAAGAGACTCATTTTAGACCCAAAGACACCCCCAGGTTGAAAGTGAGGGGGTGGAAAACCATTTACCATGCTAATGGACACCAAAAGAAAGCTGGGGTGGCAATCCTTATATCAGACAAATTAGATTTTAAAACAAAGACTGTAATAAGAGGTGAAGAAGGACACTGTATCTTACTTAAAGTGTCTATCCAACAAGAAGATTTAACATTGTAAAAATCTATGCCCCTAACATGGGAGCAGCCAATTATATAAGGCAATTAATAACAAAAGCAAAGAAACACATTGACAACAATACATTAATAGTGGGGGACTTTAACACCCCCCTGACTGAAATGGACAGATCATCTAAGCAAAAGATCACCAAGGAAATAAAGACTTTAAATGAAACACTGGACCAAATGGACTTCACAGACATATTCAGAACATTCCATCCCAAAGCAACGGAATACACATTCTTCTCTAGTGCCCATGGGATATTCTCCAGAATTGATCACATTCTAGGTCACAAATCAGGTCTCAACTGATACCAAAAGATTGGGATTATTCCCTGCATATTTTCAGACCATAGTGCTTTGAAACTAGAACTCAATCACAAGAGGAAAGTCGGAAAGAACTCAAACACATGGAGGCTAAAGAGCATTCTACTAAAGAATGAATGGGTCAACCAGGAAATTAAAGAAGATTTAAAAAAAATTCATGGAAACCAATGAAAATGAAAACACAACTGTTCAAAATCTTTGGGATACAGCAAAGGCAGTCCTGAGAGGAAAGTATATAGCAATACAAGCCTCTCTCAAGAAACAAGAAAGGTCTCAAATACACAACCTAAGTCTACACCTAAAGGAGCTGGAGAAAGAACAGCAAATAAAGCCTAAACCCAGCAGGAGAAGATAAATCATAAAGATCAGAGCAGAAATCAATGAACTAGAAACCAAAAGAACAGTAGAACAGATCAATGAAACTAGGAGCTGGTTCTTTGAAAGAATTCACAAGATTGATAAACCCCTGGCCAGACTTATCAAAAAGAAGAGAGAAATGACCCAAATCAACAAAATCATGAATGAAAGAGGAGAGATCACAACCAACACCAAAGAAATACAAACAATTATAAGAACATATTATGAGCAACTCTATGCCAGCAAATTAGATAACCTGGAAGAAATGGGTGCATTCCTAGAGATGTATCAACTACCAAAACTGAACCAGGAAGAAATAGAAAACCTGAACAGACCTATAACCACTAAGGAAATTGAAGCAGTCATCAAAAATCTCCCAACAAACAAAAGCCCAGGGCCAGATGGCTTCCCAGGGGAATTCTATCAGACATTTCAAGAAGAATTAATACCTATTCTCCTGAAACTGTTCCAAAAAATAGAAATGGAAGGAAAACTTCCAAACTCATTTTATGAGGCCACCATTACCTTGATCCCAAAACCAGACAAAGACCCCATCAAAAAGGAGAATTACAGACCAATATCCTTGATGAACATGGATGCAAAAATTCTCACCTGGAAGCCAATAGGATCCAACAGTACATTAAAAGGATTATTCACCACGACCAAGTGGGATTTATCCCTGGGCTGCAAGGTTGGTTCAACATCCGCAAATCAATCAACGTGATACAATATATTAACAAAAGAAAGAATAAGAGTCATATGATCCTCTCAATAGATGCAGAAAAAGTATTTGACAAAGTACAGCATCCTTTCTTGATCAAAACTCTTCAGAGTATAGGGATAGAGGGTACATACATCAAGATCATAAAAGCCATCTATGAAAAACCTACAGCAAATATCATTCTCAATGGGGAAAAGGTGAGAGCTTTTCCTCCAGGTCAGGAACGCGGCAGGGATGTCCACTCTCACCACTGCTATTCAACATAGTATTAGAAGTCCTAGCCACAGCAATCAGACAACAAGAAGAAATCAAAGGCAACCAAATCAGCAAAGAAGAAGTCAAACTCTCACTCTTTGCAGATGATATGATACTGTATGTGGAAAACCCAAAAGACTCCATCCCAAAACTGCTAGAACTCATTCAGGAATTCAGTAAAGTAGCAGGATATAAAATCAATGCACAGAAATCAGTGGCATTCCTACACACCAACAACAAGACAGAAGAGAGACAAATCAAGGAGTCGATCCCATTCACAATTGCACCCAAAACCATTAGATACCTAGGAATAAATTTAACCAAAGAGGCAAAGGATCTGTACTCAGAAAACTATAAAACACTCATGAAAGAAATGAAGAAGACACAAAGAAATGGAAAAACGTTCCATGCTCATGGATTGGAAGAACAAACATTGTGAAGATGTCAATGCTACCTAGAGCAATCTACACATTCAATGCAATCCCCATTAAATGCCATCCACTTTTTTCAAAGAAATGGAACAAAAAATCCTAAAATTTGTATGGAACCAGAAGAGACCCCGAATAGCCAGAGGAATATTGAAAAAGAAAAGCAAAGCTGGCGGCATCACAATTCCGGACTTCCAGCTCTATTATAAAGCTGTCATCATCAAGACAGTATGGTACTGGCACAAAAACAGACACATAGATCAATGGAACAGAATTGAGAGCCCAGAAATGGACTCTCAACTCGATGGTCAACTCATCTTTGACAAAGCAGGAAAGAATGTCCAATGGAAAAAAGACAGTCTCTTCAACAAATGGTGTTGGGAAAATTGGACAGCCACATGCAGAAGAATGAAACTGGACCATTTCCTTACAGCACACACAAAAATAGACTCCAAATGGTTGAAAGACCTAAACGTGAGACAGGAGTCCATCAACATCCTAAAGGAGAACACAGGTAGCAACCTCTTCGACCTCAGCTGCAGCAACTTCTTCCTAGAAACATCGCCAAAGGCAAGGGAAACAAGGGCAAAAATGAACTCTTGGGGTTTCATCAAGATAAAAAGCTTTTGCACAGCAAAAGAAACAGTCCACAAAACCAAAAGACAACCGACAGAATGGGAGAAAATATTTGCAAATGACATATCAGATAAAGGGCTAGTATCCAATATCTATAAAGAACTTATCAAACTCAACACCCAAAGAACAAATAATCCAATCAAGAAATGGGCAGAAGACATGAACAGACATTTTTCCAAAGAAGACATCCAAATGGCCAACAGACACATGAAAAAGTGCTCAACATCACTCGGCATCAGGGAAATCCAAATCAAAAGCTCAATGAGATACCACCTCACATCAGTCAGAATGGCTAGAATTAACAAGTCAGGAAACGACAGATGTTGGCGGGGATGTGGAGAAAGGGGAACCCTTCTACACTGTTGGTGGGAATGGAAGCTGGTGCAGCCACTCTGGAAAACAGTATGGAGGTTCCTCAAACAGTTGAAAATAGAGCTAACATAATATCCCGCCATTGCACTAATGGGTATTTACCACAAAGATACAAATGTAGGGATCCGAAGGGCTACGTGCACCCCAATGTTTATAGCAGCAATGTCCACAATAGCCAAACTGTGGAAAGAGCCAAGATGTCCATCAACAGATGAATGGATAAAGAAGAAGTGGTATATATACACAATGGAATATTATGCAGCCATCAAAAGGAATGAGATCTTGCCATTTGCAACGACATGGATGGAACTGGAGGGTGTTATGCTGAGTGAAATAAGTCAATCAGAGAAAGACATGTATCATACGACCTCGCTGATATGAGGAATTTTTAACCTCAGGAAATAAACTGAGGGTTGCTGGAGTGGGGGGGGGTGGGAAGGAGGGGGTGGCTGGGTGACAGACATTGAGTAGGGTATGTGCTATGGTGAGCGCTGTGAATTGTGCAAGACTGTTGAATCACAGATCAGTACTTCTGAAACAAATAATGTGATATATGTTAAGAAAAAAAAAAGAAGATAGCAGGAGGGGAAAATGAAGGGGAGTAAGTCGGAGGGGGAGACGAACCATGAGAGACGATGGACTCTGAAAAACAAACTGTGATTTCTAGAGGGGAGGGGGTTGGGGGGATGGGTTAGCCTGGTGATGGGTATTAAAGAGGGCACGTTCTGCGTGGAGCACTGGGTGTTATGCACAAACAATTAATCATGGAACACTACATCAAACACTGATGTATGGTGATTAACATAACAATAAAAAATTAAAAAAAAGGAAATGATTCAGGGAAGGGAGAAGGTATTATAAAAGGAACTAATACTTTTTGAGCACCTACATGTCAAGTTTTATGCTGGCATTTTATATATTAACTAATTTAGTTTTTATAGCAAGCATTGGAACAATTCGAGTGTTTAAAAAGTTGGAAGAAGTAGAGAAGAGACAAATTAAGCATAATCTGACCTCTCAAAGACATCTAAGTTTCCTTCAAAACATCTTTCCAAGCACTTTTAAAAACTGAATTGAGATCATACGATACATATAAACTTGCATTCTGCTATTTTTCTATTATCATTATAGTGTAAGCACTCCTCCATGCCATTGGAAATCTTTAGCATCTATTTAGCATATATTTAAAAGGTCAGGTTGAGTACTATAATTAGCAGATTACTATGTATTTTGATGTTTGGGTGGGTGGTTTTAAACATCTTTTTTATAAATACCCTGAGATACACATTTTTATGCATGAAATTTTTTTATGTTTCCTTTTTCACCAGAGCCCATTGCTTGAGCTGGGATTTGCTGGGTTAAGTAAATGGTGTGGGTATTTTGGATACATACTGCCAAATTATACTTTCAGAGAGATCATACCAATTTAGACCCATACTAGCCATGTGAACATTCTGGCCAACTCTTTGCCCCTTGGTCAACTAATTTTAGTTTTCTAGGGATCTCATTAGGGAGCTTAATAAATCTGGCAGGATGAGGATTTTTATTACGAAATCATAGGTTAAGAAACTAAGGTTCAGAGAAGTAAGAGGATATGCTACAAGTCCCATGGGTGCCATGCTATAGAAGTTGTACCAGTGTCCTTTTCGAGATCCCCCTCTTCTTCCTTCCCTTGCTAACTCCTAGGAGACAGTCTAATGAACAAAAGGAAATGAAAAGTAGAGGTCTGGAATATCTAGTGACCATAATCTAGAGCTGTTTCAGCTTCTCCTCAATCTAATACCTACCTACCAAGCTGTGACATGCAAACTAGCCAAGTTTGGGGAGAAACTGACTCATCTACCATGTTTATGTAAGATTTCAACCTATTTCTTTCAAATATTGATGAGTAAAACATCTAAAAATTCACAAATCTATAGATTTTTAACAAGAGAATGATTTAAAGAACATAAGTTGATCCTTGTACCAAACAAGTAGAGAAGTCATATTTTTCTAAACTGCACAAAGAACATTTATGAAAATTGACCACACACTAGGCATAAATCATGTCTTAGAACATGTCAAGGCACTGATATCAACTACTCTCTCAGTGTACTAATATCTTATTAGTACTTTTATATCTTATTACTTTAGTACTTACTAATTATTTAGTACTTACTAATATCTTATTTCTTTTTTCAGAGCACCATGCAATTAAGATGAAAAAGACAATGGAATAGGGAGCATGGACACAGATTTCAGACATAGGGAAACCTGGTATGACAAAGATGGCATTGTACCTCCATGGGGAAAGGTGGGACTGTTCAATTTATCATGCAGGACATTTATCCATATGGTAGAAAATTTAATTGGATTGCTAGCTACTTCATTATAGTACCAAAACACAAAAATCAATTCTAGATAGGTCTAAGGTTTAAACGTAAAAGGCAAAAAGTTTAGCAATTTTAGAAGAAAATATGATCTTGGGATAAATATTTCTTTAAAAGATATAAAAAGGAACAATCAATTGATAAATTCAAATACATTAAACTTAAGAATTTCTATTCATTAGAAGACTAGGAAGAACATTGCAAAGTCAAGTTACAATGTAGGAGAAGGTGTCTGCAATATATGTA
Source organism: Callorhinus ursinus (assembly GCF_003265705.2). Taxonomy (NCBI): domain Eukaryota; kingdom Metazoa; phylum Chordata; class Mammalia; order Carnivora; family Otariidae; genus Callorhinus; species Callorhinus ursinus. The sequence continues at coordinate 56,281,726 of NW_027397071.1, read as the reverse complement.
ACTGACAAAGGAATGGTATCTAGAATACATTAAAAAATCTATAAATAAATAAGAAAAAGACCATCAATCCAATAGGAAAATAGGAAAAAGGTTATCAACAGGCCTTCTACAGAAGGAAAGATACGTATGGTGAATAAACATATTAAAAGGGGCTCAACACTGAGTATTTTATACCCACTAAATTGGTGAAAATTAAGAATTTCTTCTTTGCTAAATGTTGGTGAGAAGGTGGATCAACATTCCCCTTAGAAATGGCTGGGGAGGGTGTAAATTGGTACAACCACATTGAAAAACAAGTTGGCATTTTTCTTATAAATTTGCATTCCCTACATAATTTGCATTTCCCTTCCCTTACGTATCTCCTAGAAAAATTCTTGGACATATTCACAGAAGAGATGAGTAAGAATATTTATAGCAATAGTGTTTATAAGTGCAAAAATTTGGAACCCTAAGTGAATCAAAAAGGAGCAGAGGGGACCTTTATTTTTAGTCATCTAGTTGAGAAAGGATAGATAACAAATAGCTAGAGAGGGGGCATCGAGTTTAGGACAGTTTCTTGATATAGTTATTTCATTTTTGAGAACAGACTGTTCTGTCATACAGTGCTTGCTATCCTCCAGGTTGCCTTGTACATAAGAGGTTATTAAATAAGGGTGTGTTGCATTGAAATGAGTTTCAAGTCTCTAGATTCAAAGATATGAAACAGATTGAAAAGCCCCAGTAACTTCTGAATCACCTACTACTGTTAAGTGACTCAGACTACTAACTGTCTATGTTATATCACAAGCTGACTTTTCATTCAGTCTCTAAGGCTCTAAAAAGGTGGCCCTCTGACCATACTTAACAAAGCATTGGAAAATGGGTTGCATATCAGTAGGGATAACCAATGAGGTAAAATGACTTACCTTGACTCTTTTTCATTTATGTCCATATTATCATAGATAATAACTTCCTGAGACCTAAGTTCTGGGTTCAAGACAGGATCAAAATAGTCATTAGGTGTGATTTATACAATCCCTTGCTTTCCAAATTATTCACAAAACCCAATTATCCAGGTGCATCCCCACATCTGTTCATAGATCTGATCACAGAATATAAATAGGCTGGAAGGATCAAAGAACAAAAAGAATCTCAATTTGGGAAGAAATTTAAATGAGAGATTAAAAAAATAGTGGCATGCCCTAGTATCTCAAACACAGACATATATATTTATATCAATTTAATTTCATGCAGATTTTCAGAAAATATGAGTTGCTGAAAGGATCATTTTTAGAGTAGGTTCCCCTCATCGTGGAACTGGACGAAGATATTCCACTTCTAGACTAGTAAGAGGGCTTTTCCTAATTCCTGGGAAAAAGACAGTTTAAGTAGAATATTCATATTGATTTTTCTTCCATTATTTTTATTTCAAACCACAGGCAACTGTTCTTCTATAATAATATTGCATAAAATTGAATCTTAGTGCATAATCATAATTAGACATTTTCAGTTTAGGATATTCACATTCCTGGGGCTCAACATAGAATTCCATCATTTTTTTAAAGAGGTGAGGGTAGGGTAGAGGAAGAGAGAAAGAGAGAATCTTAAGCAGGTTCCACACCCAGTTGTGGAGCCCGACGCGGGGCTCTATCTCACAACCCTGAGATCATGACCTGAGCTGAAATCAAGAGTCAGACACTTAACTAGCTAAGCTACACAGGTGTCCCAGAATTCCATAATGCTTAAGTGATTTACCATTTGAGTGAGTTTGAGACCTTCTGGTATAATTATTCATAATTCATATTTGTTCATAAATTTGGGTGGGAGTACAATGCATGCCTATTCTAAGTTGGCTTTTTAGATTTTTATATGGACCAAGGGAGTTTTGGGAGACCTGTGATTTTACCAGGTTTTTTATAGAACCTTCATTTGTTTAGTGTAGCAAACTCATATTTCTGGAATATAATATACATTTGAATTGCCTATTCAGAGTGAACTCAAAGTACCATCATGGCTAGAGCTCAGAAAGAAAAACCAACAAACAACACAGCCCTCTTTTATTGACAGATTCAACTTACTGAACATGTATTGTGATCATACTATATATCAGGCAATATGCTAATTTCTGCACTATTGTTTTTATAGCAAAGCAAAGAATATTCCAATGACCTATCCTTGATGCAATTAGTATGTGTACTGCAATGTGATCCTGCCCAACTTATTATGTATTAATTAGGGTGATTTGGCTTTCAAATCCTTCAAGAGGCTGTGTGGTATAATGTAAAATGCACAAGCTTTGTAATCAGAGAGACTTGAGTACAAATCCCAGATCACTAAAGTATGGATGTGGGTCCTAGAGCCTCCCTAAAAAGATTATACCTATTTTTCTGGGATTTTAAGAGGGCTGGTATACAGTAGGTATTTAAGAAATATTACTCATCTTCACTAAAGTAAATAATACTGTTTTGTAAAATGTCTTCTTTGATTTTTATGTATCAATTTTTCATTAAATGTGGAATGAAGGAAGGCTTACTACTTCTCTGTCCATGCCCCTGAATATGCTAATGCTGAGTAGTTTTGTACCAGCAATTAGTGAATGTCACTTACCTAAATCAGGCATCGAAATTGAAAATGCACTGTAGATTGACAAAAGACACAAAAGGGTTATGAAAAAAAGCCAGGTTCAGAGAGATTCGTTGATCCATCTCAAATAACATATTGATGACTAGGTTTCTTGATGCAGGTGTTTCTAGGCAAAGATGTGAAACAAACCTTTCCTACAGCTTTGTTCTGATTAACCTTCTCCTCGCTTCCACACCACCATTTAAAAATGAGCTTATATATCTCCAGGGGCCACCCATTATCCACTCTCCCTTTCCTAACTAGACAACCTCAGGCTCTGCCTTTGTCCATCCACAAGATCCTGTTTCTGCCTTCTAACCTTCCAAGATGCTCACCAAATGCAGGCATGCCTTGTTTTATTGCCCTTGATTTTATTGCACTTCATACATACTGTGGTTTTTTATAAATGGAAGGTTTATGATAACCCTACATCAAGCAAATCTATCAGTGCTATTTTTCCAACAGCATTTTCTTAGTTTGTGTCTCTGTTATATTTTGGTAATTCTCACAATATTTCAAACTTTTTCACTATGATTATATTTGTTATGTTGATCTGTGGTCAGTGATTATGACTCACTAAAGCTCAGATGATGGTTAGCATTTTTTAGCAATAGAGTACCTTTTAATTAAGGTGTGTACATTTTTTTAGACATGGTTCACACAACAGACCACACTATAGTGTAAATATAACTTTTATATGAACTGGGAAACCAAAAAAATTAATTCAATTTATTGTAACATTTGCTTTGTTGTAGTGGTCTGGAACCCAACCCATGATATCTTTGAGGTGCACTTGGATATCCACTGTGAGATAAATATGGTGAGAGAGAACTACCCTCTGCAGACACAGGACCCTGCCTATGTATATGGTTAAGCCAAAAGGATATCTTGAGAGCAGAGCTCCAGGCCAGGGGGAAATGGAAGATAGCAGACTGCTAAGTGGGAGAGGACATTTGGCCCAAGTAGACTGTTTGGTTACACAGTTAAGGAGATGGAAGGAAGTATGATGTGGTAGAAAAAAAAATTCATGTATTTTAAACAATTTAAGTTCAGTCCGACAGGTATTAGGGGGACGCTGACCATGGGCCAGGCCCATGTGCTGGGCATACAAAATGATCAAAGTTTCTACCCCAAAGTAGCTTAGCATTTAATGAGGGAGACCAAAAGTAAATTAGTACAACACTGTATGATAAGACCATAATACAGGATTGTCCAAAGAAACAGCACTTTTGGGAAAAATCAGCTAACCTTTATGCAAGCCTTGGTTTCTTCCTTTCTAAAGAGCATACCAGCTCTATCTTGCAGGGTGAGTATTAGAGCTGGATGGGGTGTACCTAACCCTGGCAAAGGAGCTGAGGATGCTCACTGGTCTCTGCTGTCAGTAACTGTGTGACCAGACTGGGTGCTGTCAGAATAGAGGAGAAGCAGTACCGGGTCCCTGGAGTCAGAGAGAGCTGAATCTGACTCTTAGTTCTGCCACTTACCCACTTACCCTGTGCAAGTCACATAACTTCTCAAAGCCTTAATTTTTCATCTGGGAAATGGAGAAAAGAGTTCCTATCTCATGGGGTTCTTGTAAAGATTGGAGAGAGAACACATGTGAAGCACTTCACCCTCCCTGTCCCCAATGCCTAGTTAGCATGTATCCTTGGCCTCTCCACTCAAGGGCTCCTGGCTCAACAAAGCCTTTCTTAACACCAATTCCCTTCCTCTATTTTAAGTGGGCCAGGGTGGTGGTAGCTTCTATTTAAACCTAGAAATTGAGGCTACAAAAAATCTCGAATGAGGGGTGCCTGGGTGGCTCAGTCGTTAAGCATCTGCCTTCAGCTCAGATCATGATCCCAGGGTCCTGGGATCGAGCCCTGCATCAGGCTCCCTGCTCAGCGGGGAGTCTGCTTCTCTCTCTCCCACTCCCCCCTGCTTGTGTTCCCTCTCTCGCTGTGTCTCTCTGTCAAATAAATAAATAAAATCTTTAAAAAAATCTAGAATATTTCCTTCCTCTAGGTTATTCATTCAATAGCCATTTATTGAGTACCTATCATGTCCCAGGCATGGCTCTTTATGTTGGAGATACAGCAATGGACAGAACAGTCAATATCCCTGCCTGCATGGGTTCTAGTAGGGTGAAGCAGACAAAACAAGGAAATTTATGTTCTGTCATGTGAGGAGTTAAGGACAATTGAAAAAAGTAGAGCAAGATAAGGGGGCAGGAGAGCTGAAGGTGAAGGTTGGCTTGCCGTTTTTCAGAAGATGGTCAGGGAAGGGTTTACTGGTAAGGTGGCTTGAGTAGAATCCTGAAGGGAGTCAGGAAGTGAGCCACGCAGTTATCTGAGTAAGAGTATTCTAGGAAAGGGAAGAACAAATACAGAGACCTTCAGGCAGAGGTGTGCCTGGTCCTTTAAAGAAAAGCAAGGAAGTCAGTGCATCTGGAACAGAGGGAGTGAGAACAGGTTTAACATCTAATTCCCATGTAAAATTCATAGCATAGCTAAGGCTGGTGGCATTTAATTCCTGACTTATTTATACCTAAATCAAGCCATTGAATGACTACCCTAATAGGCAGTGTGTGTGTCTGAGACAAAGAGAGGGTAAAGAGCCTTACTCTGTTTTTGTTTTGTTTCATTTTGTTTTTGGAAGAGACACTCTTTTTAAATGTCACATTACCATGGCTGCAACTTCCCTCTGAAGGTAAAGTAATCAACTAGGAGTTGGTGTTCAAGAGAGGAGCCCTCAATCAAAAGGCTCAACAGAAGATAATAAAATTCTGTTCTGTCTTGTTATATCTACATGTTATTAAATGAAAAATTAAGGCAGAGAGGCAGATTTTGCCAAAATTTATGGGAAAAAATCTTAATAGACCTTCCTAAAGATGAAACATCTTTCTCTGCAGGTGGTAACTTCTCTTTTATAGAGGTGTGCAGGCACAGATATTTGGCTCGTTAGGAAGTTTGCAGAGAAGCTTGTGTACTGGGTTGGACTAGATAATATGGATTTCTCTTGTTACCCTGAGACTCTCTGACTCTAAGAAAAAAGGTTTCTCAGGAGATGTTGCAAGACATGCTCCGGATGTTAGGGAGATACACAGGAGAGACAGGTGATCCAGGTTTGGGTAGAGAGGTTCAGGGAAGATGTCCCAGAAGGGATACTATTTTGACCATATTTTAAAGGAAGACTAGAACTTTGATAATCAAAGGGGGTTGGAGGAGGGCAGATGCATTCAAGACCAAGGGAAGGTCCTGGTTAAAGTGAAGAGGCATGCAGTACGATGGCAGAGTTAGATCTGTGGGGGTATTTATATGGCATAGTAGAGAGTGGAAATCATAGATAAACAAACAAACAAACAAAAAACTGGACAGGTAAGAAGGCAGCTGCCATAAAGTATTTACTTGCCATAGGAGGGACTGGTTATTTGTTTTAAAGGTTGTAAGGAGTCACTGAATAGTTCTAAGAAAAAGGAAAGCAGATTTGCATTTAAAAATATGTGCATTCTCGCCTAGGTCAATTTTTAAAAAATATTTATTTTAGAGAGAGCATGAGTGGTGGGGGGCAGAGGGAGAGAGAGTCCCAAGCAGACTCCATGGCAAGTGCAAAGCCCAACATGGACCTTAATCCCATGACCCCAAGATCATGACCTGAGCTGAAACCAAGGTGGGACACTTAGGGGCGCCTGGGTGGCTCAGTCAGTTAAGTGACTGCCTTCAGCTTGGGTCATGATCCCGGAGTCCCAGGATCGAGTCCCACATCGGGCTCCTTGCTCAGCAAGGAGTCTCCTTCTCCCTCTGACCCTCCCCTCTGTCGTGCTCTTTCTCTCATCCTCTCTCTCAAATAAATAAATAAAATCTTAAAAAAATTATTAAAAATAAAGAGTGGGACACTTAACGGACTGCACCATCCAGGTGCCCCTCACCTGAATCAAATTTCTAAGGGACCACAGGCATCATAATTTTTTGTCAGAAGCATCTAACCTGCTAGGCCCAGACAATGCCTTTGTGCATAGGTCTTATTGACCACTGCAGCTCTAGTTCCATGGTCAGGACTATAATTTATGAACCCCATGTTCTGTTAGATCTCTTGGTAGATCTAGATCCAGCAGACAATTGGACTTAAAATCACATAACTTTGAAGTTTTATGATTGACAAGAACTTCAAGGTAGAGTAACAATTCCACGCCAGTATACCTGATGACCCTGGGGAAATTATTTTACCATCTCCTGCCTCTTAAAACAGATCTATCCATTTCTACATATTAGAGAAGTACCTCTGAGTCTCCCTTGTATGCAAGAGGAAACGTGGGCTGGATCATGATTTGCCCCCAACTGCACAATGAATAAATTGCAGAGCTGAAACTAGAACCCAGAATTCAGGCCTCCCATCTCTACTGCTAGTAAATCTGTAACCTTCTCAAACACTGGTAATTAGCTGGGAAAGAGAGGGTCCTCTCCAGGTCTAAGACCTTGAGATATATGACCCACTCAGCTGGAAAGTTCATCTCCCCTCTCTACACACTGCCTCACTCCAGAGAGGCAAATTAGAATACAAAATGTAGACAACTAAAACCACTGGAACTTGTAGGGCTAAGAAAGCATAAAAGGATACAATTAATAATATAATAGTTAGTGATAATAGGAATATATGCCAAAGGTGATGAGGAAAAATTTCCTTTCTAGACTTCCTTCTACCCTTGTTTACAACCCTTTATCATCAATTTTTTTTTTCCAAAAGGGATATTGTCACTGTCTTATTAGTATCTGTGGGTATGGTTCACTCACAAATTGAAAAGGAAGAGGCAGGTGTTAACCAGGGCCTTTGGTTTTACTTTCAGAGATCCCCTGCACTGTTTCTGAGACTAGGATGTAAAACTACCAGGTTAGAACTGCTAGGCCTCTCCTGGAAAGAAAAAGTAAGAAAGACTTTTTACCTCATGTTTTCTTTCAACTTGTTTTTCTTCATTTTAAACCTATCCTTTTCTTTCTTGAAGAATTTCCGCAGTCTTTTAAGTGCTTCTTTTCCATCTAAACTAAGAGGAATCAGAGGATATAAATAACATGGCATTTCACAGAGTACTGGAGATGGACGAGGCTCATTCCAGAACACATCTCACTCCAGGAAGAGACAGGAAATGCCTTATCGACATCTGTGCTCTTCTTTGTTGAGGTACCAATATGAAATAACACATACCAGTCAGCTATGAAGGGGATTATACTTCAATACAAACTTTCATCCACCCCGAATGGTCTCTATTTTGAGGATACAAAGCAAGGTCTTCCTTTTAGAGAAGGTGACTTTGGGAAGCATAGTTTATAAACTATACTGGAAAAATGTTTTGAAATTCCTGGCTCCTGAAATCTACATCACTGACTTAATTTATTGAATGATGTCACAACAATGGTGGTACATTTACTGCCTGGTTAAGGATTACAATTCTTCCAAATATGCTCTCAGGTTTTTTAGGAGGTAGGGAGAGGGAATGATACACCCACACCATCCCACCCAGTATGGATCCCTACCCTTCCCTTCAACCCTAAACTTTCTTGCTTTTGACCATTGCTGTTTCCTTTCCACAATGTGCCCCAATAACTAAACTTGATGAATAATGCCCATTTGAACAAATGTTCCTGGTAATGTGGAATTCTTAGATATTAAATTAAGCCAAAATCCCAGAGACAGTCTTATTAACTTGCAAAGACATAGGTTAAGTCATAACCATTGATTTCTTCTGGAAATGCTGATAGAACTGAAGCCAAGTTTTACTGATATTTACTTCTCCTTTCTCACTTATTTCCTAACACAATATTAAAGCCCTCTACCTTGAGAGGAGGACACTTTCTCAAAAGAGGAAGCAATATAATTAAAAATTATAGCATATGATTGTATACAATCACAAGTCTCTTATTCATCACAGGGTAGTATTAAAATATCTTATCTCTACTCTTGATGCAAATCCTCCCTAAGGATGATAGGGTCAAGGGAAGGGCATTGTTTCTTCAACTCTGGTTTTCCTACACTAACAGGGAAGTACCATTAGCTATAAAGCTGAGAAAGAGAGAAACTCACTCTATCTCTGGGTAGTTGCTCTTTGTTTTATAGACCTCTTCATATACTTCTTCACTATTTTCTCCTGAAATTAAAAAAAAACTATTTTCATTTATTATAATGACAGTAGTTCAGATTCATATTTCATAAGAAATTACTGGATACCTATCAGGTGCTAAGTACAATTTGATGTCAAGCACAATTTTTTTTAATAAGCATATGGTAAAAATAGTTAAACCTCTATAAAAGTATGTACAAAGTGAAAATTCATATTTGCTTCCACCCAATTCCAAGTCTGATCTGATGTAGTAGAAGAAAGCTCATTTATTAACAGATTCCATCCTTCTACTCTCATCCTTTGCATATTTCATATATAACATTCAGAGTCTACTAAACAGCACATACTGTGCTGAGTGCTGGGGCAATAATGGAGAACCAAAGCATCTTGAATAATCTTTCTCTTGATAGCATGGCTTTAGCCTAGCCCAACACATGAGCTTAAAGTATACAGATACGCTTTGAGGCTACCCAGCAATGGAGGATTTTCAAGTTTAAAATGTGACTCACACACAGTGAGTTTAGGAGAGTCACTTAACTTCTCCATGCCTTAGTTCCTTTCTATAATGGCATACTAGATTTCATGATCTCTAAGGTTGTTTCACCATCTAAAATTCTGACATTCTAAGGAAGACAAAAGCAACAGAGGATTATCCCTCCTCTGTTATTTCCTTATCCATTCACATTCAATAAATATTTTTTGTGTATCTCACATGTGCTTGGCATTATGCTAGGGGCTAGGAAAAATAGCAAGCATAAAGAAAGTAACAATCTAGGAGGGAAGACAGTTATTAATGGAAGAATCACATACATATAAAATTATAACTGTAAAGTGCTGAGAGAGAGGACCATGGTACTAGGAGATAGATGAGACTGTACACCAAGGGGACTATTCCCTGGGGCAATAATGAAGGAGTTGGGATTGGAGGAAACATTAAGAGTCACACAGGCAAAGGGGCCCAGGGGAGGGAAGAGCACTCCAAAAAGGAGGAGGAGCACATGAGAACACCCTGTGGTGGAGCTTGGCAAGTCAGAGAAGCTAAAAGGAGGTAGGCATGAATGGATCTCAAGGATGAAGACTAAGGATGGTGTGAAAAGTCCTCAGTAGCAGGTAGAGGCAAACCACTCAAGGCTCTAGACCATGTAAGAGTTGATCTTAAAAGTATTGGGAAACCATGATAGTGTGTTAAGTAAACAACATTCCTGGAATTTAAGAAAGAAAACAGATGAACATGTGGGAAGGGGAAAAGAAACAAAGGAGAGAGGGAAGCAAGCCCTAAATGACTCTTCATGATAGAGAACAAACTGAGGGTTGATGGAGGGAGGTGGGTGTGGGATGGGCTAGAAGGGTGATAGGGATTAAGGAGGGTACTTGTGATGAGCACTGGGTGTTGAATGTAAGTCATGAACCACCAAATCCTATCCCTGAAACCAATATTGCCCTGTGTATTAACAAAATTTAAATTAAAAAAAATTCCTATAACCAGACCTGCATTGTGAAGCAGTCAGGAAGGAGGACATTTCACAGTGAATTTGCTTTATTGCCACAAGAGCCCCATCATTAGCATCTTCACCTTCATGATTCTAAGTGCATTTGTTAGCACATACCTTGGACCACTTCTCCCACCTAGCTTATCATCACCTTGCCTGACTGGCATTATTAAAAGTATATAAAGATAAAAGACACCTTACACTATCAGCCACAGAAGCACTCAGCAGTTCCTACCGACAGTTTCAAATGTCTTCTTATACTTACCATTATCGGAAGCAAATGAGTTACAGAGGTCTGACTGTGGTCTGCAGGGGAGAAATAATGCAAAGACCCTTAGCCTATTGTGTTGTACCTTCAGTCTCGCCACAGTCATCTCTAGTCTCACCACACTGCTGAAGGGCTGACGTGCACTTACCCCGCTCTCCCGGGGTACTCAACATCATCATAGGTCTCCTCTGAGATGGAGTGAGGCTTACAGGCCCCGCTGCCTAGAGCTTCTGTAGTGACCTCCAAGGCCTCCACATACCCACCTGTAAAGAAAACAGAGAAAATCCTGAAGAATAGCTCATCAACTGCTACCATAAATGCATTTACACATGCCATGGCAGTGGAGGCAAGAATAAGAAAGGCAGATTTCATACCCTGAAACTGGGTTATAATCTTGGTATGTATGCTTCTTTGGCACCCCACTTCACCTTGCAGAGACTCAGTTATGGTTCTCTGAAGTTGGGACAATAATAACACCAACTCTTATATGATGGTGGCAAGGATGAATATGTATTTATAAAGAGTGCTAGCCTAGTGACCAGTAACTCTTCTTTTGATGGCTGTTCTCTAATCTCTGACCTCAGATGGTGAGATCCTCCAGGGTACAGCCCTGGAGTTTCTATTTTTTTCCTAAAGATTTATTTATTTATTTGAGCAAGAGAGCGAGCGAGCATGGGGGAAGGGCAGAGGAAGAGGGAGAGCGAATCTCAAGCAGATTCCCCACTGAGTGCAGAGTCCAATGACGCAGAGTTCGATCCCATGACACTGACTGAGATCATGACTTGAGTCAAAACCAAGAGTCACAGGCTCAACTGACAGAGCCACCCAGGATCCCCTTCTCTCTCTTTAAATCTAGATGACCTTATCCAGTTTTGTGGCATTTTATCTTCAAATTTCTTAGACAAGTTGTTTGAGCATGTTAACATTTCTTATTTCTTAGTGATGGAATTAGCCAGAAGATGGTGTGCCAGGTTGAAAAATGTACAGGGATTGTTGACACAAGTAGCTAGTTGCAGGTGCTGCTTTATTTCACAGAGCTGTAAACTTGTCATAACCATAAAATTGCCACATTTTTATCAGTTGGTGTGGGTTAATATTTCGAGTATGGGTGATTCAGAACCATTTTCACACATGAACTATTATTCAGAAAGAAGAAGTGATACATCTGAGAAGTAAGCAATGAGCAAATTGACTTATGTCAATTAAATGAACCAACCAAGCAACAAGATTTTATCCCCTAATAAGAAGTCAGTTAGCATGTAGACCCTGAACCGTCTCAAGCATGTCAGCTCCTTAAGCCATAAAGTGCTGCTTTTCCTTAAGGCGTTACCAGTAAATTTCTGCAGCACAAAGCAGAGATGCTGAACACCCAGGTGCTTAATTCCCAGTTTAAGACATTTTCTTTTTTCCTTTCTGAATCCTTCCTTTTGGCTGCAACGTATATAAAAGTTTGTGGCTTCTTTTTAAAAACACAGACAACTCCCAAATTTACATCTCTAACTTAGACATTTTTCATGAATTCTAGATACTCCATCAGCCTTCACACCACTCCCATTTGGTTGTCTAAACACATTATGCTCCAAACCAAACTCACACTTTCTCTCTGCAAATCTGCTTTTCCTGAAGTCGGCTCCATCTCAATAAAAAATGGCCACACGGCCTTTCAATTGTTCAGGTCCCAAACACAAAGACGTCCTTGACTCCCTTCTCTACTTCCAAATTCTATCCTGAATCCAAATGCATCTCAACAAGTCTGCCACGTATGCTCCTCCGAGCTCCAGTCATTTCTCTCACATTAGCGCAACAAGCTCCTAACAGGTCCCTGATTTATCCCTTCGCATTTCTTCTTTCATGACTTCGGCCAGGATGATTCTTTAAATACAATCAGATCATTCTGTTCTTGTGCTCAAAACCTCTCAGTCATTCTGAAAAATCTGTCAGAGGAAACGCCAAAGTTCTTGGAATGGTCTACAGAAGCTCCCACACTATCTGGCCCTTATCATGTCTCTGACCTCATCTCCTACTACACCCTGCTCCAGCCACACAGCCTCCCTGCTGTTCTGCCCCCACATCTGGTAGGTTCCTGCCTCAGGATATTTGCATTTCTTCTCCCCTCCCCAGGACATGCTTACCCTAGATACACTTGGCTCTCACCTACTTTACATCTTTGGAGTCACCTATGAACACTTTAAAATTACAACTCCTACTACTTCCACTTGCTTTCTTGATTCTCTTTCCTTGCTTTACTTTTTCCCATAACATTTACTACCATAGCATTCCACAGAGTGGATATTTTATCTTTTATATATTTACCATCTGTCTCCTCTGATCAGAATGCAACTTCCATGAGCATAGGGATTTTTGTCAGTTTTGTCTACTGCTATACCCCCAGCACCTAGAATAGAGCCAGGCACATAAAAGGCACTCCAGTTTTTTTTTAATATTGACTGATTTGAATGCATATGTCTTCTAACTAGAGTGTTTTGCATATTAATAGTGTTTACTGATATATTAAATTTTACATCTTCTATCTCATTACATACTTTTTATATGTTCTGTTCCCCCCCATCTTCCTCTTTCTTGACTGATATTTCTTCTCTTCATTCTTCTTTGTTTTCTATTTGTTTGGAAGGAATATGTGCTATCTTTTAATAGTTATCCTAGTACGTTTTAAATTTTAATGATAACATACAGGAAAAAGCACAAATCATAAGAGTACAGCTCAATGGATTTTCCCAAATTGAACATATTCATGTACATAGATCAAAAACCTAACACTGCCAGTGCCCCCAAGCCCTTCCCATGCTCTGTTCTAGTCCTCATTCCCTCCCACAATGGGAGCCACCATCGTACTGCCTAATATCAGAGGTCCGTTCTGCTTATTTCTGAACTTTATATTAATGGAATAATTCAGAATGTTCTCTTTGGTGTTGCCTACTTCCCTTCAATACTAAGTGACATTCATCTGTGCTGTTGCGTATGGTTGTAATTTGTTCATTCCTGTAATGATTCCATTGTGTGAACATGCTACATTTATCCTTTCTACTTTAGATGGACATGTGGATGGTTTCCAGTTTGAGGTTATTATAAAAAGTTCTGCTATGAACATCTTGTATATGTCTTGGTAAATTGAAGTATGCATTTCTATTGGGTATAAGAATAGTCATGGGGTTGCTAGTCATAGGAGATGCATATGCTGGGCTTTAATAGATACTGCCAGACAGTTTTCCAAAGTGATTACCCCAGTTACAGTCCCAGCAGTGTAGGAGAGTTCTAGTTGTTCCATAACTTCACTAAGACTTGATATTTTTAGTGGTTTTTATTTTAGCCATTTGAGTGGGCGTGTAGTGATATCACATTGTAGGTTTCATTTGCATTTCCCTGAGACTTAATGAAGGTGAACAGCCCTTCCATAATGTATTTGCTTTTTTTAAAAAATATATTTGCTTTTTGAATATCTTCTTAAGTACCTCTTCAAGTATTTTCCCAATTTCTCCAATTTTTTTTCTGATTTTTATATTTTCTGGATACAGTGATGTTTATAGAAGATTTATATATTCCATATCAGGGTCTTTGTCAAACATATATATAAATCAAGTAACTTCTTCCACTCTGTGCCTTGCTTTTTCACTCTGACTGGTATCTTTTGATGAATATATATCCTAGCTACTCTCTTTTAAAGCTAGCGTAAATTACTATTGTTACAATTTAAAACCTTAGAATGCTTTGAGTTACCTTCCCAAAGTATGTGCTATTAATGTTCAATATTTTTTCCCCTCTCCCCAGTTTGATGTTATTGTTTTATTCAGTTGACACTTTTGCTATTCTTTCTTGCATCCGGAATTCTCTATCTGGGATTATCTTCTTTCTGCCTGAACTACACGCTTTAGAATCTCCTTGAGAAAGTTTCATTTGGTGATTAAAATCTCTTTTTATTTGTCTGAAAATATAATAATTTTTTCTCCATTCCTGACATGCATTTTCACTAGTTATACAATTCTGGATAGACATTCAATATTTTTCAGCAGCACTGTATTCAAGTTACGCACTCTTGTTGAGAACTCAGCAATCAGCCTGCTTGTTTCTTTCTGGGTGATTGGCCTTTTCCTTTGTCTGCTTTTAAGATATTTTAAGATATTCTCTTATTCTTCAATATTCTTCCATTTCCTTAAGATATAACTAGGTGTGGAGTTCTTTTATTTATCCTAGTTGAGAACTTAAGGGCTTCTGGATCTATAAATTTATACCTTTCAACAATTCTAGAAAATTATCAGGCATTATCTCTTTATTCTCTTTATTTTATCCTCCTTCCCACTCTTTCTAGGACCCTTTTGTAGAATGCTGATTTGATGTTATTTTAAGACTTCTTTTATCCTTGAGGATTCTTATCCTCTCGTTCATTCTTTCCTATCACTTCTCCTGTGGAATATATTTTGGATAGTTTCTCTAGATTTATCTTTTTGTTCCTTAATTTCTTCACCTGTGTCTAATCTGATGTATAATTCATTCACTGCATTTCTATATCAATTTATCAAATTATTTATCTTTTTCAAATCTGTTTATTCCCTGTTCATATTTAATTTTTAAAATATATTAAATATTATGTTTTGTGTTTAATAATTCTAATATCTGTACTATCTTTCAGGTTGGCTCCTAGATCTGTTATTTTGCTGGTTTCCAATCACTGTGACTTGTTTGCTTGTATGTTTAGTAATTTTTGTCTACGAACTGTTAATTTTTAAAAGTATATATTGTTGAATTATCTGAAACCTGAAATAGAAGTTGGTTCCATCAAAGAGGATTTTGTTTGCTTCTCCCAGTTGTCTGGGAGGGCTACCAAGCTGATACCACATTGGATTACTTTGGGTTTCTTTTGGACCACACACATTGTAGTGGGGATTTGAACTGCTGATGGACATGAGGATCAGCTTATGGTAATCATTTTTTTTTCCTTCACCCAGCACCAGGGTCAAAATGGACCAGTTTCCTTCTGATTACCAGGGCTTATGTTTTGTTAATTTTTTTGTCTACCAAAAGAAGTGATACTTTTATTTCATTCATTTTTTCAAGAGGCCTATTTGCACAGGAGGAGTATAGAAAGACACTCTATTGTATTTTTCTTCTCAAAACTTTGATTTCATGCCAACTCTCCTTGACTAAGCATTTTGTGCTACTCAAACAAGTACTGGAAAGAACTATTAATGGACTCAGCAACTCCCTTTGTGCTTTAGCAGCATGTACAGATTACTCAGAATAATCCTCTTTGGACTGTTTTCTTCATGGTATAATCCTCAAATCTATAGTGACTCTTCACGGACAGTACATAATTGCATGAAAATACTTTTTAGCCCCATATTCAGGGCTCTCCCGGAACTCTTTAATTCACTTCAACTGGTCTTCCTCTTACTTCCATTTTTTTTCTATACTCCAAATTAAATCTACCCACTTCTCAATTTAAGGCATGGTTTTTGGTTTTATGCCACCTCTGTGCTTTCTTATGTGTCATTAATATCAAAAATATCCTTCTTTCTCCCTTTTTCATTTTTGAAAAAATTTTTATTGTGTTCAGAATGCTTGAGATCTACCCTTTTTATAACAAATTTATAAGTACACACTATAACATTTTTAACTATACGCACAGTCTTATTCATTCTGTGTGGACATAATCCTCTGAGGTCCTGACTTTATACAGAAGTCTCCAATTATGAGCTCACTTGGGGCAGGTCCTGGGATATATCTCCTGTCCTCTGCACATCACACCACCAAAATAGAAGTTCAAGAGATTCAGAGCTCAGTAAAAACCCTTAGGGCAAGAGTAGCTCTGGCACTCACCTTCCAGGGTTCCTGGTTCCTGCGAATATATGGATGCTTTCTTTTGACATCAGTTCTGTGATACTTTAATACATTTTCCAAAAATTCATTCTTTACTTTTCTTAGTCAAGAGAATTATTCATGTTGTCAAATCTACTGTAGTCTCACTGGAGTTGGATTTATTCTTTTATTCCTTTCTTTAACAAAGTTTTGTTGGGGGATCTCCAGTGTGCCAGACACTGTGCCAGGTTGCAGAAATACAGAGAAAAATACCAAATGGTCTCTAATCACATGGTGCCCACCATGTACTATGGGAGGCAAACACGTACCCCATGTATTATAATGTAAGGTATGCTATACTATTTTTAGAGAAAGAAATAAATGAAGAGAACAGTTACTGAGCACATGAAATATACACTTTATATACAATGACAAATAGCCCTGGAAAATTAGTATTAACCCCATTTGTATATGAAAGTCTGTAAATTTCCTAAGATTATGGGATTAGTATATAGGGGTCCTGGGTCTCAGAAATGCTTAACTGCAAAGCCTAATATGGAGATGGGGTCACTTGGTTGCTGTTTCAGTGCCATGGAAACAGAAAGGACTGGGGAATTGTGGTCCCAGGAGAGCAGGGAAGAGGTGGATGGATGGAGGTAAGTGAAGCCTCAGAAGAAGTGACTTCTGAGATAGATCTTAAAGGATGCCTAGGATATCAGCAGGTAGCTAATTCCAGACAGAGATCAGGTAAAATTACAGGGGCATTTAAACACATGATGCAGGAAATGCAGAATGCTGCAGAGTATGCAGGGAAGGACCTGTGAGGCAGGGATGTGGCCAACTAGCCCAGAGGCACATTTTAAGGGACCCGGAGTCCATCTTAGGATCACTGCGTATTTATTCTTCTCATAACTGTTTTGTAACATGTGAAATGTCAGTGGTCTGCCATGGTTTATTGGGCTGGAGTGGATATCTGTTTTCTTTGTCTACCCAATACCTATCCCCCTCCCCAACAGCCCTTTTCTTTCGCTTGGGAAATCAATCCTTCAATCTGATATTATGTACTTTTGGTAGAATGGACTCTGCCTGCAGCTCCTGGGATGAGTTTATGACATGGGCTGAGCCAACCAGAGCATCCTAATCCCCAGTCATAATGACTGGTTTAGAGATGACATGTGACCCAGTCAGAGCCAATAAGACCCAGATCTGGGCCTTTTCTCATAATTATTGAGAAGGTACAAATTTCTAGTTGTCCTCTGGGGTTCCTAAGGGGACAGGGTATAAGCTTGTTACAACTGGATGTCATATTGCCTCCAAAAGGGTAGGGTCTGTCTGAAAATGGAGCCAAGCCAGCCAGGGAGACAAAAACCTGGAGAAGAAGCAATTTTGAGTCCTTGGTATCGTTTGTGTATGTGGACCCCGTCACCACCAGACTTTCCTTGAGGTGAGTCTCCTTTTTGCTCAACACAATATGATCACTGTTACCTGTAATCAAGAGTCTTGACTAACATGAAGGTAAAATACAACCTAAATAAAGTCAACTAATGATATCCTAACTATATCATCAGTGTATCGATTATTTTGGCCTACAAAAATCAATAGGAGCTGGTAGATACACAAAGAAAGAAGTAAATATTTGCTGAGTACCTATTATGTGACCTACTGTCAGATTTGGCCCTCACAAATCTCCTGTGAGGCCCATAGTGTGATCCCTTTTTATCAATGAAGAAATGGAGTTGCAGGAATATGAAGTTATGGCTAATAAGTATTAGAGGCTAGATTTGACCTCTGGTTTTCTCCTTCTAAATCCAGTGCTCTTTCCATGACTGCCCAACTGCCTCACTAGGGCAAGTTTCCTTATACATAATAAATGTTCAGTAGATATTTATAAAAGAAACTAACATCTTGGACACCCACAACTTTAAAATCATTTGGTGACAGTGAAGAGAACCAGGAAGAAAGGCAACTTACAGTGGCCTAGGGAGTGCCTGGCCAGCTTCGGGTCTTGGGGCCAGGCCTTTGTCTGGACAGCATCGCTCACAGGGCCCTGCTTCCTGGGCAGCATGCTCCTGCTGCCTCCGAGGACTTTCATCACCTGCTTTCTTCCCCGCATCCCTCCACGGGCAGCCCCCTAAACACATGCAACAGGGAGAGTGCTGTAGAGCTCGGACTTACCTGCTCCGTTTGCCGCTTACTTCTGTTCTGTTCTTCAGTCATTCACGCTTCATGGAGAGCAATGATATATTGTGGTACTGAACACAGTCTCCCTAGACTAAGTTTCACAAGGATGCACACCAAGTCTTTGGCTCGCCTCTGAATGGCCACCGAATGACCAGTGCAGAGGCAGCCCCACAGAAAGCAGCCAGCATGTCACAGAGCACTGCCTACAAAGCAGGTTCTTCATATATCTGATCTCACCTCATCTCCATGACACCCCGATGGGAAAGTATCATTGGTCCATGTGATAAAGAGTTTCGAAAGGTTAAATAAAGGGCCTCCAAATCCTCTGGTCTCACAGCCAGTGGTCTACCAAGGCAGGACTTGAGCCCTGTGCTCTTGACCACCAAGCAATGCTGCGTTCCTTTTGCCTGACATTTCATCTCTCCCCTGGCCATTCTGTTCCTCCTCACTTCCTTTCCCACTCCCACCCTGCAGTGTTTGCCAGACACGAATGCTGAGTTCCAGAGGTAGAGAGACACCATGGGCACGGTGGCCTACACACTGATCACAGAGACATTACACACAAATATTAAGATACAGTGTGGCAAGAACCATTTGCAGTTGTGTTGTTCACTGAGACAGAAATAGAGGAGGGGAGGTCAGTTCGCTCGACTGGGAGACAGGGTGGAGGAAGATTTCCAAAGCAGGTCTTACTAAAGAGTATTTTAAAATAGAAGGACCCTTCCTGACTGAGGGGATGAAGGAGTACCTGGCAGATAAGTCAGCATGAGCAAAGGCATGGGTATCTGGAGAAGTGTTAGGTCCTCGGACAGGTGTATGGAGGCTGATGCTGAGGGAAGACTGGAAGGGACAGGGAAAAAAGACAAGGCGAGAAAGATGTGACAGAATGAGGCTGAGTAATGCAGGGTCATGCATGCAAGTTTCAGTGTGGGCCTCACTGAGCCCCAGGCAGCAATCTGAGCAGATGTTCATTTCAGAAAGATCTGGATGGATTGCCAGGAATAGACACTGGAAACCAAGGAGCATTACAGCCTTTCTGGCCATTTATCAGATGACAATGGGAGAGGAGATTACTGTACTTTGGATGTCAAGTGGACAGGAGAGTTGACTATGACAGTACATCTGAAAGTACTTGGAAGAAGCTGAAGTACTTAACAGATATTAAGTATGGGATTTCCTGAGTTCTTGGTGGGGTCTGGGCAAACTAAAAGGAGAATATAAGGAGGGGCATTCTTTCAAGTCACACAGACAAGAATGAATTTTTTAATGGGGAAAAATGACAAAAATAAGTCAGAGTTTCACACAAATGCAGTGACTACCTTCCTTTACCATGGCCCCTAATAAGGCAGTGTATGGGTTCCCCTTGGCCTGTCCTTGGGAATGCTTCCTAGGGTCAGTTTGAATCACAGGGGATTCTGTACCTACTGACTTACCATTTACATCTGACCCCAAACAGCACTGCCCAGCTACACTGCCCACCACATTTACCTAACATAATCCAAGTCACTTTTAACAAGTTCCCAAACTCAAATCTACACC
This sequence comes from Callorhinus ursinus, assembly GCF_003265705.2. Taxonomy (NCBI): domain Eukaryota; kingdom Metazoa; phylum Chordata; class Mammalia; order Carnivora; family Otariidae; genus Callorhinus; species Callorhinus ursinus. The sequence continues at coordinate 56,261,745 of NW_027397071.1, read as the reverse complement.
ACAAAAGCAGGAATATGTCCCTTTGGTGGTAGCCTGACCCCATACCTGGCTCTTATCAAACGGCCAGCACTGATAGAGAACATATCCCTGCTTTGGCTTTTTCATGGTCAATATCCCTAACCACGATCCCCCATTGTCTTTCTCATGCTTCTGATTAACGCCTTTCTGATCTCTGGCCTCATCACCCACTTATGGCCTCATCCTCCCTCTGGCCTTGGCATGTAATGCCACTTCCCTAACTTTCACAATTAGTGACTTACTTCTTCCTTGAATTATGCTGCTTTGTGATCCTCTATAAACACACATCCTGATCCATCCTGGCCTGGGCCTACCCACCAGGTCAGGCCCACGCCACCACCAAGCTGTTTGATTTACCTGAGCCCTGCAGATGGGACGGGAACAATCTGATACTCTAAGATAGGCACATCTCCAAATAGGTTTTTAGAATGTTCTGAGCAGACCACTCTAGCTGTCTGAAGGGGACAGTGTCAACTGGATATGAATACATACACATACAGTATCTACCAATAAGTAAGAATACATTTTTATGGTATTTTATCGTTTACATAGCACTTTCACACACATTATCTTATCATCACAAACAAGACAGAATCAGGGTGGGACTGGGTATGGTAACTGGGTAGGGATTATTTATTCTTCTCTTATAGATGAAATGACTGAGCTCAGAGAATAAGTCGTTCTAAGCAGGGCCTTCTAGCACACACCTTAAGGAGGCCCTCCTTCCGGGGTCATTCAGTTGCAGGGTACAGCCCCCAAATGAGTGTCTGTGTTTTGCCCTCTGGATGCCTTGCTGAACTCACACTAGTCCCAGCCCCACTCCTAAGGCCTGCTTCATGGCTAATAAGTAGAAAACCTGAGGCTAGAGCTCAGTGTTACTGTCAAGTTCCTTTCTTTGAGAAAACACCCAACAGCCACAGGGTCTTCCGACTCTGTCTCTGGAGACCTGCTGTCTCAGCCTCTAAAAGTTCACTCCATGAACTAGTCCTATGACATGCCTGAACTCTACTGTTTGGCCTGGAACCCTAGAACACTGATACCTTGAAGAGATGGCTTGAAGGTAGATCCTTTTCTGGTTTTTGAGGTTCCAATTCACGTGGCTCTTTTTCCTTCTCCTTTTTATCTTCATCTTCATCTTCATGTTTAGGACTTAGATGTGAAGAGATACCAGGGGAAAAGTGAGGTTTAGAGTGTTTAGATCATAGTGTACCACCCAATCCTAAATGAAATGAATGGAAAAAGTGAATGTAAACAACACAAATAATCCCCCACCTCTCCCCACCGTCTTCTAAGATGAGGATCAGTTCACCCATTAGATCATTTCACTGAGTTTCTACCTACTCCAAGCAATGCCAGAACGAATCCCTGCTTAAAATCTCCTAGGAACTCCCCATTGCCTGTAGGATAAAATCTAAGCCTATCGTGATCTGGCCGAAACCTTTCTTTCCAACACCATCTACTTCTGCTCCTTCCCTCCACTTTTGCTGTAGACTCTCACGTTCCCCAAACCAACCATCCTACTTTGAGCAACTCTCCATTTTTAGTTGCGATTTCCCTTGACAGACATGCCTTCCACATCTTGCTAGAAAACACCACACCCTTCTCAATTTGTCTGAATCATCTTACTTCTGAGAATCCTTCCTTGATTCTCCCAGTCATACCTTCTTATCCATTGCCCCAATACTTTGTCCTTCTATCTTGTATTCTAACGCAGTCTATGGATCTGCCTCCAGTTCCTCCACTTTGCCTTGTAAATGAACAATCAAGTTATAAGGAGGCAGAGCTCTGCTATTTCTCTACATATCCCCAGCACTAATGCTGTGTAATCTAGAGAAGCAATAGCATGGGGCCTGGCACAGGGCGGTAAGGTACTTAGCCAGTCTTCCCTAAGGAAATGAAGGACTGCCGTGCACCACAGTATACAGACGGCAGCTGCACTGGAGGGAGTATGAGAGAGAAGGGCAAGGTGGACAGTGTCATGAAAAACCTGAGAACCAAGGACAGAATGCTGGGGAACCATCAACCCCCAAATGAGGACTTCTGTTCTGGCACAGTGAACTAGATTTACAACCACATTCATACAGAAGGCAGAAAAAGAAGAGCCCTCAAAGAAACTCAGAAGAGGGGGTCATCAAGGGAGGAAAGCACCAGAGACAGTACTGTTCTGAAAGACAATGGAAAGAGTTGTCAGGAGTTTCATTCATTCATCTAATTACTGAGCACCGTGCCCCCCATTAAGGCCATCTGCTAGTTCTGTGATGATCAGGGGCAGTGAGGGAGGGCTGGCTTCTAATCCCCACTATATATCCCTCTTTCTGCTAGTCTACGATTAACCTTTCTAAAAAAAATCAAATTTTCTCATTTATAAATGAAAGGTCACAATGCCAGTCTCCATGGTTGCCATGAGAATGAAATGTGAGAAAAATGTTGAAAGCCTAGCATTGTTCAGAGCATATAAAGGACCTGCAGTAATTGGGATCCTTGTCTTCATGGAAGCATTTGCTGTGTTACAATTACCCAATTCTTATTTCTCATTGCACATTGTTGATATTTCGCCTAAAACATAGCTGCCTTGTTGATGTACATGCCCTTGGTAATCCATCTTGCCCCTCAGGTCTTGTCCGGTAGTTTCTGTATAGCTGGATCTCCATAAACAATTATCAAATTAAACTCAATATGGTGACTTCTAGGAATACTATGAGGGGTTGGGGTATGTTATCTCTGCTTTGAAACTCTTTTGTGGCTCCGCCCTGACCTAGAATATAAAGTATAAATCTGTGCTGCCCAATTGTGGCCACTGTCCATGTGTGGCTATTGTGCATTTGAAATATATCTGGTCCAAATTGAGCTGTAAGTGTAAAACATATTTGGATCTTGAAGACTTATTATGAAAAAAAAGACTATAAAATACACCAGTAACAGTTATTATATGGATTACATGTCAAAATGATAATATTTTGGATATACTGAGATTAATAAAATACATTATAATTAATTTTACCTGTTTCTTTTTACTTTTTAACATTTGGCTACTAGAAAAATTTTATTTTATTTTTTTTTTAAAGATTTTATTATTCATTTGAGAGAGCAAGAATGAGAGAGAGAGAGCACACATGAGGGGGGGAGGGTCAGATGGAGAAGCAGACTCCCCGCTGAGCAGGGAGCGCGATGTGGGACTCGATCCCGGGACTCCAGGATCATGACCTGAGCCGAAGGCAGTCGCTTAACCAACTGAGCCACCCAGGCGCCCTGGCTACTAGAAAAATTTTAAATGACATCTATGGTTTGCCTTATAGTTCCATTGGACAGGGCTGGTCTAAATGGTAAATTAGGCCTGGAACATACATTCTGACATTTTCACCTGGCCAATTCCTACCGGTCTTTCAAGATTGAACTCACCGGTCAGCTCTTCAAGAAAGTATGCCCAGAGTCTCATCTCTGTGTTCCTATAACTACTTAGCAGTGATTATATTATATTGTAACTTCCTACTGAGACGGTCATTTCCCCCTCCAAATAACCCCTTACCCCCAGCCATTCTGGCCTCCATGCCCATCTTGAACCAAGGGAAGAGAATATGTTCTATTTATTTCTGTATCTCAGAATCTAGCAGCATCTGAACAGAGTAAAAGCTCAATAAACAATGAAATCATGAGACATGGGCCTCCCAAGTATCAAGCACCATGCTAGATGCCAGAGGGTAATTATGGGGGGGCATGAATCGAGGCAGGCCAGAACTCAAGGAGAGAGATGAAACAGGCTTTCCCCATGACCCAGTGCTTGTGTGTTTAGCCTCAGCCAGGGAATTTTGATACTTGCTTCTCCAGACCTCACCAACCATGTTTACTCTAATGCATTAAAAGTAACTCTGGGGGAAACAGTATGGAGGTTCCTCAAACAGTTGAAAATAGAGCTAACATAATGATCCAGCCATTGCACTACTGGGTATTTACCACAAAGATACAAATGTAGGGATCCGAAGGGGTACGCGCACCCCAATGTTTATAGCAGCAATGTCCACAATAGCCAAACTGTGGAAAGAGCCAAGATGTCCATCAACAGATGAATGGATAAAGAAGAAGTGGTATATATACACAATGGAATATTATGCAGCCATCAAAAGGAATGAGATCTTGCCATTTGCAACGACGTGGATAGAACTGGAGGGTGTTATGCTGAGTGAAATAAGTCAATCAGAGAAAGACATGTATCATATGACCTCACTGATATGAGGAATTTTTAACCTCAGGAAATAAATTGAGGGTTGCTGGAGTGGTGGGGGGTGGGAAGGATGGGGTGGCTGGGTGACAGACATTGAGTAGGGTATGTGCTATGGTGAGCGCTGTGAATTGTGCAAGAATGTTGAATCACAGATCTGTACCTCTGAAACAGAGGTGGATAGAGCTGGAGGGTGTTATGCTGAGTGAAATAAGTCAATCAGAGAAAGACATGTATCATATGACCTCACTGATATGAGGAATTCTTAATCTCAGGAAACAAACTGAGGGTTGCTGGATTGGTGGGGGGTGGGAGGGATGGAGTGGCTGGGTGACAGACATTGGGTAGGGTATGTGCTATGGTGAGCGCTGTGAATTGTGCAAGACTTTTGAATCACAGATCTGTACTTCTGAAACAAATAATGCAACATATGTTAAGAAAAAAGAAAAAGAAGAAGATAGCAGGAGGGGAAGAATGAAGGGGAGCAAGTCGGAGGGGGAGACGAACCATGAGAGACGATGGACTCTGAAAAAAAGGGGGTTTCAGAGGGCAGGGGGTGGGGGGATGGGTTAGCCTGGTGATGGGTATTAAAGAAGGCACGTTCTGCGTGGAGCGCTGGGTGTTATGCACAAACAATGAATCATGGAACACTACATCAAAAACTAATGATGCAATGTATGGTGATTAACATAACAATAAAAAATTTAAAAAAAAGTAACTCTGGGGGAAGAATGATAGACATAGACTCTGAAGAGGTGGGTCAGAGCACAGCCTTGCCAAGGTCCTGCTTTGGACCCAGAAGTATAAGCGGTATCAGGAACACCAAGAACAAGAAAACACAGGCCCTTCTCACAAGGAGCTCACACACAAGGAGGGGTGAAGAAAAGGAGAGTGAGGACGAACTGGCAGGTTAGCAAACCGGTGACACACAGTGATGTTAGTGCAAACTCATGAACCTGACAGGGAGGAGCCTGGCTACTTCTCTCCAAGGAGGGGGCTTAGGAAGGCTTCTTATAGGTGGGAATGTTTGAAGGTCAGTAGAGGCTTACCAGATCGTTAAGTTGGGGTGAATTAATGAATTAAGGTAGCAAAGGCACAGAGATTTGAAACAGCATGGTGCATTTTGGAAACTAAGTTCTTTGGCAGTCACATGACGGTTATATGCCCAGTTGACTGTGTGATTCCCACAGTCCAGGAGCCCCTGAGGGTAGTGGCCAGGTCGCCATCACTGCTACCGCCCCAGTGGTTAGCAAGTGGCTGGCCCATGCTGGAGACTCAGTAAGTGTTTACTGATGAGTGTGGTGTGGGCTGGAACAAGGCAGGAGGGAAAGGCCGGGCAGGACCCCTGAGTACCTTCTCTGCACCAGGCACCTTATGAGGTGCTGGGGAAGCTGAACCGGGTCAGTCTCTGCAAGCATAGCTGACCCATTGAGGTAAACTAGTTCATTCATCAGAGGGCCAGTGGTTGGATTAATTCTTTTCAATTTGAAGATAAAACTCACCGAAGTTCTTGATGGAGACCATTCTTCCAAGGCTGAAAGTAAAGAGGGAAATGGTCATTTTCATAAACCAATCCAAACCATGCCTTTGTTGTGTGATTACAGATCTTTAGAGACTTGACCAAAAGACCAGGCAGGTGAGGTCTCAGCACGGAGCAAAGGTGGACACTGACAACAGAAACTTCCAGGAATCCTGGCCGGTGGAAATGAAGGTCAGTGGGAAAGGAAGAGAAGTATTCCCCGTGTGACAGTGCATGCCAGAGGGAATGTACTATCTGACTTAGAATAATAAATTGTCCTCTGCATGCTTTTCCAGGAATGTGCCTGTAGAATAAAGCTTTCCCATCATTTGGGGAAATACGCACTTGTGATATCGGAGCAATGTTACAGCAGGCAGAAGTGGTGACACAAGTGAGTGAGTCATGCTGGGAACTCTCCCTGGCTGGCTGTGCACCCTCTGATCCAAAATTCGCTCATATAATCTAGATTTGGCTCCATTAAGATTATGTCCCAGTGACCACAATGTAGCTCATTTATTCAGTTGTCACCGAGATCTGATCCGTTCATTATTTTGAATCTAGACAAGAATGCTGAAGAAAACAGAAAATAGCTAAGCCTTGAAAATGCTGCTCCCAAGACCAGCCTAAAAGCTCATTTGCCCTCCTATGAGGAAAGCCCCGCAGGCCTTCATTCAGGGATGACCGGTTTTTATTTTCCATATAATTCTAACAATGTAGATGGTAGACTGACAAGTCAGATGGACCTCAGCTACAGTATTTACAGGAGGCTGAGCCTCTCTGAGCCCCCAGTTCTCCCCTGTAAAATGCAAGCAGTGAAACTAGCTCACCGGGGAGCACAGAGGATGAAGCGTTCCCATGTTTGCACAAATGCCTGACACACAACAAGGACTTGGTACAGGCTTTTCCACGTGACAGACTCCCTGCTAGACGCAAAGATATTGACAGAGAAAGCAAAACTGTCAGAGAACAGAAAACAATGACAGCAAACAGACTTGGGGTTTTGTGGGAAGACAACTAGCTCTGAACACCTAACAAGGGACTAAAATCATCATCATCATTTTTTTTAAAGATTTAGCACAGGCAGGGGGAGAGGCAGAGGCAGAGGGAGAAGCAGGCTCCCTGCTGAGCAGAGAGCCCGATGCGGGGCTCAATCCCAGGACCCTGGGATCATGACCTGACCTAAGGCAGATGCTTAACTGACTGAGCCACCCAGGTGTCCCAAGGCACTAAGAGCATCTTATAAAGAAGAGTGTGAACTGTAGCCATTCAATCCCTTATGTTCCAGAGGATTCCATGTTATGAAGACAGGGTGAGATCAGATTCCACCCACCAAAACAAGAATACTGAGATGAACACAATACATGTCTGAAAGTTAAGATTTAAAAGTTAAAAATACGGAGCGCCTGGGTGATGTAGTCAGCTAAGCATCCGACTCTTTATTTTGGCTCAGGTTGTGATTTCAGGGTTGTGGGATCCAGTCCCGTGTTGGCCTCTGAGCTCAGCACAGAGTCTGCTGGAGATTCTCTCTCCCTCTGTCCCTTCCCCCATCATCTCTCTCTCTCAAATTAAATCTTTTTAAAAGAAATTAAAAATAATTTAATGCTTTTTATCTTTTGAATGAGATAAACTCTAGTTATTTACAGAGTTCACTTGTGCAGAAAAGTTTATTATTTTAGAGATATTGCTGGATAATTGAAGCATTTTAATAGAATGTTTCTATTCTTTTTAATAAGAATAATCATGTGTAGTTTTCTAGCTAGAAAGTGTACCTAGGACAGTCCTTTCTAGTAGGTGTAAGAAAACAAGCAGAAAGATGAAAGATCTTGACTAAATGAACCCCGTGAGAAAAGAGTGAACCTTCATTGGTGCAGTTACAACACGAAGCAAGCACCCACTGTGTGCCAAGCGCTGTACTGGGAGCTTAGCTACTTTTGAGTTCTCTCAGCAATTCAGTGAAACAAGTATGAACCCCCTTATTTATTGAGTGTCTACTATGGCAGATGTGGTCACCACAGGGCATCGGCTTCCTGCTCTCACGGAGAATACACCATTTTCCAGAAGACACAGCTGGAGCCCAGAGAGGTAAAATGCCTGGGAGAGATGCAGGCATTTACTATCAAATGGTTTCTCTGAATTTACCTTACTCTCGTTCCCACAATGACCCCAGATGTGGGTACTTCTATTACCTCTATTTTACAGGTGAGGAAATGGAGGTTCTAGATCACATGGGCAGGTGCTGGGACTGAGGCCAGCAGGGACTCTGCTTGGGCCCTAACCAAGTTGCTTCAAGGTGGCACCTTGCACCATGCCCACCAGGAGCCAGAAAATGCACCTTCAAAGAGCTGGTCATCCTCCCGAAAGCGCAAGAGATACAAATTTGGCTTGTGCCACAGCACTCCTCTCTCTGAAGGGACCGTTATTAAAGGCCAGTTGATGCTGGCCACCATAGATAACAGGCCGGGAATGGATGAGGGCCAGCTTCCCCCTCCTCCCCACAAAATCTTTTCTATCTCTGTTATTACAGGAGACAGAATCTTAGCAGCTGGAGTCTTGGAAAAGCCTCAGGAATCGGGAGAAAATGGAAAACAAAGACCTTTCTCCTTGCTCATAAAAGAAATCCCTTTACAGTCAATTCTGTATACCTGTTATAGTTATAAAGTTGGTAAAAAGAGGAAACAATACCTTTCGGGGTTCTTCAATTTCGACTTCGTAAGTTGCTAAAATAAATATGAAAAAAATGATATCAGAGGCAGTTTATTCACTGTTTCTTACAGCACCCAGGATTCAAGCAATTATGAGGGATGGCAGAGTTCAGTTTTCTCAGCCTCCAGAACATGGATCTGTGTGAGGTTTTGTCCGGGTGGTCTGGGGAATTCTCGGGTCACTGACCATGGCTTTAATCTCTGTGGGGATTTCCAGGATGGAATGTATGGTCAGTGAAAACACGTGAAACAATTTTCAGTTTCCTGTTTCTGTAAATAGATATATACTCCATACTTAAGAGACAGCACTGAAATTTAGTGGTTGCAATTGGAAGGGGAACGTGAAAGGGAAGGGAAAGGAAAAAAGCCCCCCTCCAAAAAAAAAAAAGCCTAGATCCCACTTCAACAAAATGAAGTCCATAGCACGCTTGTAAGTGTTTTATTCCTTGACTGTTGTTTCCCCAGCACAGCTTGAAAAGAGGAGACTGGCCACCAACTGAGGTTTGAATTCCTTTTGATTTTTTTCTGATCGTTCTGTGGATTTTATTGAACGATGTGATGCCAACCTTAATTATCAACAAACACAAGTAGTGGCAAGAATGTGGGTTCAGAGCCCAGTCCTGCCATTTCCTACCTGTGGGATTGCAGACAAATTACTTCATTTCCTTGAGTCTCAGTTTGTTCACTTGAGAAATGCAGTCAATTAGTACCCGCCTTACACAGTTAATGGGGAGATTAAAGGAGATGATGTACAAAATGGGACATACCTAGCAGAGCACCAGATATTGTACAGAAAGTGATGGGTTTTTGATAAAATTGATTATTTGATTTTTCTTTGCTGAAATATCATCTCTAAAAGTTTCCCCCTACTGTTAATGAATATCCATGCATAATAAGTAGGACTCTCCCTGTTTTTCTTCTCTTTCTTGCTGCTAGGGTCCTGAAGCTTTAGTTTAGAAAAGTGACCAAAAAACATGTTGCATTTTTTTTTTTAAAGTAGGCTCCATGCCCAGTAAGGAGCGCAGTGTGGGGCTTCAACTCATGACCCTGAGATCAAGACCTGAGCTGAGACCAAGAGTTGGATGTTTAACCGACTGAGCCACCCGGCGCCCCTCATGTTGCATTTCAAGGTCATTATTATTCTATACATACAATCCATTGATAAAACAAATGAAATTCTAGGTTTTCTTTAGGGACTGCCTGCACGTGATTGTTTGACACATAGACCTAAAATTCTTAGTAGATGATTAATACTATGCACTTCAACTGGAGTCATTGTACACTTTTATTTTTACTGATTTTTGAATCAAAATGTATTATTTTGCCATTGCTTACTTTAAAGTATTTGTTTAGCTATTAATACATAATAAATATTTGCTTATGATGCATAAGCATATTTGCTCCATATCCATTCCAAATATGGATTTCTTTTCCAATTTTAAAAATAATAAGTCCCCTCCCCGAACTGATATATCATTCTTTGTTTTTCAAAGAAATAACAAATCATGATGTTTCTGCTTCTCACTGCCACCTGGGGAGAGGGGAGATATTATTATTCTGTCTTAGAAATGGGGAAACCAAGCCTCAGAGGAAGCTTATTTGTCAAGGCCGCTACACAAAAATACACACTGAATAATGCATTCATAATTTGATTATGATTTTTTTAACAAACTAGAGGTTCTCCAGAGATAAGTTTTGCCATCACAACTTGCTCCCAAGGAAGAACTATAAAGGACGAAGGACTGTACCCCAGGGGGTCAGGAAGGGACAAGGAATCATAACAGGAGGATGCAACCCACAGCCCTGGAGCGCATTCTCCCCACTGACGAGCTTTATTCCAGCTGGCGGAAAGGACACACATCACAAGATGGTCCTCAGTTCCCTCCAACTGCTGGGACCATAACATGACCACAGCTTCCAGGCTTTTTCTCCATGTACTAACTCCCTGTGCGACCTTGGAAAACCAGGTGAGAGGACTATTACTAATAATATAAAAACAATAATAAAAAGCAGCTAGCATTTTTTACACTTACAAATAGCGGGGACTATGCTACGTGTTTAAATGTATGATTTCACGTAATTCACACAACGATCACTACTGACACCCCCCTTTCACTGAGGAGGAAGCAGAGGCCCAAAGAGTGAAATAACTTGCCCAAGGTCAACTCTGTTAGCAAATGGCTTTCAAACTTCCTCCCAGCTACAGAATCATTCATTTAAGTGGAATATTGCCCACGAGCATACACAGAACTTCTCTGGTTGATGTTATCCTCAAGGTCTCCAGTACCCCTCAGGACAGTCCTAGGGCCTAGGAAGCATAGTCTGAATGGCTGGTCTGGATGACCTCTGAGGACAATTCTGCAGAACTTCTAGAACAGCCTATATCCTGCTTACTCACATTCTATATAAAAGGGCAAAGCCTCAGAAAGGCACCCATGCTGAGCTGTGCACCCCCAAGGGGATGGTCTTTGTTTTCCTGGGATCGTTTAAGGGACAAACTCATACAATGGTGACAGTGAAAGCTAACCAGCTCGTCCTTCTTTTCCCCCATGTCTCTCCCCCTCTCCTCCAGAAAGGTAGCATTTAGATTCCTCACCCTTGGTGAATGAAAGAACGATCCATTTTGAGTTAATCTTTGTAGAAGATGTGAGACTTACATTGAGATTGATTGATTTTTACCTATGGATATCCAATTACTCCAACACCATGAAAGGCTAATGTTTCCTCCATTAAATTCCCTCTTATAATTTTGTAAAAAAAAAAAAAAAAATCAGTTGGACACACTTGTGTAGGTCTCAGTTCTGGGTTCTTGATTCTGTTTCATCATGCTATGTGTCCTTCCTTGCCAATGCCACGTAGTTTTGATTACTACAGATATAATTCTTGAAATTAGGTAGTCTGCTACCTCCCAATTTTTCAGGTTTTTGTTGTTGTTGTTGTTTTTAGCTATTCTAGTTCCTTTGCTGTTCTATATACATTTTAGAATAGTCTTGTCAATATATTAAAAAAGAAAAGATCTTGCTGGGATTTTTTATAGGAATTACATTAATCTATCAACCTGGGGAGAATATTTTTTCTACATGGAATTTTCCAATCCATAAACATTGCTGGGAATGGCCAGCAATCCCTGTACCGACAGATGAAAGATTACTCCAAACTTTGCTGTGAAAGAGAGGAGAAGGCAAGGGGGTCAGAGACGAAGACCCTTTGCTCTTCTTTGCTCCTGCTTTTATTGGTCCTTCAGGATAATCACAAATCCTAATCACTGTTTCTCAAGCACGTGATGTGTGACAAGGGATCTTACTGAAACTAGGAGGATCTGTTTACAGGAAAGATAAGACATGCTAATCCGTGTGTTCTACGAGTTCTGCTAAACATAGCCTAAGGGACAATGCATATGTCTCTTAGATCACAGGGCGGCTGTTTGGGCTAAGAAAGCTTCGGGGAAGGCAACTCCCCGTGGCATTCCAACGGCAGAGGAAGAATGGTCACATGGGCCTCAGCATTCCAAAGGCCTATGCCCTTCTCCAAAACCCTCTCTGTCCTTAGCGGCCTCTGTGTTTCATTTTAGCAAGTCAGGTATTACAGCTGATTCCATGCTCTACATTAACCCCAACAAAACATGGTATATCTCCCCCATTTATGTAGGTTTCCTTTGAATTATTTCATTAGCAATTTGTAGTTTTCAAAATTTAAGTCTTGTAACATTTTGTTAGAGTCAAGTTAATTTCTCTTTCTTTAGCTATTGTGAATGTTATAGTATTTTCTGATTTTAGTGTGTTCATTGCTAGTATATAGAAATAGGATTTTTTAATTCTATTTTGTAGCCTCTGACATTGTTGAACTCATTTATTCTTCTAAGATTTTTTTCTTTTTTTGTAAATTCCCTGGAATTTTCTATCTAGGCAATCCTGTCATCAGCAAATAAGGACAGTTTAATTCTTTGTTTGATTTGTATATCTTTTATTTCCTTTTCTTGACTTGTTACACTGGCTATAACTTCCAGCACTCTGTTGAATAGGAGTGGTAAGAGTGGACATCCTTGCCTTCCTTGTTCCCAGTCTCAGGGGGAAAGTATTCAATATTTCTCCATTAAGTATCTTATTAGCTAAAGGCTTTCTTTTCTTTTTCTTTTTTGCAAACGCTTTTTTCAAGTTGAGAAAGTTGCCCTCTATTCTTATTTTTCTGAAGGTTTTTACCATAAATGGGTCCTGAATTTGTCAAATGCGTTTTCTGCATAGACTGATGATTGTGTGATTTTTCTTCTTTAGGCTGTCAATAAAGATTTTATTGATGATTGAGTTTTTTGAGTGATCTTTGAAAATCGAACTAGCTTTGCATCGCTGCAATAAACAGCATTTGGTTATGGTATAATTCTATTTTATGTCTTGCTGAATTCTATTTGCTAATATTTTGCAAAGGATTTTTATGACTATACTCATGAAGGATGTTAATCTGCAGTTTTCTTGCACATGTCTCTGTCTGGTTTGCTATTAGGGTAATACCAGCTTCTTAAAATGAATCAGTAAGTGTTTCCTCCTCTTCCATTTTTCTTGGAAAGATTGTGTAGAATTGGTGTTAATTCATTTTTAAACATTTGGTAGAATTCTCAAGTGAAATCTCCCAGGACTTTGAGATGACCTTTTTGGAAGTTCTATTTTCTGTTAATTTATTTTTAAATTTTAATTCCAGTATAGTTAACATACAGTGTCATAGCTTTTTTCTTTTCTTTTTTTTTTTTGTGAATTTTAAAAATTATGGATTCAATGTCCTTAACAGTTACAGGGCTATTCAAATGATTTATATTGAGTGACTTGAGGTAATTTGCGTTTTTGAGGAATTGTTCCATCTTTAAGTTGTCAAATTTAGATATGTAGAGTTGTTCATAATATCTTCTTATTGTCCTTTTGAAGTCTGCAAAGTTTGTAATGATATCTTTGTTTCATTCTTGATACTGTTTGTATCTTCTTTCTGTTTCTTTGTTAGACTTGCTAGAGGTTTGTCAATTTTATTGATCTTTTCAAAGAACAAGCTTTTCCTTTCATTGATTTTCTCTACTCTTTTCTGTTTTCAATTTCATTTATTTCTGTTCTTAATCTTTATTCTTTCCTCCCTTTCACTTGCTTCAGATTTATTTTTCTCTTCTTTTTCTGTTCTTCAGGTAGGATCTTAGATTTAAAGATTTTCCTCTTTAATGTAAGCATTTAGTGCTATGAATTTCTCCTCTGCATTCTTTAGGCTATGTCCCAGATTTTTATATATTTTCATTTTCATTCAGTTCAATATATATTTTGATTTCCTTTTAGAAATGTGTGCTTTTGTTTCTAAGTGTTTAGAGAGTTTTCTGTTATCCTTTAGTTACTGATTTCTAGCCTGATTACACTGTGGTCAGAAAATACACTACGATTTCAATTTTTCAAAATGTGCTGTTGTATGGCCCAGAATACAGTCTTAGTATATGTTTATGGATGCTTGAAAAGTATATGTATTCTGCTCCTGTTGCACCTTCTATAGATATCAGTTAGATCCTGTTGCCGATGGTGTTGCTGAATTCTGTATCCTTGCTGATTTTCAGAGTAGGTGTTCTGTCAATGTGGAGAGAGGGGTGTTAAAGTCTCAAACTATGAGTCCATTTGTCTATTTCTTCTTTCAGTTTGTGCTTCACATGTATTACAGTTCTGGAGCTTGGTGCACACACACGATTGTTTTGTCTTCTTGATGGATTGACCCTATTATCATTACATAATGTCCCTCTGCATCTCTTATAATTTTCTTTGCTCTGAAGTTTACTTTGTCAGTTATTACTACAGTCACACTGATATTCTTTAGATTAAATTTACATCTTCCAATCTCTCACTTTTAATTGGTATATTTAGGTAATTTACATTTAATGTAATTAATGCAATTATTGCTATATTAGGGCTTAAGTTCTGCCCTTTATTTTTTGTGTTTGTTCTGTTTTTGTTTTGTTTTGTTTTTTGCTTCTCTGTTTGATATTTCCTGCTTTCTTGTGGGTTACTTGAACATTTTTTAGAATTATTTTTTATTTACCTATAGTTTTTTTTTTTTAATATCTCACTGTATAGCTGCTTTAGTGGTTGCTCTAGGGATTATACTATATATACACATAACATCACAGTCTACTGGTATGGACATTTTATCAGTTCATGTGAAGTATAGAAACCTTATTTCCCTTTATGTCCCTTAACCCTTTCCTTATAATGGCCTTATGTATTTCTTTTACATACATTTAGAACTATATCAGATAATGTTAAGAGTTTTTGCTTCAACCATCAAACATAATTTAAAAAACTCAAAAGAAAGAAAATATGTCACATTTACTCACATTTGTATTCTTTCCATTTTTCTTTTTTCTGAAGTGACAGTCCAAGGTTCTTCCTTTTATCATTTCTTTTCTGTCTAGAAAGCTTCCTTTAGCCATTCTTTTAGGATAGGTCTGCTGGAACAAATTTTCTTAGTTTTCCTTCATCTGAGAATATCTTGATTTCCCCTTCAGTCTTGAAGGATATTTTCACTGGTAATAGGATTCTGGATTGATAGTTCTTTTCTTCTTGTACTTGAAAAATGTTGTGCCACTTTCTTCTGGCTTTTATGGTTTCTGATGAGAAATTCAGTCATTCAAATAGTTTTTCACCTATAGGTAATGTATCATTTCTTTTGCTGCCTTCAAGATTTTTACTTTTTATGTTTTTTTTTTTAGAAGTTTGATTGTGTTTTTGTGTGGATTGGGTTTTTCCTGTTTCGGATTTTCTTGGCTCCTTCAATCTTTTGTTTAATGTCTTTTACCAGATTGGGGAAGTTTTCAATTTCTTCATGTACGTGTCCAGTAGCATCTCTTTCCCCTTTCTTTCCAGTACTGCAATTTAAGACTTGCATTATAGTCCCACAGATCCTTGAAGCTCTGTTCGTTTTCTTCCCCCAGTCTGTTTTCTCCTTATTGTTCAGGTTGGGTAATTTCTGTCATTTCTTTCAAGTTTATGGATTCTTCTATTCTCCCCATTCTGCTGTTGAGCCCATCCAGTGAGCTTTTTATTTTTCTCATTGTATTCTTCACTTCTAAGTTTCTATTTCTTTTTCTTTACACCTTCCATTTCTCTGCAGAGACATTCTATTTCTTCTAAAAATAGAGTAAAACTCTATTTTTTGTGTGTTTCAATCATGTTCATAATTGCTCATTGAAGTATTAAGAGCTGCTTTAAAGTCTCTGTCAGAACATGCTAACACTTCAGTTGTCTCAGTGTTGGCATCTATTGATCATCTCTTCATTCAAGTTTAGACTTAGACTTTCTTGGTTCTTGTTATGATGAGTAATTTTCTTTTGAAACCTGGACATTTTAAGTATTATGTTATGAGATTGGATATTTTTTAAAGCTTCTGTTTTAGTTGGCTTTTCCTGGTGACAGAAATGGGATGACTTTTTTCTGTCTGCTGAGGGTACAAATCTAGGTTCTCCACTTCTTGGCCTCCCAATACCCAAGTGAGGGCAGGGCTCCTCACTACTCCTGGGCCAGAGCGGGTACTCCAGTTCCCCACTCAGCTTCTGCTGATAACACCCTGGCTAAGAGTGGTAGGAGTGCTTGTTTTTGCTCCCCATTTGGCCTCCTTACTGCTGTGTAGTTGTGAAAGTCCTGATTCTCCACTGGGTCTTCTCTAACAACATCCCAGCAGGGAGAAAAAGGGGCACATTCTGCTGGGTGGGAGACTGGAATATAAGCTCCCCACAAGGTCTTCATTGTAGGTGGAGTTTTGTTACTCCTGGAAGGGATGAAAGTCCCAGCTTCTGACTTAGCTTTCTCTGCACCACCTCAGCAGAGGGGTTGGGGTGCATAATTGCAGGCTGATGAGGGTGGGTGTCTGGGATCCCCACTCAGCATTGGCTGGTGGGGTGGAGCCATAGATTTGTGATGTTTGGCTGGAGTAGAACAGTTATTGTCTAAGGCTTTTTGTTTTTCTAGAGGGCCCCTTCTCTGGTCCTTAGGGCCAGAGAGAACAGGCTTTTGCTGTAGATGTTTCTGTTTGTACCCCCTGGTGTTTCTGGATTGCTGGCTTCTTTAGCTCAAAGTCTGGGATATATAAGGCAAGAAGAAAACCCAAGGAATTCACCACCTATTCTTCCTTGGGTTCCTAGGTCTCTAGCTGGTCTACTTTCTTATTTCTACCTTTTTAGAGTCTTCCAGTTTTCTTATGTTTGTTTTACATATGATATCCAACAGTTTTAGTTGTACTTAGCAGGGGGAATAGGGAAGAGTATATATGCTCCATCTTTCCAGAAGCAGAATTCCACTTGACTTTAAATGTATCGTTTTACCAAACTCTCAGAACAATGCCATGAAGGCGATATTATACCCATTTTTCAGATGAAGACACCGAGGTTCAGATGTCATTCACCCAGTAAGTGGTATAAAGATAATTGGAAGACAAATGGGGTAAGAGTCAAATGAGTAAATACAAGTGGGGGCAAAATAGCTCACTCCCTTCTTGTTTGTTTGTTGTTGTTGTTTTTTCTAACTGCATCTTGGTCCTTTAAAGAGGAACAAGGAAAGGGGTGGGGACATGTAACAAGATCCTTTTGATCCCAGGCTGTAGTTCTTCAGTTTCTTTAGCCCTGACAGGTCTAGTCCTATCTCCCACCAGAATGTTCTTTCTGGCAAGGGACACCCTCACCACCCTCACCTGTCTCCCACCTTCTTCCCTTTCTGCTACCCTATGCTCTGTTACTCTAAATTGCATCAGTGGCTTATTTTCTGAGCCCTTTCTCTTTCAGCCATAAACACGTGCCTCTTTCTGAAGTACATGAAGAATCCCTCAGTGAAAGACTGAAGAGAGGCTTGAGTTAGTGGCTCCTTCTTTGGGTACCTCAGGTGATGTCCCCTGGCAGGCCACCTTGAACATTTGTGGCCTGGGAAGAACAAATGCAGGCCTCTGGTCCACCTTCCCACTTTCAAGCCTCAGCTTCACCCTACATGACAAGGGGCCTTGCATAGGTCCAAATCCCATCCACACCAGACCCCATGAACTGCTCTCCCTGCATCCCAGTCTGTCCTGGGACTCAGGGAAGAGACCCAAGCAGGACCTCAGACAGCCACCTGGGAGGGGGCTTTCTGAGAGCCTCATGTGTCCAGAAAGAGAAGGTATAGGCTCCAATGAGAGCATCTAAATAGCCCTATAAGCCCTTTGTAGAAAGGCATGCAGTTGGAATTTAGTCCCAATGGGGTCCATGGCCTTTCTATTGAAAGCATGGTTTATAAACCAGCAGCATCAGCACCACCAGGGAACTTGTTAGAAATGAAGATTCTCAGGCCCAACCCCACAGCTACTCAACCAGAATATGTTAAACAAGATCCCCAGATGATTCATATTTTAAGTGTTAGAATTTGAGAAGCCATATTCTGAGGCAGGTGCCGAAGAACAGAACAATATTGCCTTATGGGGGTGAGAGGGGACAGGAGTTGCTTGTCTTAGGACTAGTATTTTATAAGCCGTATGGGAGAATGTAGACTTTGCCCAGTCTAAGAGAAAGAGAGATGGAGCTTTTCCAGTAGTTCTACAATGCTTTATTTGCTGGGGGAGGGGAGGGAAATTTCAATGGATCATAACTCCTACCCCACAAACCTCTTATGTATGTATTCCCAGGCAAATGACTTCTCCCAGACTCTCAGGCTTTTTTCTCCACACAATAAAGAAGTTGAACCAGGTGATCTCTCTCTAACCCTCCCTCCAGGGAAGCAAAACGTCCTCGAATGGGAAGCAGCATAAAACTGTGAAAACAGCATGCATCTTTTCTTTTTATTATGTTATGTTAATCACCATACATTACATCATTAGTTTTTGATGTAGTGTTCCATGATTCATTGTTTGCGTATAACACCCAGTGCTCCATGCAGAATGAAAACAGCATGCATCTTAGAGGCAGACTGAGCCTGTTTCACATTATAGCTCGACCATATATTCCTTGTGGGACCCTGTACAACTCAGCCTCTCTGGTCCTGAGTTTTCCGTCTCAAAAAGTGGGCTAATAAAACTGCTGTATCAGCAGGGATGCACACAGAGGACCTACTACAGAACTGTGGCCTATAGTATAGGTTCAGAAAATACTAATGTTTATTCCAGCACAAATGTTTATACCTTTTGTAGAGAATCGGCTGATCCTACAGGCAGAACAAAGACACAGAAACTTGTAGAAATGTTATGAGTCCCTGCTTCTTCATTTTCTTACCTGACAGGGTCTCTTTCTTCATAGAAAGGTCTGAGCTTTGTCGACAATACCAGAAGCGGGAAGACTTAGCTCTGAACCAGTGGTCAGATCCATTAAATGAATTCTCTGTTCCTATTCAGACTAAACACAGGGACCTAATTCTCACAGTCTGTTATCTCCCTCTCCACACACGGAGTTACCAGGGGAGTTCAAGAAAGACACCACAAGGAGAGAGATGAAGTTTCTATAGGAGGAGAAGGAAGAAAAATGAATTGCCGTATCTTGATTTTCCCTCCCACATACCTACAGAAGGCAAGGCATCTAAGTAGATTGGTGAAGGAGAGAATAGAAGAGGTAGAGAGAAGGCAGCACTAGGAGTTGTGAGATAGCATTGATGCCCAACTGGATGTATTTATATTTTTAAGAGACCAGGCAGGGGGTAAAAAAAAAAAAGAAACGAGATGGTAGAGCAGCATGGCTGTGAATTTTTAAACTTATAGTTAGCTAGAGGGAAAATACCATTTTTGCCACATTTTCATTCCACACAGGGTTACAATATTAATTGGCTTAGCAGACTTACAATCAGCAATTTCTTTTGCAGTGCACAGGTTAATGGAGTTGCCAGAGTGTTTCAGATATGAAATTGTTGCCTCATAATTATGTGGTTCTTCAAATTCAGCACTGAGAAGCATAGAGAAAAAGGTTACTTAAAATAAAACATTACTTTAAACATATTTTAAAACTTTTTGTATTTTTTCTTCATTAGAGAGGTAATATGTCTGATGAATGTGGTGATTTAAACAGATATGGAAGGCACACCACCCCTACTCTAAACTATAGAAATTCTGAAAAATATAACACAAAGAATTATATGAGGAATACAGAACTCATCTAGAAATCAGTAAAGTCTCCAGGTGCCATATATAGGGAGGAAAGCACAACTAAAGATGTAAGTGAGAATTACATGCAAAGGGAAACTGAGACAGATAAAGAAAAATCTTAATGACTGGGTGGCTGAGGATTTATTTTGAGTCAGAAGTAATGGGAAGCTAGAACTAAGCTATCAGCATAAAGTTCAGAGTCAAAAATGCCATTTCATCTGTAAAACAAATTGTAAAAAATATGTGTACACTTTCCCAGGGAATAGCAGGGAAGGTCGGTATCCAGCTATGACTGTTGGAGCTAAAAGAACCACTCATGAGAAATCAGAAACTTGAAAACCAAGTACAGGTGAGGTTCTAAATGTATACTGTGTATTTCAGAGACTCAGAGACAAAATGGTGCTTGCAATCCAACCCTCTCTTGTACAGCAAATCTGAAATCATTCTGTAAAGATGCTTCCACAACCCAAGGCACCTATGGTGGCCAAAGGAAACAATTCCCACCTAAAACAAGCTTATAGTAAAAAAAAAATGCAAACCACACAAAGAGATGAGCTACCACACATAGTCAGAAGATATAACAGAATGACAGAATTAAACAACAGAAAGACATGAAAGTGACTTTAAAATAAGTATTTTTTTAAACGTTCAAAGAAATAAAGGAATAAAAGTCATTAGGTAAAAAACAAAACAAACAAAAAACTCAAGAGCATGAAAAAAGAACGTAGCTTTAGGGACAGGAGAAAGGAGTTACAGAAATTATTAGTTCTTGTAATAAAAAATTTAATGCAGAAGTTGAAAAAGAGATTAGACACAGCAGAAGAGAGAACTGGGGAATTAGTTAGATTTAAGGAAGTCACTCAGAATGTAGCACAGAGAGATGAAGAGATGGAAAATAATAAAAGAGAAGTTAACACAGTGGAGAAGATATAATGGGAAGTTTCATCATATATAGACCAGGGAATCCAAAAGGGAAAAAGGAAAGGGATGATGAAAAGGAGTCAGTATTCACATGATAATACCCAAGACTTTTAAAATTAAAAAGGGACATAAATCCTTCAATTGAAGTAGCTTCAACAATAAGAAATAATGATAAATCCACACTTACATACTTTGTAATAAGTTAGCATAAGTCAAAAGAAAAAAAATGTAAAAGCTGTGTGAGAGAAAAGATAGATTACCAAGGAATAGCAGACTGGCAAGGGGCTTCTCATTAGCAGCAATAGGTGGTGGAGATTGTGGATAATATCTTAAGGGCTGAGGAAAGATATCAGTATCAAATTATCTTCTAGCTAAATTGTCATTAAACCTGAGGGAGAAACAAAGACCTTTTCAGAATACCAGTACACATATTTATTGCTCATAGATTCTTGCTGAAATACATCAAATCATTCAAATAAATTGAACTAGTAATGAAGTAGGATATAAGAAACAATGGTGGGGGAGTATCTAGAAAAGATGGCAGAGCAGGAAATCCTGAACTCACCCGGTCCCACAGACACAGTGAGATAACAACTGCATCTATCGAACGAACTCTGAAATTGACCTCAAGACTGGCAAGACAGACCTTCCACTATTAATTGGACAGAGACCACATGGAAAATGGTAAGGGGGTGGAGACATAGTTGGGAAGCAAATCCTCAGCAAGACTAACCACAAATGGCAGGGACACCACAAACAGGAAGAAGCAGAAGGATCAGACCCCCCCCCAAGGCACCAGGGACCTACATTGGGAAGACGAGTCCTCATAACATCTGGATTTGAAAACCAGTGGGGCTTAACTTCTGGAGCTTTTAAAATCAGCAGGTTTAATTCTGGGAGAGCTGGAGGGTGAAAAGAAACCGAGTTGCTGAACTGAAAGAGCCAGCATAATAAATAACTTGGATGAGACACAGCACAGAAGCAGCAGTTGGAAAGGTGCCGGGGGTAGATGTCAGTTTTTATTTACTACTGTCAGAATGGGTGCTGGTGGTGCAGGAATCTTCAGGAAATTTCTCCAGGTACCAAAGCAGTGGCAGGCACCATTTCTCCTCCCCCTCCCCCACTCTAGATGATCAGACACTTGTAGGAGCCAGCTCTAAAACTCTCAATCTAACTTGCTAGCACCACATGCCCCACCCCCGTGTTCACCTGCAGACACGCCCCATCCAACCCACCCAACCCAGCAGGTGTCCCTTCAAAGCACTCCTGCCTGGCCATACCCTACATGTGGCCCCAGCAGAAACCATTATCATTCCAAAGTGACTCCTACCCTGGAGAGAAGAGGGAGATAATACTACACACCAGCATGCCCACAGTTCCGACTGGCTGTGCAGGAAGTGGGCCGTGCTGTGGGGTGAGCCTGCAACTGTGGCAGAGAAGCTAATTGCAGACATCCAGTCTGACTGCTGACCCTGCCCCCCATAGGAGCCCCCTCTGGTCTCAGACAGGCCTCTCAACAGCTGAGGGACCAAACCTTGAGGTTGTGCTCACAACAGGGAAAGTGGGCCATTGCAGCCAGCTGGACTGAAAGCAATCACAGCTCAGACACAACAGTAAGGCACACACAGCCCACAAGGGAGAGATCCCTGCAGTGCCTGGTTCTTGGGACCTGGAGGGATTATGCTACAAGACATGATAGGACCTCTTCTACACAAGACCACTACTTTTAAGACCAGGAGATGTAGCTGACCTCCCTAATATATAGAAACATAGGGAGTTAGACAAAATGAAGGGACAGGCAAATATGTCCCAAATAAAAGGATAAGACAAAAATCACAGCAAAAGAGCTAAATGAAACAGAGATAAACAATATGCCTGATAAAGACTTCAAAGTAATGGTCATAAAGACATTCACTGGACTTGAGGAAAGAGTTCATGATCTCAGTGAGAACTTCAATAAAGAGATAAAATATATATAAAAAAGAACCAGTCAGAGATGAAGAATTCAATAACTGAAATAAGAAATACATGAGAGGAGGGGCACCTGGGTGGTTCAGCTGGTTAAACGTCTGAATCTTGATTTCAGCTCAGGTCATGATCTCAGTGTTGTGAGATTTAGCCCCACATTGGGCTTCACACTGGGCACAGAGCCTGCTTAGGATTTCCTCTCTCCCTCTCCCTCTACCATTCCCCCACTTTAAAAAATACGAGAGGGAATGAAAAACAGATTAGAGGACACAGAAGAACAGATCAGCAATCTGGAAGACAGGGTGATAGAAAGCACCCAAGCTGAATGGCAAAAAGAAAAAAAAAAGAGAATAGATAAAGGAAACTCAATGACATAACCTAATGCAAAAACATTCACATTATAGGGGTCCCAGAAGGAGAAGGAAAGAGAAAAGGGGAAACAAAAAACTTATTTGAAGAAATAATAGCTGCAAACTTCCTGAATCTGGGGAAGGATACAGAAATCCAGATCCAGAAGACAAAGAGAGACTCCAGCATAATTAATCCAAGGAGGTCCACACCAAGACACATAATAATTAAAGTGGCAAAAAGTAAGGATAAAGAGAAAATTTTAAAGGCAGCAATAGAGGAGAGTTACATACAAGGGAAACCCCATAAGGCTATTAGCTGATTTTTCAGCAGAAATTTTATAGGCCAAAGGGGATGGCATGATATATCAAAATACTGAGGGAAAAAAAATTCCGCAACCCATAATAACCTACCCATCTGTCGACCTCAGAGAGTCGGGGACCTGGGGCAGCAAAGGAACTGAGAAAAAGAGACAACAATATAGCGAGCACAGGGGACCCCGAGCGAACAGCCCGAGGTCCCGAGGTTTATTTTCCATAATCTTATATAACTTCTACAACGATATAGATCTATAATGATTTACAGCAGGGGTGTAGTAACGCACATTCCTCCATGTACCCAGGATTAGTCAAGCACATAAGAATTTTTAAAACAGAATAAAGGAACAAAGAGGGGAGTGTCCAGTGTGCTATTTACAGGATAAGGGAACAAAGAGGGGAGTACACAGCGTGCTGTTTACAGCTGGCTTCCTATCTACAAAACATCTTCTGCTGCGTACTTTAGAACTGACCACACACGTTCCAAGGGCATTTTCCTCTGATTCTTTTGGGTTATTTTTAACCCTGCAATCTCGTTTTCTCAGAGATCTCGGAGTCTGAGCGAATATGCACCAGTGGTTGTTGTGGCGTTCTGTTTCCCACACCCATCAAGGTTATCATTCAGAATAGGAGAGGTTAAAAATTTCTCAAACAAAAGGTAAAGGAGTTCATCACCACTAAACCAGATTTACAAGAAATGTTAAAGTGAATACTTTGGAAAGAAAAGGCCATGACTAGAAGAAAATCATTAATGGAAAAAATTTCACAGGTAAAAGCAAACATATAGTGAAGGTAGTAGATGAATCACTGATAAAGCCAATATGGAGGTTAAAACAAAAGTAGTAAAATCAATATCTATAAATAACAGTCAAGGAATACACAAAATAAAAAGATGCAAAATATGGTATATACAAAAAACCTGGAGAGGGGAGTAAAAATTGAGCGCTTTTAGAATGTGTTTAAACTTCAGTGAGCATCAACTTAATAAAGACAGCTATATACATAAGATGTTATATATGAACCCAATGGTAACCACAAATAAGAAACATTCAACAGATACAAAAAAGTAATAAAAAACAACATAAAAAGAAAGGAATACAAGTATAACACTAAATAAAGACATCAAACCACAAGGGAAAAGAGTAAGAGAAAAGGAACAAAGAATTACAAAAACATACAGAAAACAATTAACAAAATGACAGTAAGTACATACCTATCAATAATTACTTTAAATGTAAATATACTAAATGCTCCAATCAAAAGACATAGGCTGACTGAATGGATATAGAAACAAACCCATGTATATGCTGCCTATAAGAGACTTACTTAAGATCTAAAGACACATACAGACTGAAAGTGAAGGTCTGGAAAACATATATCATTTAAATGAAAGTGAAAAAAAAAAAAAGCCAGGGAAGCAATACTTATATCAGACAAAATAGACTTGAAAACAAAGACTAGCAAAAGACAAAGAAGGGCACTACATAATGATAAGGGGATCAACCCAACAAGAGGCCATAACAATTATAAATATCTATGCACCCAAATTGGAGCACCTAAATAAATAAAGCAAATATTAACAGACTTAAAGGTAGAAACTGACAGTAATACAATAATAGTAGGGGACTTTAACACCTGTTTCCATCAATGGATAAATCATACAGACAGAAAATCAACAAGCAAACAGTAGTTTTGAAGCACACATTAGACCCAATGGACCTAAAAGATATATACAGAATATTCCATCCAAAAACAGCAGAATACACATTCTTTTCAAGTACACATGAACATTCTCCAGGACAGATCATATTAGGCCACAAAAGAAGTCTCAATAAATTTAAGAAAACTGAAACCATACCAAGGATCTTTTCCAACCACAACAATATAAAACTAGAAATCAATTACAAGAAAAAATCTGGAAGGAACACAACTACAGGAGGCTATATAATATGCTACTCCATAATGAATGAGGCAAACAAGAAATAAGGAAAAAAGAAACACACGGAGATAAATGAAAATGAAACAAAATGGTCTAAAAACTGTCCAAGGCAGTGCAGTACAGGCCTACCTCAAGAAACAAGAAAAATCTCAAATAAAAGACCTAACTTTATATACCTAGAAGAGTTAAGAAAACATCAAACAAAGCACAAAGCTAATAGAAGGAAGGAAATAATAAAGATTAGAGCAGAAATAAATGAACTTGAGACAAAAAAAAAATAGAAAAAATCGACGAAACCAGAAGCCAGTTCTTCAAAATGATAAACAAAAGTGATAAGCCTTTAGCCAAATTTATCAGGAAACAAGAGGAGTTAAGTAAATATAATCAGAAATGGAGAAGAACTGACAGTACATAAATACAAAGGATTATGAGACCATTATGAACAATTTTATGCCAAAAAATTGGACAACCTAGAAGAAATGGATAAAATCCTAGAGATTTATCATCTTCAGAAACTAAATTAGGAAGAATTACAAAATTTAAACAGACTGATTACTAGTAATCAGGAATCTAAACTGATTCAGTAATAAAAAAATTCCCAACAAACAGAAGTCCAAAATCAGATAGTTTCAGGATGAATTCTATCAACTATTTAAAGAAGAGTTAATATCTATTCTTCTCAAACTATACCAAAAAATAGAAGAGAAAGTAAAACTTCCAAGTTCATTCTATGAGGTCAGCATGACCCTGATACCAAAACCAAACAAAAACACTACAAAAAAAGGAAACTATAGGTCAATATCTCTGATAAACATAGATACCAAAAATCCTCAACAAAATACTAACAAACCAAATCCAACAATATATTAAAAAAATCAAGATCGAGTAGGATTTATTCCAGAATGCAAGTGTGGTTCAATATTTGCAAATCAATCAGTGTGATACATCACCTTAATAAGAGAAAGGATAAAAACCTTATGATCATTTCAACAGATGCAAAAAAAAAAAAAAAGGGCATTTGAAAAAATACATCTAAAAAAAGAAAAGAAAAAATACATCTATTTATGACTTAAAAAAAAAATCTCAACAAAGTGGGTTTAGGGGTAATACACCTGAACATAAAAGGCCACATATGAAAAACAGATAACATTATACTCAAAGATGAAAAGCTGAAACTTTCCCTCTAAGATCAGGAAGAAGACAAGGATGTTTTCTCTAACCACTTTTATTCAACACAATACTGGAAATCCTAACCACAGCAATCAGACAAGAAAAAGAAATAAAAGGCAATTCAAATTGGTAAAGAACAACTTACTATTTGCAGATGACATAATACTATATATAGAAAACCCTAAAGACTCCACCAAAAAACTATTCAAACTGATAAATGGTTCAGTGAAGTTGCAGGATACAAATAAGTATACAGATATCTGTTGCATTTCTATACAATAACAGTGAAGTAGCAGAAAAAGAAATTAACAATTCCATTTACAAATGCACCAAAAAGAATAAGATACCTAGGAATAAATCAACCAAGGAGGTGAAAGACCTGTACTCTGAAAACTCTAAAACACTGATGAAAAAGATAGAAGATGAGACAAATGGAAAGATACACTATGCTCATAGATTGGCAGAATTCATATTGTTAAAACGTCCATACTACCCAAAGCAATCTAGATTCAATGCAATTTCTATCAAAATACCAATAGCATTTTTCACAGAACTAGAATAATTGTATGTAAATCACATGCATGTAAAATATTTACAGTATATAAAATATACAAATTAAAAAATTTGTATGTAATTACAAAAAGACCTTGAATATCCAAACCAATCTTGAGAAAGAAGGACAAAGCTAGAGGTATCACAATCCCCAATTTCAAGATGTACCATAAAGCTATAATAATCAAGAAAATATGGTGCTGGCACAAAATTAGACACATAGATCAACAGAACAGGGCAGAAAGCCGAGCAATAAACCCACGCTTATATGCTCAGTTAATCTATGACAAAGAAGGCAAGAATATACAATGGGGAAAAGACAATCTATTCAACAAATGGTGCTGGGAAAACTGGACAGCTGCATGCAAAAGAATGAAACTGGACAACTTTCTCACGACAGACACAAAAATAAACTCAAATGGATTAAAGATCTAAATGTGAGGCCTGAAACCATAAAACTCCTAGAAGAAAACATAGGCAGTAATCCCTTTGCCATTGGCCTTAGCAATATATTTATCGATAGGTCTCCTCAGGTAAGGGAAACAAAAGCAAAAATAAACTATTGGTACTTCATCAAAATAAAATGCTTTTGCACAAAAAAGGAAACCATCAACAAAACAAAAAGCCTTGGAGAAGATATTTTTAAATGACATATCTGATAAGGGTTAATATCCAAAACATATAAAAAAGCTTACACATCTCAAAACTGAAAAAATTAATAATCCAATTAAAAATGGGCAGAGGGGGCACCTGAATAGCTCAGTCAGTTAAGCATCTGCCTTCAGCTCAGGACATGATCTCAGGGTCCTGGGATGGAGCCCTGCATCGGGTTCCCTGCTCAGCAGGGAAGCCTGCTTCTCCCTCTGCCGGTCCGCCTGCTTGTGCTCTCTCACTTGCACATGCTCTTTCTCGAATAAATAAATAAAATCTTTTAAAAAAATGGGCAGAGGACCTGAATAGACATTTTCCCAGAGAAGACATACAGATGGCCAACAGACACATGAAAAGATGCTCAACATCACTCATCATCAGGGAAATGAAATTAAAACCATGATGAGATATTACTTTATACCTGTCAGAATGGCTAGAACCAAAAAGACAAGAAATAACAAATGTTTGCAAGGCTGTAGAGAAAAAGGAACCCTCATGTACCATTGGTGGAAATGTAAATTGGTACAGCCAGTGTGGAAAACAGTATGGAGGTTCCTCAAAAAATTAAAAATAGAATTACCAGACAATCCAGTAATTCCACTACTAGGTATTTACTCAAGAAAAATGAAAACACTAATTTGAAAAGGTATACACACCCCTATGTTTACTGCAGCATTATTTACAATAACCAAGTTATGGGAGCAGCCCAAGTGTCATCAATAGATGAATGGATAAAGAACAAGTGGTATGTATATACAATGGAACATTACTTATCCATAAAAAGGAATGCAATCTTGCCATTTGTGTCAACATGGATGGACCCAGAGGGTATAATGCTAAGTGAAATAAGTCAAAGGCAAAGACAAATACCATATGATTTCACATATATGTGGAATCTAACAAACAAACAAATGTATAAACAAAGAGGAAACAGACACGTAAATACAGAGAACAAACTGGTGGTTACCAGAGGGGTGGTTGGTGGGGGAATGGGGGAAATAGGTGAAGGAGATTAAGAGGTACAAACTTCCAGGTATAAATAAATAAGTCATGGAGAGGAAAGTACAGCATAGGGAATATAGTCAGTAATAATGTCATAATACCATGTGGTGACAGATGGTGACTACACTTATTGTGGTGAGCATTGAGTAACACAGAATTGTTGAATCAGTATGATGTGTACCTGAAACTAATAAGACACTCTATGTTAACTATATTTCAATTAAAAAAAGAAATAATTGTGATCAAATAAATTAATAAAGCTATTGGTAAGTCTAAATACATATCAACTATAAAAATGACTAATTTGTAGAAGTTTAAGAGTAAGATGGAATTAAAAATATTAAATAATATGAAAAATAGTGGGAGAGGGCTATGAGAGTTATGCTCACATCTTTGTATCATTTAGGAGTAAGAGAGAGATTTTGATTAATATCAGACTTAGTTAATTGGATGTCAAAATTTAACTGTAACTATTAAAAAGAATAGAAATAGAGTGTTTAACTTCTCAATTGGTAGAAGGAGACTATGGAAATGAGAAAACTTAAATATTAAAGAAGAAGGCAGAAAAGGAAAAAATATACATGTAAAAAAATTTCATAATATACTTAAAACAAAATGAGAAAAAATCCAAATAGATCAAGAATCACAATAAACGCAAATAGATTTCTTTAATAAAATAGTATCTGCATGTTGTTAAAATCTAGCTAATACTGCCAAAAAGCAAATCAAATCTCCTTTATAAATGAATGGAAAAAGATATGCAAACCAAATACTAACCAAAAGAAATCTTAGGTAGGTTTATTAATATTAGACCATACTTTAGCATGACTGATCAAGAAAATGAGAGAAGGTACACACATGCGTGCATATACACACATGCACACAAATTATGGATAAGGAAGACAACAAAACCAGAGAGAGATTTAGGTTTTCAGAAATCTAAGAAAATGTTATGATAAGCTTTCTGCTGAAGAAAGCAGAAATTTGAAAATTCAGGGAAAACTGGTGAACTTATAAATATAAAATTACCCCAGTGACTGAAGAACTATATACAAAGGCTGATAGGCCAATAAAACATTCATGAGCCTGAATCAATAGTACACACATCCACTCTCCCTCCCACTTACCTTCACACTCAATCCATCCCTCTCTTTCTCCTCCACCAAATAGTTTTATGGGCAAGTTTGAATGAATAGTTTCAGAGAACAGAAAAAGAGAAAAGCATCCTACTCATTTTAAGAGGGCAGTATGATTTTGATATGAAAACTACAACATGACCAAAAATTAAAAATATAGCTCAATCTCACTTAAAAGATTTTAGCCCAAACTCACTAAATACTAAAAAAAAAAATATGAGTTAATCAGTATTAAAATTAACTCAAGAACACCTAAAATTTATTCAAGATGTCAATGATGTCATCAGAAAGTCTACTTAATCACACTTTTCTCTTATGAGAAAACCAGATTATTTTAATAGATGCAAAAAAACCATTCCACACAAACTTTCTTAACTAGATTAATCTCCAGTATCATACTTAATGGTGAACTGTAGCAAAGAATTAATACCTCAACTCCACTGGAAACTTCTGCAATAGGGAAAAAAGACAAACTCATAGAAAATTGGACAAATGGATATAGACATCACAAAAGAAATTTTGAATAGCTTATAAAAATAAATTCACACACAAAAAAATAAAAAATAAATTCACAACCATGTAGTAAAGAAGGAAATGTAATTGAGACAATGAGAATTAGTTCACACCCATCAGTTTAAGTAAGAATCCCAAAGTTTGAAAATAATATCTCATTTGGCAAGAAGAAACTGGAACTTTATACTAGCTTGAGAATATAAACTGGCACAGCCACTTTGGAATATATTTTTCAATATCTAGTAAAACTGAAGTTGTTTACTATTGTTTAGAAATTTTATTTCTTCGTAAATAACCTAGGGGAAACCTGGTTTTATATATAAATGAGATGATTATTATAGCATCATTTGAAAGGGTGAACATTCAAAACTGGAATGTCTCTCAGTAAAGGAACACATGAACAAATTGTGGTATGTTCATATGATGGAATATCTACAACATGCAATTATATTGACTAAACTAGACTTATATGCATTAACATAGATAGAATATGAAAACACAGCTTTGAAAAAATATATTACAGGATAATAAGATGCCATTTATAAAAAAATGTAAAATACCGTGTTTGTAACAAATGTGAATTTGTAGTTAAGTATAAAATATACACTAAATGGATACATTCCTGTATCCATATTACAATTTGCTGCTGGGAGGGAGAATGAGATTGAGACTGAGGAGTGGAATGAAGGGGACTTCATCTGTATCTGCAACAAATGGAAAATCACTACTTCACTAAATGTGGAACATAGGAGAGGGAGGCAAAGAATCACCCATGACCTTCCCACCTTTTAACACAAGTGAGGTCTTAGTATTTTAGTATTCTTCCTGATTTTTTCCATTTATAGGTATATTAGTATACTTGCTGTTACAGACAATGAAGAGGTTGGAGTTCTCTCTTTTCTTGTCCCCCCCTTTCCCATTTATTATTACAAGCACATTCCACCCAATTGTTTTCCCTCATTTGACCAGCTTGAGTATTTTCAGATTTTTTTAAAAATCATATTCTCTAAAGATGTATGAATAGTTCATTTTGCTGAAAAGGAAAAATTATGAACTCTAATGCATCAGTAGTTTCTCCCCTATTTTGTTTCCCTTCCCTATCATAAAGTAATCGAGAGAAACTTCCTTAAATTATAGACTATGCCATGTATCTCATGCTCCAATGACCTAACAATCTCATCAGGTCTATGGTAAATTAACTTTAGTAATAAGAAACAATTTGTGGAAAAATTGAAAGAAGATGTCTAATCAATTTCTTGGACAATTTTTGTCAGAAATGAATAAGTATCTGACTTTAGATGATCAAAAAGAATTTCAACTGAATATTAAAAAAAAGCATCTTTCAGATCAATCGTCTTTACAAAGGGACAGTCCCAGGATTAATGTTAAAAATGAAAAAAGATATTGTAGATGTATTTAAACCTCCTTTTTTACTACATGAAAATACTTTTTATCCTTTTCCTGGTCCATTAAAACCAGATCTGAAATCTGCCTTGATTTAATACCAGTGTGGGTCAATATAAAGAACTTGGATTGCAGGGAAGAAATAACAATGATTTAAATAAATCTATGTATCAATTTTTTTGTTTTCACATTTATTAAAATATCTGTCTACAGTCTGTCTCCAGAACTATAGACATTATTGGGAGGCAGCACAGAATTATAGACAAACTTGGAACTTGGGATCAGACAGATATAAACTTGAATCTTAGCTCTTCTACTTTCTAATTATAAAGTACTGAATAAATACCTTAATCTCAGTTTCCTACTTTATAAAATAGTAATAATAAAATCTACTTTAAAGGTGTATTGTTGATATTGAATGAAATATTTGCTTTCTGCACATAGGCATTCCAATAAAGTGTGCTAGTAATATTATTATATTGGAAGACAGAAATTATAATATTAAAAAAATAAGTTTTGATATACATCTGACGGGTGACAATGATCCCTTTCAGAGACCTTGGAGGGTGGGTACTATCTTCGTGCTCTCCCTCTGCTGTGCTCCAGGCATGCAAGTATCTCTCAGAGGGGAGCTCTTACACACATCTGGTTTTTAGTCTAGTGCCATGGTTTTTGTGGCTGCTATCCAGAAAATGCCCCTTGATCACCTGATTCTGGTGGCCAGGGGAGCTTATGTTCCTGTGTCCCACAGGACTGTAACAATTGGAAAGACAGTTCTTGGCCTGCTGTTATCCCTAGGGCATTGCATAAACATCAGACTGAAACACAACCCCAGTTATTCTATTAAAGAGGCCCATTTGCTTATCCTGCAGTTTTGGCCTGAGGGCCAGGCTTCAGGTGTGCCACACATCTAGAGGCCTATGGAGGGGCTCTCAGGGGACATAGGCCAGTGGCCACCATCTTTGTACTCTCTCTCTGCCTCGCTACTACTCACAGGCATCTCCCAGAAAGGAGCCCATACATTCATCTGGAGCCCTGATTGTTCTGTCACCCAGGGGACACCTCCAGATTGCCTAGCTCTGGTAGCCAGAGGGGCTTATGTTTGCAGTCACACAAGACTGTAGATATTTGAATACTCTAAAAGCTGCTGCCAGAGGGTCTGGCTCCTAATCAGCCTGAGTCTGGGTGCTGACTGAGGTCCTCTCCTTTGGGACACTGACAGGTCTTGGCATAGCCTCACTACTGGGGAGCTATTAACAATATAATAGGCTGCTTGGATGATCAGAAAAGTTTGAGAACATCAGATGCTAGGGCAGGGTTGAATGATAAGGTTTATCTCCTACACAAGGCCACTCCTTCAAGACTGGGAGAGGTGGCCATTTCATCTACTATATAGAAACCAACACAGAGAGTCAAGCAAAATGAAGAAACAGAGGAATATGTTCTGAAGAAAAAAAAAACTCACAAGAGAAAACCATGGGAAAAAAACCTTAATAGAATAGAGATAATCTAACTAATAAAGAGTTCAAAGTAATGGTCATCAAGATGCTTACTGAACTTAGGAGAAGAATGGATGAACACAGTAAGAACTTAAAGAGAAAATATAAATAGTACCAGTGGAAGTCACAAAGCTGAAGAACACAAGAACTGAGCTGAAAAGTACACTAAAGGGATTCAATAGCAGAGCAGATGAAGCAGGACAAAGGATCAGTGACCTCAAAGACTAGACACTGGAACTTATTCAATCAGAGCAGTAAAAAGAAAAAAGAATGAAAAAGAGTGAAGAAAGCTTAAAGGACTTGTAGGACAACATCAAGCTGACTAATGTACACATTATAGGGGTCCCAGGAGAAAAGAGAGAAAGGGTCAAAAAAATTTCTTTAACCTGGAGGGAAAAAAAAAACACATGTAGATCTAGGAAGACCAGAGAGTTCCAAATGAAATAAACCCAAGGAGACTCACACAAAGGCACATTATAATTAATATGTTGAAAATTAAAGAGAATGCTGCAAGCAGCAAGAAAAAAACAACTTGTTACATACAAAGGGAACACACCTAAAACTATGCGATCTCTTCAGTAGAAACTTTGTAGACCAGAACAGAACGACATGATTTATTCCAAGTGCTGGAAGAAAAAAACTTCAACCAAGAATATTCCACCTGGCAAAGTTGATGTTAAGAACTGAAGGGGAGATAGAGTTTTCCAAACCAGCAAAAGGTAAAAGAGTTCATCACCACCTAACCAACTTTACCAAAAATGTTAAAGGAACTTCTTTATATGAAAAGAAAGGGCACTAATTAGTAACAAGAAAATTTATAAAAGTATAGGTAAAGGTAAGTATATGGTAAAGGTAAATATATAATAAGGTAGTAGATTAATCACATAAAGCCAATATGAATGTTAAAAAAAACAGTAGTAATAGTAATAATAACTGTAATTGTAATAATTAGTTAAGAGATATACAACATAAAAAAGATGTAAAATGTGACATCGAAAACATAAAACATGGGGATAGAGTAAAAACGTAGAGCTTTAGAATGTGTTCGAACTTAAGGTATCAACTTAAGATAGACTGTTATAAATCTAAATTGTTATTTGTAAGCCTCATGGTAACCACAAAGCAAAAACCTATTGTATATACACAAAAGATAATGAAGAAGAAATCTAAGCATACCACTAAAGAAAGTCATCAAACCACAAATGGAAAGAGAAAGAGGAAAATAAAGGAAAAGGGGAAACTATAGAACACCGACAAAACAATTAACAGAATGGCAAGAAATATGTATCAATAATTACTTAAATGTAAATGGATGAAATTCTCTAATCAAAAGACATAGAGTGGCTGAATGAATGAGAAAACAAGACCCACCTATATGCTACCTACAAGAGACTAATCTTTAGATTTAAGGACACACAGACTGAAAGTGAAGGGTTGGAGAAAGATACTCCATGCAAATGAAAACCAAAAGAAAGCTGGGGTAGCTATACCTATATCAGACAAAATAGACTTTAAAACAAAGATTGTAATAAGAGACAAAGAAAGCATTACATAATGATAAAGGGGCCAATCCAATAAGAGGATACAACATTTGTAAATATTTATGTGCCCAACACAGGAACACCTTAATATATATATAACAAATATTAACAGACCTAAAGGGAGAAACAGACAGTAATACAATAATAGTAGGGGACTTTGATATCCCACTTCCACCAATGGATAGATCATTCAAACAGAAAATCAATAAGGAAACATTGGCCTTAAATGACACATTAGACCAGATGGACTTAACTGATATATAAGAACATTCCACTCAACAGCAGCAGAATATACATTTTTCTCAAGTGTGACTAGAACATTCTCCAGGATAGATCATATGTTAAGCCACAAAACAAGTCTTAACAAATTAAAGAATACTGAAATCATTATTGAGCATCTTTTCTGACCACAATGGTATAAAACTAGAAATTATAAAAAGAAAATTGGAAAGTTCACAAATATATTTTTATAGAGATTAAACAACATGTTACTGGTCAAAGATGAAAAGAGAAATAAAAAAATACCTTGAGAGAAATGAAAATGGGAATACAACATAAACTTATGGGATGCAGCAAAAGCAGTTCTAAGAGCAAAGTTCATAGAGATAAATGCCTACCTCAAGAAACAAGAAAAATCTCAGACGAACAACCTAACATTACCCCCCAAGGAATTAGAAAAAGAAGAACGAATGAAGCTCAAAGTTAGGAGAAGGAAGGAAATTACAAAGATTGAAGAGGAAATAAATGAAACGAAAAGACAACAGAAAAGATCAATGAATATGAGCTGATTCTCTGAAAAGATAAATTTTGCACAGTGAAGAAAACCATCAACAAAATAAAAAAGCAACCTACTGAATGGGAGAGAATATTTGCAAATTAGATATATGATAAGGGATCAACATCCAAAATAAAGAACTTCTACAACTCAATAGCAAAAACTCCCAAACAATCCAATTGAGAAATGGGCAGGATATCTGAATAGACTTTTTTTTTTTTCCAGAGAAGACATGGAGATGGCCAATAGGTACTTAAAAGATGTTTAACATCACTAATCAGAGAAATGCAAATCAGAACCACAGTATTACCTCATACCTCTTAGAATGGCTATTATCAAAAGAGAAAAAATAAAAAATGTTAATGTGATGTGGAGAAAAGGGAACTCTTGTGAGCTGTTACATGAGAATGTAAATTGGTGCAGTCATTACAGAAAACAAAATGGAGTTTCCACAATAAATTAAAAATAGAACAACCATATGATCCAGCAATTCCACTTCTGAGTTTTTATCTGAAGTCTACAAAAATGTTAACTCAAAAAGATATATGAGCACCCTCATGCTCATTGTACCATTATTTACAATAGCAAAGATAGGGAAGCAATCTAAACGTCCACTGATGGATGGTTAAGGAAATGTGGTACATATATACAATGAATACACACACAGAGAGAGCCATAAAAAAAAAAAGAAATCTTGCCATTTGTGACAATATGGAAGGACCTTGAGAACATTATGCTAGGTAAAATAAGCAGACAGAGAAAGACAAATACCATATGATCTCACTTACATGTGTCATCTAAAAAAAAGAAAAGAAAGCAAGCTTCGAACTCATAGATACAGAGAACAGAATGATGGTTGACAAAGGTGCAGGGTGGAGTTTGGATAAATGGGTGAAGGTTGGTGATCAAAGGTACATACTTCCAGTTATAAAATAAATCATGGGGATATAATGTACATCATGTTGATTACAGTTAATAATACTGTATTGCATATCTGAAAGTTGCTACCATATATAGAGCTTAGAAGATCTCATCACAAGAAAAAAATTGTAACTATGTACGGTGACAGACGTTAATAAACTTATTGTGACCATTTTACAATATAGACACAAATAATGAATCATTATGATGTACACCTGAAAATTATATAATATTATATGTCAATTATACCCAACTGAAAAAGATTTTTTTGAAGTTTGCATTTTGGAAAGTTCTTTTTATTACTGACATAGCATCAACTTTCTCTATTTTCTGACTTTCTCATAGAAAACCTCTAATAACTTAAGTATTACATTGTTTCTTAATGATATCTTCAACATTATGTATGTTCAAGAAGAAACAACAGCTCTGTAAATGCAGGGTTAGTATGACAGATAATTTACAAAAGAAATTTTTCTCATTGTGTTTGAATTCTTGGAATTCTATCTTCAAAATCAGTTTTTGAACAGAGGGGTCTCTCTTTGAATCATGGACTTGTGACTTCCTCTAATGGTTGTTTCTACTTGCCATGTCAACCCCTAGACCACAGCTGTCTTTTGGAAAATAATTTAGTCAACCTCTGTGTGAAGCTGTACATTCTAGAGAAGTGGCTCACACAGCTCATTCTAACACCCGTTCACTTGGTCGAACAGTGAAACAGTCCATCACAGAATTAGCTACAATTGTTGAGTGTTTGCCATGTGTTAGGCACTGTACTTAAGATTCATCACGTCCATCTCTTACTGACTGTGTGGGTCTCAGGCAGTCATTTAAGATCCCAGAGCCTTAATTTCTTTACTGGCTCACTGTGGCCATTTAGTGTAGGAATAACTCAGTTAACATGTGGTCAATGCCTGACAAATACATATTCTCTCTCATCTTCTCCTGTTCCACACGACAAGAGGGTAAGTTGAAAATTTTCAGGGCAAGAAGGCCCTGGAAAATCTAAAGAAGAGCTTACGTTAGGTGGAAAAACTGAGACTTGAACAGCAAAACCTGTTAGGTGCACTTTTGTATTTATTTTATTAGGGAGGTAAAGCAAAGTTGAAAACCCAGCTTCTTTCACTTCTCCTTTCAGTGGGCCACCCATTTTGGAGATAAGAACAGGGGTAGCTTAGCCAGGAGTGGCTCTGTGTGACATTCCACAGGTGCCTGGTGACAAAGAAGTATAAAACCGTCTGATTTCTCAATTACCCAATGTCCCAAACTGGGCAAGTTCCATCTCCAATAAATAACTTTCGGTAAGACTGCTCTTCCCACAGGGCTTCACCTTAAGAACTCCTCCTCTTGAGTGAAGTGACTGGTGATGAGACTTTTAAAAAAGACTAGGACTAGATGCTACAATGGATCTCGGAATGCATTTATGCCAGGTTCACAAAAATACGTGATACATTTTCAAGGACACTCTTCTTTCACAAGCTATTGAAACTCTGTCTTCTACGTTTCCTCTTCTACTACTTCTGCTACTCCATGCTCCTGCCACCACCTCAACCACTTCCTTCATTTCAACAGAACACACACACACGGGTTTGTGCGTATATATCTCTGTATATGATACATGTGGTTTAAATGTGTATATATACATATGTGTGTATATACAGATACATATGTATGCATATGGATGTGTGTGTATATGTGTGTAAGCTCAACCTTACTAGTACATGTTTCATGACCTTACTAATTCTCCTTTGATTTCAACAACAACAGCAACAAACAACAAATACGATGCCTCCAACATCACTTTGGACAGTAGGTATTTCTTTGTTTTTAATCTATGAATATATACCTCCATTCTTCCTATAAAGGGCCACAAAACTATGATGACTCTGGTAATTAATTTTATGTGTTAACTTGACTGGCCACAGGATGTGCAAATTAAATCTTATTTCTTTCCTTTTTTTTAAAAAAAGCTTATTTATTTATTTGAGAGAGCAAGTGAGCATGCACAAGTGGGGGGGGGCAGATGGAGAAGAAGAGAGAGAGAATCCTGAAGCAGACTCCCTGCTGAGCGCAGAGCCCAATGTTGGGCTCGATCTCCCGACCCTGAGCTCAATCAAGAGTTGGCTGCCCAACAAACTGAACCACCCAGGTGCCCTTAGGCTTGACTTTATTAAAGCACTCTGACTTCTAATGCCACCACTAAAACAGATTCTTACTTAACCACTGGCAACTTCTGTAGCCTAAAACAAAATAACCTTAAGCCCTCATTTTCATTAGTAAGGTCAACTTGTAAAATATCAGCTTTTCAAAGTTCAGGGTGTCTCTTTGAGGTGGCCATAATATCCAACCCCACCTGTTTCACAGAAAGGTAGAGTAGGTTATCCTCAGAACTAGAGGCAGGCTTTCAGTAGGAACCCTGTCTGCTGACTCCAGCCCTTCTGTAGCATTAGACCTTGTTACAGACAAACCCCGCTCCTACCAACAAAC
Source organism: Callorhinus ursinus (assembly GCF_003265705.2). Taxonomy (NCBI): domain Eukaryota; kingdom Metazoa; phylum Chordata; class Mammalia; order Carnivora; family Otariidae; genus Callorhinus; species Callorhinus ursinus. The sequence goes on along the minus strand of NW_027397071.1, from coordinate 56,223,052 downwards.
AGCAAAGAGCTGCCATTTATCAAGTGTTGACAACACTGCCCGACACTCTGTGGAATTACAGATATTCATCTCAATCCTCACAGCGATCCTAGGAGGTAGGATTTATTGATTTCACCATCTCCCATGTGAGGAAATGGGATGCCCAGAGATATTAAATTACTTTTCTAAGATCACACAGCTCATGTGTAGAGCTCAAAATAGGAATCTGAGGTCATTTAACCCAAAGTCTATGCTCTTAAACCTTTATAATGTACTCCCTGGATCTTCTAATTTTCAAGGGTTGCAAAAGCATTCCATTTAAGCAAACTTCAATTATGTAGCTGGTAAGAGGTGGTAGATCCTCTACCTGCTTTCAAAGAATTTATAATTTAAACAGGAAGGTGGGGAACACCCAGGAATCTGGGAAATAATAAAAACAGGCTGTATATAATCATATACAGTTAAGTATATGTACCATCTAAGTCCATACTATAATTCAGCCAACACTTAATGAACTATTCCATGCTGCACTGCCCCCCTCACACCCCAATACTATCCATTCTAAACATGTCAGATTACGGTTCCTGAACACACCAGGATGCTTTCTGCTGCTGTATTTCCTTGTATGTGGCTCTCCTGATTGTCAGATCCTTACCACCAATGGACTCTTCACAAACTCCGACTTTTTCTTTTAAATACAAATTGTCATTCTCTTTGCTCCTTCTATAATCTATTCTCTACAAAGTGGTCAGAATGATCTTTTATTTATTTTTTTAAATTTTATTATGTTAGTCACCATACACTACATCATTAGTTTTTGATGTGGTGTTCCACGATCCATTGTTTTCATATAACACCCAGTGCTCCATGCAGTACGTGCCCTCCTTAATACCCATCACTGGGCTAAGGGGAACCCTCTTACACTGTTGGTGGGAATGCAAGTTGGTACAGCCACTTTGGAAAACAGTGTGGAGGTTCCTCAAAAAGTTCAAAATAGAGCTACCCTATGACTCAGCCAATTGCACTCCTGGGTGTTTACCCCAAAGACATAGATGTAGTGAAAAGAAGGGCCATATGCACCCCAATGTTCATAGCAGCAATGTCCGCAATAGCCAAACTGTGGAAAGAGCCGAGATGCTCTTCAACAGATGAATGGATAAAGACGATGTGGTCCATATATACAATGGAATATTACTCAGCCATCAGAAAGGATGAATACCCAACTTTTACATCAACATGGATGGGACTGCAGAATGATCTTTTAAAAAGAGGATTTGAACCTTATCACAGTCCTGCTTAAGACTCTTCTGAGGCTTCTTAGTATTCCTTTTTTTTTTTTTTTTTTTTAAAAGCAGGCTCCATGCCCAGCATGGAACCCAATGCAGGACTCCATCTCATGACCCAGAGATCAAGACCTGAGCTGAGATCAAGAATCGGATGCTTAACTGACTGGCCACCCAGGCTCCCCCTTCCTATGATTCTTAATGAAAAATAGCAACAACGACAAAACCATCAAGTGCCTCCCCTTTATTATCTCACTTCCAGCCATCTCTCCAAACTCCTGTCAACCGTTCTCCTCCTCCCCCAGGACACTCTGACCGCACTGGCCTCCTCTCTCTCTTGCAAGGATGCCACGCTCTCTCCCACCTCAAGGACTTTGCAAACGCTGTTCCTGCCACCTGGAATGCCTCTGTACGGCCAGCTCTTTCTCAACCATCAGGTCTCCCCTTATAGGTTGCCTTCAAGAAAGTCCTTCTTCTACTTCCTTTTCCAAATAGCCCACTTCCCCACCATCTCTAACTATGTAACCTTTTGCTTTATACAATTCTTAGTAGTTGTCCTCATCTTTTAAATCATTTCATTACTTTTTATTACTTTAACTTTTTCTCTTTTGCTCTGCGATCTTGTAGATTACTCACTGCTGGGTCCCTCATGACAAATACAATGCCTGGCACATTATAGGCTCCCGGTTGTCTGGATCCTCCTCTGATGCTCACAGTGATACTAAAAACTCCTACACAGACAGACAGATGATGTCCCATCATGAACATTTTCACTGAGCTCCTCCTCTGTGCCAAGCCCTGTTCTAGAATATAAAAGCAAATAATAGACAAGGTCCTTGAACTCAAGACTCTCATGGTGTAGAATAACAAAGAAAATAAACCAGAATAATTATTTTTTGAAGCCTTAGTAAGTACTAACAGAAGAATTAAGCAGGTCTCTGCATGGAACAGATGGTACCTTGGGACAGGAGACACAGGTGTGGTCGGGGACGTGGACATGTAAGCATTTATCATTGCCTTACATTTTATCATTATTTGCTTCTCTGTCCTTTTCCCCAACTAAAAGGTATATTCACAAGGGCAAAGACTGTGTTTTCTGTTGCATTATCAGCATCCAGAACCATGTCTGGCACATAGCTGGGGCTCAATAAACATTCACTGACTAACTGACGGACTGAACGAATCCTGCACAATGAAAAGAAGCCATCAGCTAAAGATCTGGGAGGAGATCACCCTGCACACAGGAAGAAGCAAACATCTGTGCTTGGTAAGAACATGCTTGCTATGTTTGAGGAGAGGCCAAAAGGCCAGTCAAGGGGCTGAAGACAGTGAGCAAGGGAGAGAGTAGAGAGTAGCCAGAACATGGAGGGCCTTCTTGGCCCTGGTAAGGAGTTTGGGGTTTCTGAATTTTATTTTAAATGTAAAATGGAAGCGAAGTGCTCAGTGATTAGTTTGAGTAAATAACTACTGAATGGGACATGAGAGGGGAGTGCTTCCAAGATGGCTAAAATAATAAGAACAAGCTTCCTGGCAGTGTCACTTGGAGCTGAATGCTAGACTAAGAAGGAGCAGAGGACAGAGAAGCTTTCGTGTGAGTCCGCGTCTTACCATGGCAAGAGCCCTTCCTTGATACGCAAGGGCAAACAAGGGCTCAGATTGCTCTAATTATTTGGCTTTGTTTAATATTAGAAGGACAGGATACTGGACATGCAGATCAATGCAAAATATACAGATGAGAGACCCTAGGAATGCTTTCTTTATTTATATAAAAGTTCATGGAAGGTGGTATCATTTTATCTGTCTATCCTTCTCCCTCAATTTGTCACTCAATTGGTCCATCCCTTACTCAGTCATTAAATAATTATTACTTGTGCATCTACTTCCCGGTGGTGAGAAAGGTGAGAAAGACAATCATGGAATTTGGGATCTAACAGATAACCTTCAAAAATCTCTCATGTTGGGAAAATTCTTTTTTTTTTTTCCACATTGGGAAAATTCTGAGACAGGATAGTGTAGTTGAAAATCCTTATAAACATCCACTCCTGAGTTCACATCCCAGATTAGCTCTGTATTATCTTATACTTTAGGGCAAGTCATGAAAAATCTCTAAGCCCTCAGTTTTTTGCTTTCCAAAGATGATCATGGGGCCACCATGAGTCCGACAGGTGTAAAGGGCTAAGCAATGCCCAGCACGTGGTCATACTCAAAGATTAGTTTCCATTCAACCTTTCTGAATAAACCTATGTACAAAAATAGGCTCCAAGTCTGCAACTTTATTGCCTGATTTCTTCCTAAGTCATGAATTTTTCCAGCTTGTCATCTGAATGCCACTAAAGAGAAAAGGTGAGACTTGGCACCAAACACTGATACTTTAGCTCCACCCTGGCCAGGCTCCCTCACTCAGACCTTTCTGCAGACAGAAAAAGAAATCCTAAGGCAGGAGAGGTATTCAAGAACACCTGCCTGGGGAATGTCTAGGCTCAATTTGTAGAGCAGGCCATGCATCTGTTAAACCTTGCCCTCTTTGTAGGTAAAGATCCAACATGAATCCTCAGGAAGGCAGTCTGCAGCAGTGGTTGAGAGGTGATGCTCTGGAGCCCTGTTGACCAGGTCAAACTGGTCAAACTGCAAGGGTGATGATCCAGCTGCATCACCTTGGATTCCTTAACCTGACTCTGTGGTCAGAGTCTGCTAACCACCAACTTCATGGGGTGGTTTTGGTTGGGAGTTTTAAAATGAGAGATTGGACATTAAGTATGGAGAACAAGCCTTTGTCTACGGTAAGTGTTCAATAAAGAGAATCTATAGGTGAATTTCTTTTTAAAGGAGGAATACTTGAAAATACGAAAGAAGACCCCCAAATAAAGATTGTTCTTGCCGACACTGCCCTTAGAAAAATAGGCCAAACAGTGGCCTTGTTGTGTTTCTGAAACCCAATTAAAAAGGGATAATAATTCATTGAAGTGGCTTGAGCTGAAGCCACCTGAGTATTCTGGGTCTAAAACTTATAAGGCACAGGGTTAAAAAATTCCCCTGTCTGCATTCTTGCCCCATGGTGATTCAATTTAGCGCACTGGGATGTGAGGGCCCACCTTCACTTCCCAGATACCATCATGAGGAACCTGATTTGCTGTTGGTCAGTCAGAGCAGGTCTCTACCAGTCTTGACTACCTGAAATGCAGCCATTTACAAAAGAACACTAGTTCCAAACAACTTAAAAACTAGTCCTAAGAGGTTCTGGTCTTACATGCACATGTAAGACATGCTTGTTTTAAGTAAAAAATCCCAAACAGCTTTCAGGAAGGGTCAGTATTGTACTGAGCACTGATGATGTGCCAAGGACTCCACACATGCTGATGCCAACAATGATGCAAACAGCAAATCACCTGGAAATGGTCTTATATTCCTCCCTTGCCCACCTGTCTCATTCTTCACAGCTGATCTCACAATCACTCCTTTTCCTCCAAAATACATCTTGAGGCCCTTTTTAAAAAAAAATCCCTATTTCTACCATCTTGTCCATATCAAGTGATTAAATCTCCTTGTGCCTCAGTTTCCTCATCTATAAAATTGGAATATCATCTACCTCAGGATTGTCATAAATGGAGTCATATATTTAAAGTGCTTAGAACACCACCAATATGAATGCCGATTGTTCTATTTATTGTTACTGTTTTGTTGTTGCAATGGCTTCTGAAGCTGTTTCTACCTGTTTTCACACTAAGTCTATTATTTATGTAGCCTCCAAAGTGATCTTTACAAAATACATGTCAGCTCATGTCACTTCCTGGTTTAAAACTCCTCTGGTTTCCCAACATATTTAGAGAGCAGCGTCCAAATTCACTCTACAGCTCTCAAGACAACCACCATTCCACCAGCACACTGTGCTTTAGCTCTTGCCCCCCTCCTTCCTCCCAACGTGCAGACACAAGTCTCCCCGAGACACTGCTCCAGCCATTCCCTCTCCTGGAATGTCCATCTCCTAGACCTCTCATGACTGGGTCCCCATCATGCAGGTCTCAACCCAAATGTCACCACCTCAGGCCTTTCCTGATCATCCTACACATCCTTTATGCCACTCCCCATCCCCAGTTACTATCTGAATGCTCTTTGAAACATTCTCTTTGTAGCACTTACCACTATTCAAATAAAGATTACAGATGCATTTTGCTTTACCACAGTGTTGTTGTTCTATCAATATTTTACTTGAATACCTTGGGTAAGGCATTTCTTCCCATTTTCACAGGATCTCTCCTTCACTGTTGTCTAACACAGGTTCTAGACATAGTCACATAATCTGCCCAGCCCTAGGAGGAGTTTGTGTTTGTGATATTTCTTCTACCCCCTACTCGGCAGGGGGTAGAAATATCACAAACACAAATACAAAAATGTGTTCCAAAATATTAGGTTGAAAGAGATCATCCGGAAGACTCAAAATAGGCTTACAGTATCTTTTAAAGACTATCATTAAGATGAAATACAAAATTTAAAACTTCAGGAGAGAAAATGGTGGACTCCTGAGACCTACCCATGGAGCCTCGTCTGAGAAACACTATACTATATGAATCTTCTCTCCTGAAATAGGCAGGCTCTCCCTTCCTTAATATCTGAGTCAGAGATTTCCTGAGTCAGGACTACCCTCTGACACTTCTTAATGGGAGAAAAGCCATATTTATAGCTAATGAATAAAATATTAGCCGACTCTCCTAAGTACTGACAGAGACCTAGCGTTAATTGCTGCCCCGGGACTAACCTGCTTTGCTCATACAAATAGGGGCTGCTTATTCAAGAGGGATGCCAGCCAACTTGGTTTGCATGAAAGAGTGATGACAGAGAATAATCTCCAAAGAGTCATTGCACTCTTGGGAACTAATGAGATATTTATTCCAGATATAACAAGGGATGGAGAGGCCAAGGGTTGAGGACACCAAAACTCATTGAGCATCTTCTGTATACTCCATGCTTTATGCAATTTATCTCATTTAGTCTTCATGACAATCAATGAAGTACTATTGTGTCCACTTCACAGATGTATATATCAAAGCTCTGAGCTGTCGTAGGTGTAAAGGAGGGGTCTGACTCTATGGGAATCTGACTCCAGACTTGTACTCGTTGCAGGACACAATGCAGGATGTGAAGGTTCAAAAGTGAAAGTAGCTACTGTAAATGCACTGAATTTCTAACAAGATGATTAAAAACATATATCTATAAAAATATGGGTAAAACATAGACTCCTATTTTGGGAATAATGGTTGAAAGTGATGAAAGTTTTACTTAACAGAATGTAGTCCTTAGATGTTTTAAGAACTGTCAGGTAAGGGAGGGGTAAAGACCCTGTCTATTCTACCAATGAGCAGATCTTGGACAGATGGCTGGGAATCTGGGGTAGGGATGTCAGTTTTTGGTCCCAGCTCACCTTGGACTTTTGAATAAATAAAACAAATGTGTGTGTGCACATATGTGTGCATGCATGTAAGATACTTCAGCCTACTCTATACTCTGCTATGTTCTCAATGTATATGAGAGGGTCTGGCATATAGTAGACAGTCAAATATATGTTGAATGTGCAACTGAGGAATTGTTGAACACTACATCTGAAACTAATGATATACTATATGTTGGCTAATTGAATTTAAATAAAAAAAATACGTTAAATGAATAAAATCTGCCCCAACAAGAAAAACATATTACTTGTTTAAGTTAACTCATCACTGAAAGCTACGATCCCAACTCCTCAGCATGGCACCTAATTAACTTTAGGATCCAACCTTATCTCCTATTCTTCAGGGAATGAACTCCTCCTCAAAGGACTTTTGAAGAGATTAAGGTTCTGAGCATGGATTCCTGCCTTTGGAGGGGGTTATATGATAGCTAAGCAAGCTTTATGGAACACTCTCTAGATGCTCGGTACTGCACTCAACACTTTACAATTATTGTTGCATTTAACATCACCACAACTATATGAGTTAGGTCTTATCAGCTTCCCATTTTACATAAGTAGAAAGTAAGGTTTGCAGAGGTTAAGGCATTTGTCCAAGGTTATGTAGGTGTTAAGTGGTAGCGCTCAGATTAAAAACCCCAGATTTGTTAATAATTGCCAGGTCCCCTTCCAGTAATGAGACCCAATATATTCTGTTCCTAATCTAGTATCTGTACTGAAGATTAATACCATGACCACAGGAGATGTTCTTTCCAAACAAGCACTGGTTTCCATGGAAATTGTATCTAAGGCTGCTCAGCATCATGGCATTTACTTGTTTAAACTCATCACTGCAAGCTATGGTCCTAAATCCTCAGCATGGCATGTAATTAACATTAGGATCCAACCTTGTCTCTTATTCTTCCACATCAGAATACTTTGTGTCTGTTCATCCTCCACTTTATTACTACTGCCTTGTTTTCAGTCATGTTCTATCTCTATACTGAACATCCATTGGTCTATCCATCATCCATTAACCAATGATAAGTCAGGAATGTGGTCATTTCTGGGAACAATGCCCTGCCTTCACCTACTGTACAGTTTCACAAAAGGGAATAAGTAAACCTACTAATTCTGACCCATCATGCAGGAGACATCTGAAGATCTTTCCTCCTCCATGAAGCCTCCCCTAAGTATCCCAGGTCCCTCTTTGTCTGTTTTGCTTTGTACTCTGACAACACTATGGTCCATATCATAACTGAGGTACAACAAACCTCATTTCTGATGATGGTTAGGTTCTAAAGCCAGTGTGAAAGGACACAACAGTCCAATTGCCCTCCCGAATCCCTTAGGAAGAAGCTGTTACATTGGAGACTTGCCACTGTTTCCCAGTACTTGCCCATCAAGCAAGCTTGTCCTCCATGTGGAAACAGACTGCTGTCTTTGATTAAAGGGCCAGAGAAGAAGTCAGCTTAGTTCAGAGCCAAACTGTAGGAAGAATATCTATCTAGTTATACACTACAATCACAGCACACATACAGTCACGCTGAGATGCTCACAGAATGCGAGTCCTGAGGGAGCCAAGACTGGCTCAGAGCACAGCAGAATTACATTGTCCCCTCAAACTGTCACACTGAGGGGCCCATGTTCATCGAGTAAGCAGGGCAAATCATTGCCTTAGCTGTCTGAATTTTCTCTTTCGCATAAATGCACATAGAATGTGGCTTCACCATGTGCAGTCACTTAACTCTTCTAAATGGGCGACTAAACTAGGAGTTCCTGGGACACATGAACCATGCCCAACACCCATGGTCAATTCCTTGGTGAATAAGAACCTCCAAGATTTGGTCGCTGTCTTCCCCTGCAATAGCATTTCTCTCCATTCATACCACCCTTTCCTCACCAATTCTACTTACCTATTTCTAATTTTCACCATTGAGACCTGCTTCCTTACACTTCCCGCCTCTGCCTATAGCACCCCTCCCTATGTTACCCAGCACATGTCTATCCTCGGTACTCCCTGCAAATGTTTCCTTCCTGGGTCCCTGACCCTTTTTAGGTAAAGTTTTGGCATCCTCCCACTCTGAAGCTGGGCCATGTGACTTTCTTTGACCAAGAGGATGTTAGCAAATGTGACACAGCAGAGTTGAAAAAGTGTTTGTGCAATGGGGATTGTCCTGCTTGTCTGCTGTGGCTATAGATCGTTCCTCAGCTAACCTGCTGGAGGGTGAGACAGCTGGTGCTAAGTCAGGTTGCCCCACTCATGTCAGCCAAGGCAATCCGAGATCAGCCGGCTGCAGGCTGACCCCCTACACATAAGCAACCGGTATCAGCAAAACTGCCTCGGTAGTTTGCAACATACTAGCAATAGCAGCTCAGTCCAGATCAGCCAAACCCATACTCCTGCTGTGTGCTATGGATATTTTGTTGCTTATCATGTAGTATGATTGTAGCAAAAGATAACGGATACATTTTCTACCAAGACTTCATTGGCCCTCCCAAGGACAGACAATCACTCCCATATTTGCGAAACCTCTAAATCTTGTGCTTTCCCCTATTAGAAAACTTAACACACTCTACTATTATAAACATTTGGTAAATAATATGATTATTTGTTTTTATGCCTACTTTTTTTTTTTAAAAGATTTTATTTATTTATTTGACAGAGAAAGACACAGCAAGAGAGGGAACACAAGCAGGGGGAGTGCGAGAGGGAGAAGCAGGCTTCCCACGGAGCAGGGAGCTGGATGCGGGGCCTGATCCCACAACCCTAGGATCATGACCTGAGCCAAAGGCAGACGCTTTACAACTGAGCCACCCAGGCGCCCTTATGCTTACTTCTTCTAAGGCTGACTTTCTTGAGAAAAGGAACATCTTTGTGAGGGAAGTGATGTGATATAATCAAAACAGTTTGGGCGTACCTGTTAGTACAGCCATTACAGAAAAGAGTATTGAGGTTCGATTAAGAATTGAACTGCCATATGATTCAGCACTGCCGGGTATGTATCTGAAGAAAATGAAGTCAGCACCTTGAAGAGAGACTGCTACGCTCATGTTAACACTACAGCATTATTCACAATAGCCAAGATACGGAAACAACCCAAGTGTCCATCAACAGATGAATAGATGAAGAAGATGTGAAGTAGATGTACAATAGAATGTTATTTAGCCACAAGAAGAAAATCCTGTCATCTGTGACAACATGGATGGACTTTGGTAGCATTATGCTAAGTGAGATAAGTCAGAAAAACAATTACTGTATAGTATCACTTACACATGAAACCTAAAAAACCGAACCTTGTAAAAAAAGAGTAAATTGTAGTTACCAGGGGCTGAGGGGTGAGTAAATTGGGGAGATGTTGTTTAAGGGTACAAACTTACAACTAGTAGATAAGTTCTGGAGATTTAATGTACAAAGAGTGATTACGGTAAAAAGTATGTGTTATAACTTTTAAAGTTGCTAACTGTTCTCAACACAAAAAAAGAAATGAGAATTATGTGAGGTGATCAAGGTGTTAGCTAACACTACTGGAGTAATCATACTGTGATTTATATATGTATGAAACTAACACCTTGTATACCTCCAATTTACACAATCTTATGTTTCCATTATATTCAATAGAAAAAATAGTTTGGGGGTACTTGGGCTGGAATCATGTTTCTGCAAGTGGCCAGACTTTCTGAGCCCAAGTACCTTTAGCTATAAAATGAGGCCAGCAGCAGCCATTTTGCAGCCTTGAGAAAAGGAAGCAAGAAAATCTGTAAAAAGTAGCCAGTTCAATGTATGACACATCAAAGGACTCAACAGATACATTTGGTTGAGTGAATTAACAACCTGACACTTACATGGCAAAATTCTCAGAATAAGTACAGCAAAAACAGAAGGTCTTTTGTCCCATTACCAAGTCCTAACATCACACCAATGCCCACAGCATTCTGCAGCCTCTAATTTGATTTATTACTATGGAGGCTGATGTTTCAATTTACTGAACCCAGCTGTATAATAAATAAAAGTACCTCAGAGGACCACCTTTGCAACTTAACGTCAGCACAGCAGTTAAATGCAGTTTATTTAATCCCGCCTCTAAAACAAAAGTTGCAGTTTGTGGCTTATAAATCTGTTCTTCCTGCAACCCTTCCGAGATATGCAGACACCTGCCTTGTGCTTTTTGCCTGCTCTCAGGCTGGCTAAACAGCCTGTCAATGCGGCATGCGCTATGATCCCCCATAATTAAGAAACAGGTACTCACCTCTCTGGAGGCAGGCAGGTCTCTTCTACGGCTGCTGCAAGAGCAAGAGGCACAGTGAAAAGGGGCGTAGGTGGCAGCCTGATGAAAGTGAACTTTGTCTGTGCAATGCCCTGGCCCCAGAGACAAAATGAGGAGTGGCAACTCATTGGTGCCCCAAGCCTCCCTGCCCCCCGACACCTAGGAGGCCCTCCGTCCTGCAGCGCAGCACTCACCCACACTATATGGTGTTTCTATATGAAGACGATCTTGATCTTTCGGATGAGACTCTGACCTTCTGGAGCACCAGAACTTGTGTGTGTGTGGGGGGGGGGGCGTTTCTCTCCTTAACTCTCATGTCTCTCACAGCACCCAGGGCAAAGAGAGTGTGGCTGCTCAACACGAGCTTACAATAGTGATAGCGTGCATTTACTGAGAGCTTACTGGTGTGCCAAGCATTGTTTAAACCCTTTCCATGACTCATCTCATTTATGCTCACAAAAACCCTGAGAGATGAGTGTTACTGTCATCCCCACTTTACAGATAAGGACAATGAGGCTCAGTGAGTAAGATGCCCAAACTTAAATAGCTAGTGAGTTGGGGAGCTGGGATTTACAAAGGCCATTTTACTACAGAAGACTTGGTGCTTTGTTCTATGTTCTCCGACAACCTTCTTTGCTTTCAGAGAGAGGGTTTGAGGTCTGAATTATTTAGTGTTTATAAAAATCATACTTAGCCTTCTCTGTTATGGAGGTGGCCAAATTATTATTAAAGTATACTTATAAGAGAGCTCTTTTGTTTTGTTTTCTTTTTTTTTTTTAACCAGGCAAAGACCTTCATTAACCTTGTTTCAAACTTCCCAGACTTCTCCAGGTTAATGAGCTGCAAGGAACGAATAGTGTCTAAGCAAAAACTGAAAAGTGCTGCAGTGTCCAAGGGGCTTGGGCTTAAAAATACTAGAGATCTCGAGTCCGTCAGATCCATAAACAAAATTTTAAAAAGCAGTCATTATATAAAACAGCAGCTCCTAGTCACTTCCTCAAGTTTCATCTTCTTCAGAAGTTGACTTAATTCAGTTTGCTTCATTCTTGGAAGCTTCGTCAAAATTCTCCACAAGGTCTGGAACCTCCTCCCCTCTGGTAGCAAGTGGTGCATTTCCATCCACGCATCGTGTGTGCAGAGCTTCAGCCAGTCGTCCTCAACTAGTCAGATGGTCTGCACCAAGTTGGTTTAAGACACTGGTAGCATTTCTGTCACCTGCTTCCTCAGCATGGCCTGTGATGGTGAGGGCCGTCGCTGCCCCCGATGCCTGGACTTCAGGCTTGTGGAAAGGGATCGTGGTTCCTTGGTTTGTAACTATATTCATTTCTTCAATACCAGAGATATTGTTTACCCCTCACTTCTTTAAGGAGAACTAAGGTTTGGGGCACCTGGGTGGCTCAGCCGGTTAAGGGTCTGTCCTTATCTGTAAAGTGGGGATGACAGTAACACTCATCTCTCAGGGTTTTTGTGAGCATAAATGAGATGAGTCATGGAAAGGGTTTAAACAATGCTTGGCACACCAGTAAGCTCTCAATAAATGCACGCTATCACTTTGGCTCAGGTCATGATCCTGGGATCGAGCTCCGCATCAGGCTCCCTGCTCCGTGGGGAGTCTGCTTCTCCCTCTGCCCCTCTCCCACCCCATGCATGCTCTCTCACGCTCTCTCTCAAATGAATAAAATCTTAACCCCCCCCCCCAAAAAAAGGAGAACTAGGGCTGTAGCCGTTCTATGAACCACCTTTTTCTGGCAAGCTGTTCCTTTCTCACCAATGTGCACCTGGGCTTGCAGTCTGGTCAGTTTCTCCTGGTTCATCTTGGTGGAGCGGAAATGGGACCTTGGGGGACTAGGGTTGGCACTAGGGGGTCTTGGCCAAATCAACTGAGATTAGGTGCATGCACGAGGGGACACAAGATGAACTTCCTTTTAGGATAAGACAAGAGGACTTGCAGCAGTGGTTCTCCAAGTATGATCCCTCAACCAGCAACATCAGTATCCCCCCCAGGAAACTTGTTAAAAAGGCAAATTCTTAGGCACCCAATCTAGACCGAATAAACCAGAAAACTCTGGGAATAGGACCCTGTGATTTGTGTCTTGACAAGTCCTCAAGGTGACTCTGGTGCAGGCTGAACTTTGAGAACTACTGAGTGAGTTCAAGAAATTTAACTGCCATGAGGTTGTTCAAAGCAGTCAAATGAACAATGCAGATGGCATCAGCTCTCTGAGTGTACCATCTGCTGACGCTCGTGGCCACAGTAAGACAAATGTCAGCGCGGCACTACATACCACCCCAAAGTGTGTGTTCGTCTCATGTTTCATTAGCGCAAACATAAGCAAAGGCATTTGAAGTGTCAACAAGATCAGAGCACGGTGCAGGTGGAGAGGGAATGAGAAGGCGTTTCTTTAAGTAGCAGAGGAAGACACAAAACAGCACAGAAAAAGGACTTCCCAGGATGCTTCAGTTCCTGGAAAGGGCCAGTGGGGGCTGGGGTGGGGGGCCCTTCAGCTAATTACCAAAGGCAGATCAGAGAGGCCTGAGGGACCCCCATTAGGATCACAGGTCAAGTTCACAGTGCCTTTCCTCCCTTTTCACTCTCTCCCCTCTCCTACTGCACTGATTGTGTTGACAACACAGGCTTTGTAGGAAACACAAAAGCTCCCTGCTCCGTGCTTGACTACTTTTCTTTTTCTTCCTCTTGGACAGATTCCCAGTGATCAAATGCAATGCTCTCAGGGGAAGCGGGCTGGCCCAGGAGCGATAAGGGGCCAATTCCCACAGATTTGTCATTTCACGGGCAAGCTGCCACAGCCTGTATGTGAAATAACCAGTGATGGATGTCCAGCCCCATGGAAAAGCAGCTGAGCATTATCATCTGGGAGTTGACACGGAGAGGGAGGTAACAGGGGGGACACGGGCGCTGGAACCGTGACTCCTGCTGGCTGGCTGTGTGCGGGGCCCTGTGCATTTCCTTACCTTCCCTGTGGACCTTGGAAATTGCAGCTGCCTGCCTCTGGAAGGCCTGGAGGTTCACGACTGGGGGCTTCGGAGGCTTTGGGGGAGGAGGACCCAGGGACTTGATGGAAGGCAGTGGTTTCATTTTGAGAAATTGGTGATGCCTATCAACTGGCTGTTTTTCTAAGCATGGATTATAAAAAGAAAATGCAGGTTATTACCATCTCCATTTCATGGCTTCTTGGGTGAAACTGACCAGTCCTTGCCTCAGTGTCTCTCCCCTCTACTCTCTTCCTACTGGCCAGATGCCCCGATCAAAACGCAAGTCAGGCTGATCATGTCACCAGCCTGCTGCCCGAGGCTGAAGCCTGGCTTCCTCGGCAGGACGTCCATGTATGTACCTCATCCTCTGGCATATAAATACCACATGACCCCAATCCACATTTCCAGATTCTTCTCTTACCACCATTTACCATCCTACTTTCCCAACCTCGAGCCCAAATATCTTTCATTCACACCGATGGCTTCTCAATTCTCCAAATTTGATTTAAAAAGCCATCGTATATCCAAGACTTTGTTCATGCCCTTCTTGGTTCTGGGATGCTCTCCCCTCACTTCTTTCTTAGAAAGCTCTGACTCATTTTTTAAGGTCCTGTTCCAATGACACCTCCTCTGGGAAGCTTTATTTGATTTCAAAATCGAGGTGAGAATTAACCACTCTCTGTTTTGTACCCCCACAATGTATTGTTAACACCTCTCTCTCAGTGTTGTGGCATATGAGAGGGGCGGGTCCATCTTCCCATCGAGTGATAGCTGCTTGTGTGCAGGCACCAGGCCACACCAATCTCCTGCCAGCATCGAGCATGGTGCCTACTCCCAAGGAAATGGATGGTGACTATCCCCCTAAAGGATGCCTCAATCACTTAGGACATGCAAATAACATGGGGGCTATAAAGAGGACGAATTGATCTCCGATTTCCAGGACTCATAGCCTAGGGCAAGCTTTAAGGCTAACTTTGAGGTACGTGGGCACCTGTGGATTTTGGGGTTTTGAGTCCTGGAATTTTCCAGGACAATCTCAATTTCATACATTTCATCCTTCTGTGCTCGGAAGCCAAACTCCAAAAGAAATTCCAATGTTATATATGAAAAATCGTATCTGCCTCTTACAGTGAAAATAGCACAAAACCTTGTATGATCCAAGGGCCTTGATTTGGGGTTCACATAATACAGTGGTTGACTACATGTACCATCCATGCCAAAAAATAAAGACGTTGGCCTCTGTACTACTTCCTCAGAGCCCTGTTGCCTTCTAAGAGCAAAGAGGCCAGGGGTGGGGAGGGGTGGGGGGGGGGGGGGGGGGGGGGGGGGGGGAGGGGGGGGGGGGGGGGGGGGGGGGGGGGGGGGGGAGGGAAGCTTCCTCTTGCCCCACTAGCAGGGGTTACATCAGTCAGGACCAAGTCCTCTCTTCTTAGGCTTTGATTATAAGTCATGATGTCAGAAATTTCAGTTTTTATCAAGTTAAGGAGAAAATGTAGTGAAAATGAATGATCCCTTACAAACTGGGTTCCTAATTTTTACCAGGCACTGTGCTAAGAGATGGACATGGGTCATCTCATTTAATCCCCTCAACAGCTCCGTCAGGTAGGCAATCCATCCTTCTTTCCTTCCCCCCATTCACTCTACTTTCCTATCCCCTCATCAATAACAATTTATCTACTACAGTCCAGGCATCATTCTAGAAGCTGGGTATAGAGTTAAGAACAAGAACAGACAGAGCCTTGCCCTCAGGAATTTTCATTCTAATAGGAGGAGACTGATGAGAAACACACAAACAAGGTAATCACAGAGACTTGTCAGTTCTATGAAAGAAATAAAACAGGCTGATAGGAAAGAATGCCAACTGCTCATGGTGAGGCAGTGGTCTTTAGATACAGAGGTTAGAGAAAGATTATCTGAGAAAGTGTCATGTGAACTCAGACCTAAATGTAGCTACAGAGAGCTCAAAGAAGAGTTTTCTAGGAAGAGAAAGAGCAAATGTAAATGTCCCGAGCATAATAAAGTCTCTTCATGGAATAGCAAGAAATCCAGTGTGTCCACTCGTGAGCCAGGGCAGCAGTAAGTCAGATCCATAAGCAGGGCCCAGAAGGTGCAGAGCCATGAAATCAGTGGTAAGTAGTTTAGATTCTATTCTAAACACATATACGGTTGTAAGCAGGAGATCCCTCCACCCACCCGTCCATCCACCCATTCATTCAAGTATTCAATAAATAGGTTTTGAGGACCTGTTGAACCTGGCCTTGTTCTTTTAGGTGCTGGGGATATGGTGATAAGGAAGACAGTTTTTAATCCTTATGTAACTTACATTTTACTGAGGCAAACAAACAGATATGTAACAATGTACAAGGTAGGGATGCGCAATGAAGAAAACCAAAGCAACGGAAGAAGACAGAGACTGACGGAGGTGGGGTGGTTACTGTAGATGGCGACTCACAGATTCCACTCACAACAGGTGACCCTAGCAGAGAGCATGATGAAGTGAGGGAGTGAGACATCAAAGACGGGGGAAGCTTGTGCCAGGCAGACAGACCAGCAAGTGTAAAGAACCGGGGGTGGAACTAGCTTGGTTTATCTAAGGAAAAGCAAAAAGGCCAAGGTAGTAGAAGGAGAGGTAGGAAGGGCCAAATGGCATCAGCTGGTGTAAGATGGCTAGAGTTGAACCTGAGCAGGGGAGTGATGTGATCTAATTTGTGCTCTAGAGGCTCACTGTGCCTGCTGGGAGAACAGGGTAGTGGAGAGCAAGAGCGTGGAAGCAGAGAAACCAGCTGGACCACTGTGGCCCGGGTGAGAGACGACAGTGATAGAGACAGGGCAGAGGGCAGAAGTGGGCCAAAGTGGAGAGATACAGGACATATTTTGGTGGTAGAACCAAGAGCTTGCTGACGGAGAGGATGCAAAGAATGAGAGGGAGAGAGGAATAGAGTATGGCTCCTAGGTTTTTGGCCTGAGCAGCTAGGAGGATGGCTGTGCTGTTTACCAAGTTGGGGCAGATTGGTGACGAATCTGATTTACAGGAGAGCAGACCAGGCTATAAGAGGTTAAGTAGACTGCCCAAGTTCATGCATGCTGTAAGAAGTAGAGCTAGGATTCAAACCCAAGCTTGCCCAAACTATCTTTCAATAGAATTCCAGGAGATTGAGCACTTTACCCAAACCTGAAATTACAATTTGGCAGATGGGCCTAGAATACCTGCCCTGGCATTTGGGGCAAAATTCACCCAGATCATACATGATCTTCATAGGCTCTAAATTAGAAAAACACAGTGGCCCCTCCCCTGGGCCCACAGGGATTACATCTCACCTGGGGCCTGGTTGGCAAGTTCACTCTCATAGATAGGCTGGCAGGAGCCCCTCACTGGGCGCCTCTCAGGAAGAGGATTTTCTAGGCTCTTCCTGCCATGTTGAACAAGTAGAAAAGTGGGATCTTCAGGAGAGGCAAGTGATTCTCTTTGGGCCATCAAGTGCCTCTGGGAAGGCAGGGTCTGTGGTCCTTTTATTTCCAGCTTTCTCCTGGGTTCCTTTGGAGGAAGCCCTCTGCTTTTCTCCTCCTCCAGATGGAAGGCCCTGCGTGCGCAACTGGCAAGGAGAGAGGCTGAAGACAACTCACTCTTCTGAGATGAAACCTTCTCCCAGTTCCAGAGCTTATCTTTGAAGCTCTCGTTCACCACGACTCTCCTTTTGTTGGTTATCTCGGCATTCGACTGACTCATGTCTAACAGGAGAGAAGTTTTCTGGGAATTTACTGCAGAACCAGGAGACCTTTCCGGAGGTCCTGGGGAATTCGAACATTTCTGAATCTCACCCCTCTGGGCTAACTTTGTTTCCTGGGGTTTTAGAAGCTGGGGTTCCGCACTAGAACAGCATGGTGGGAGCGGATTTTGGTTGGACAAGAGGGGTTTCCCATTGGCCAAAATTCTTGTTGATTGTGTGCTTCCAATATTACCCTTTTGAGGAACGCCTGCTGAGAATTTAATAGGTCCTGGAAGAGATGGCACATCAAACTTTTGAAATTTGGCTCGAAGTTCCTTGAAGTTTCTTAACCCTTCCTAAAGCATCAGAGAAAACAAAACAAAACAAAATGTCTTATTATTCTAGGAAAAAAGCCAGTGAGGTTAGCTGACTTCACTGTGCATGTAAGCGGGTCTAAGCACCGATACACCACCATTGCTCACCTAGTGGGTGGTGTCAGCTGGTGATGCCTATGGAAGATGCAATGAAAACAAACATCTCCTCTTTGAAACACTTCAGATATGTTTAATTTCTTCACAACATGTAAAGAATACTTATAAAGGAGACAATATTGACAATTGCTGATAAATCCTTTGATACAAATTTTTGGTGGTACCTTGTTGTCTATGTAAGTAAGTTCTAATCCTTTTAGTCCAGGTCCAGCATTCAAAGTTCTTTATCATCTGGTGGAATTATGGTCTCCAGCCACAGCTGAATGCAACTAGCCTTAAACCAAACAGGATTATTTATCGTTTTCTAGAAATCTGTGTTCTCCACCATCCTGACTTTGCTTATGTGTTCTTGCTTCACAAAATGCACCCTCTATCTACCTGTCAATTGCTTTCTTGCAACTTTGGTGCCCCCCTTTCTCCATGAAGATTTTCCCAGGGGTTGATGGGTAGAGCTAACTTCTTCCTTGTCTCCTCATGCTTCCATAGCTCTGTATAACTTGGCTGTTGAATTTAACTTTGGAAATAGACAAATTCTGACTCTGTTCTTTATGACCTAGGCAAATACTCTGGTAAATGTGGTATTACCTCTCAGTGTAGTCTCATCATAAAAAGTTGTCAAGTGGTAGAAAGGTTAGGGCTACTATATGTGAGGTGTCCATCAAAATTCCAGTAAGCCAGTGATAAATAAGAGCTATTTTGAAGAGGCTAGCTGATCCTTTTGTATTTTTGACTCCACTTGGGAGAGTGTGCTTACCTTCTAAATTCAGTATATGAAAATGGTGGTAGGAACAGCAGCCCAACCCTTGGGGCTGAGGAAGGATGTGCCCGGCATTACATGGGGAGCTGGTGGTCTGGGCAAGTAGGATTGGGCTTGACTCGTGCTCAGTGGTGTTTCCACCGCTCCCCCTTTCTCTCACTAGGTCTGATTTAGTTTTGTAAGCACATTTTGTCATCTTTTGTCTCCCCAGGAGGTAGGAAGCGGTGGAGGTAGGGTGTGAGAGGACAGCTAATGGAGCCATTTCAAAGGGAGCCATGGTCTTTCCTGGTCATCTTAAAGGGCTGAGTTCCATGTAGCCAATCTCCACGCCAGTCAATTTTCATTTTGCCATCTGAGGGACTACTGGGTGACCTTTTCTCATCATGTTTACAGTTGACTCACACCTGCCCTCTGAAGATTCAGGGAGGGAGGGAAATTGAAGTAGCATGAAGCAGGTGTCTGGGAGCTTGCTTGCATGCTCCCCCAGTCCACCCTCTCTCTCTCTCTCTCTCTCACACACACACACGTATACACATGTACACATTTATAGTCTTTTTTCCCCCCATGAATTGCTAAGTCTCAATTTCTTGCATATATTTCAACCAGAGGTCAAATTAATTCAACTATACATTCTCTCCCCTGATGTGAGGGAAGCCAGCATTGGGCATGGAACCAGGAGATCCGAGTATGAGGTTCTGCTTCACCATTTTCTAGTTATGTGCCTTGGGCAATTCACTTCACTTCCCTGAGCCTTATCTTCCTCACTATAAAATGGGACCATTCTAACAGTTCAAGGTTATTATAAGGATCAAAGGAAAGAGCTATACATACCTCAGTGGTTCATATTTTTTTAAATTGTGGTAAGATACACATAATTTAAAATTCACCATCTTAACCATTTTCATGTGTACAATGCAGTGGTGTTAAGGACACTCACATTGTTGCAAATGTCCAGAACCCTTTTCATCTTGCAAAAGTAGAACTCCATAGCCATTCCACAATAATTCTCCACTCTCTCTACCCCCTACCCTCAGCAACCACCATTCTACTTTCTGTCTCTATGATTCTGACTACTCCAAGTACCTCATATAAGTGAAATCGTACAGTAATTGTCCTTTTGTGTCTGGCTTATTTCACTTAGCATACTGTCCTCAAGGTTCATTCATGGTGTAGCATGTGGCAAAATTTTCTCCTTTTTAAGGCTGAATAATATTCCATTGTATGTATCTACCACATTTACCCATTCATCTGTTGGTGGACACTTGTCTTGCTCCCACATGTTAGGTATTTTAAATAATGCTCTTTGAAGGTGGATATGCAAATCTGTCTTTGAAACCCTGCTTCTAATTCTTTTGGGTGTTTGCCCAGAAGTGGAATTACTGAATCATATGGTAATTCTATGTTTAATTTTTTGAGCAACCACCATACTGTTTTCCATAACAGCTGTACCATCCTACATTCCTACTAACAGTAGGTAGGATTCCAACTGCTCCACATTCTTGTAACACAGTATTTTTACAGTAGCCATCACAATAGGTATGAGGTGGTCAGTGGTTACTACTTTTAAAGGAATGTAATGATGATTATTTTTAGCTCTTCACTATCTGAAGCCACATGAGCTACAGTTATTATTGGGTGGTTGATTTTAGTCTCTGCAGGAATGATTAGGAAAAACCCTAGCAGGAAACAGAATTATGGATGGATACCCTCCAAACCCAAGTCCTGTGTAAAGATCACTGGTTCAGGAGGAAGCAAGCCTGATTACACCTGGTCTATTCCTCTTTCAATAAATGCCCATTGAGTGTCTATCATGTGGGCAAAACGCTATTTTTGACAGACGAGGGCTCAGCTATTAAATATTACATTCTAAGGTAAGGGAGAGGCAGAAAATAAGCAAATACACATGAAAATATTAGAGATGAATGCCATGTGGAGAACTGAATAGCTGATTCAATAAAGGGTGGCTGGGTGCCCACCAAAGATTTTCTGAGCTACCAGAGTGAAGTCATTCCCGTGTCTGGGCTTAGTCGTCTATCACACAAGGCAATTGGCCCAAGTGATCTCTAAGGTCCCTCCAGCATTAAAGTGTGGATTTCACTTCCCTTATTATGGGAAATAGATGTGACATATTCTGTTGTTGATTATTCATTACTCCTGGAAGGGAGGTCAAGGTTGAGGGCATGAGGCAAGGTATGTGAGGATGGGTTGGGAGGTACCCAGGGGGCATTCCAATGAATACCATGCTTCATTTTTCTGGGCCTGCAGCAGGTCAGTTTCCACATCCTACTGATGTCAAGTGTTTGTTGTTGTTGTTGTTGTTGTTGTTGTTGTTTTAAAGTAGGCTCCATGCCCAACATGGGGCTCAGATTCATGACCATGAGATCAAGACCTGAACTGAGATCAAGAGTCAGACACTTAGCCAACTGAACCATCCAGGCGCCCCACTGATGTCAAATCTTAAGAAGCCCATAGGCCTGTCCCTTCTTCATGCCATGGCCCCTGCCTCTGAGTCCTCCTCATGCATTGCAGTGACTTCTTTGTGGTCTGTCTGCTTCTACTCTGGGCCCGTCCAATCCACCACTTACCCAGCTGTTAGGCAAAGCTGATAAAAAACACACATCTGATCAGGTATGTCCCCTATTTGAAGTTCTTCAATGTGGCTTCCCCAAAGCTTTCACATCAACAGAAAATCTTTTGCTTAGCGCATAAGGCCCTCCCGAACACTATTTTCTGTTCGTTTTTGGACAAGATAGTGGGCCCTTCCCCAACATGCTTTCTTCCTTTTGGCCTCATTGAATTACCCATGTTTTCCCACCTTTTCTGCTTTTTCATGCCTTTTCCTTTGAGTGTACCATTTCCTCTGCCTGGAAAGCCCATCTCTCTCCCACTTTCTGGAATTAGCACGTTCCTGCTTGTTCACCATTCAACTCACATCACCTCAAAATGCTCATTGGTTTCCTGCTATGTCCAGGCACGAGGGTTACCAAGATGAGTAAGCTTTCCTGACCTTTCAGAGCTAGTGGAACAAAGGAGCAGACACAACCCAATCACTTTCCTGTAGGAGAGACTGTTATTGGGTACCTGGCATGACATCTGCAAGAACATGCAGGATGGGTCATGATGCCGGCAGGGGTGCAAAGAAGGCCCCCTAAAGATAAATCTGCTGGAAGAGGCAGGCAAGTGAGGATGCCAGGACGTGGCCCTGACATCAAGACGGGCAGGAACAGAGAAGCCATGGCAGTGTGAAGCAGCATGGTGTAGACCGGAATAAGCAATTCCATGGTACTGAAGCCCCAGTGTTCAGTATGGGAGGCTGGAGAAGAAAGTCGAAGGCAAGTCTCCTTAAAGTAATTGGGCTTAATCTTCAGAGTCGATGGGGAGCTACTGATGAGTTTGACACAGGGCTAGGACAGACTTCGATTTGTATTTCATGCAGATTAGAGACCAGGAACCAATCAGGAGACAACTATGAGGGCCAAGTAAAAATGATGCAAGGTGGGACTTGGGCAAGTGTTGGTAGGAATGCAGAAGAGAAATGGGCAGGAGGTGGTATGGACTAGACCTAGAAAGGGGAGGGAGGGCTCCAGGATGATCCCCGGGTTTCTAAATTGGGTGAGAGGATGGATGTTAGTCCCTGAAACTAAGACTGAGGGCAGAAGATAAAAGTATTGGGGAAAGATGATCAGCCCAGTTTTGGATGTGATGGTTTATCTTCTTAGGGGAGTCATCTAACAGGTAGTTATGTATGGGAATGTTTTGGGGGGTTAGAAATTTAAATTGTTATTTACTGATTTCTTGGTGCCCACAGAGCTTAAAAACATAAACCCTGAAGTCCAGCTGCCTAAGTTTAAATTCCAATCCTGCCATTTATTGGCTTTATGACCTGAGCAAATGACCTAACCTCTCTGTGTTTGTTGCCTTCTCTGGGATAATAACTGTACTCCACCTCATATGGTTGTTTTGGTAGGTAGAATGACGGCCCCTTAAAGAAGTCCACATCCTAATCCCTGAAATCTGTTAATGTCACCCTGCGTGCTAGAAGGGACTCTGGGGTGTAATTAAGTTAAGGATCTTCAGATGGGGAGATGATTCTGGATTATCTGGGTGGGCCCAGTGTAATCATAAGGGCCCTTAAAAGTGGAATGCAGGAGACAAGGAGATGGGACAATGAAACAAAGATGAGGGTATGGGGGTTGAAGATGCTACGTGCTGGTTTTGAATTTGGAGGAAGGGTCCAGGAGCCAGGGAATGCAGGTAGCCTCCAGAAGCTGGAAAAGGCAGGAAATAGGTTCTTCCCTAGAGCCTCCAGAAGGAATGCTGTCCTGCCAATGCCTTGATTTTAGACATCTGGCTTCCGCAACTGTAAGATAATAACTTTGTGCTGTTTTCAGCTACTCAATTTGTGGTCAGTTGGTGCAGCAGGATTATGCTGGAAATGAATACAATTGTTATGAGGATTTAATTAATAAGTACATGTAAAGCCTTTAGAAGGCAATAATAGGTGAATGAGTGCCCAGCAGTGGCCAGCGCAGCAGAGAAGTTCTAGAAGATAAAGAGGGAAAAATGCCTGGTGCAATCTGTCAAGATGGAAATCATTCCATGGACATCACGAAAGAATGCCACTGCAGCAGCCCAAGAGCAGGGGGCCCCAGAGTGAATGGGAGGGGAGGCAAAAATAAATGACTAGCTTTGTTGTTTTCATTTTCGTGTTTTAGGAAGCTGGCATGACGAAAGGAGAGGGGATAATCAGAATGGGATTCAGGGTCGACCGAAGGCTGTAATGAATTTTTCTTTCTAGTGAATCTTCCCCTAAGCCAGATCCTGGAAAGCTCGGAGCTATACTTCCCAGGAGCTCTTGCAGCTAGAACTCTGCCAGGCAGAGGCATCCAGGGAGGCATGGGGGATGAGCCCGGGAGGGGATTGTGGCTCACAGGGGAGCAGATCTCGGGGGAGCAGCTACAGATGCTCCCGTGCTGTGCAGAGGGCAGCAACGTGAATGCGTTCCTACTGGAAAAATCCCACATGGATGCTGGACTTCTCCCTTACCCGTAGCATACAAGCTCCTCCCCAGCCCCTCTGGAAACTCCTAAAATAACCTATTATAAGCTCCTTTCTGCTCAAACTGGCAACAGACTTGGTTGTCTCCAACAAAAAACACTGAGGAATACATTCTGGTTTGCTTTTCCTCATAGCACCTATCAGCCCCCAACCTACCGCCTATCTCCCTCCATCAGGATGTAAGCTCCCTGAGGACAGGAGCCTTGTCAGGATTGTTCACTGTCTTAACACCAGTGCCTGGAAGCATATTTGGCCCATAGTGGGTGCTCAGTAAAAATCTGGTGAAGGAATGAATCCTTGACAGACAAGTCTTTAGCAGCCCGGCACAAGACGGGGACAGTGTCTTATCTATCTCCGTACGCCCATTACTAGCGCCGGGGCTCACAAAATGTTTGGTGAATGAATTGGTGAATAAACATTTAGAAAAATTAGCAGGTTCACATACTTCATGAACTGTAACTGTACAGAATTTTGGTGCTTTTTTTGCTAAGGGCAGCTTAGAATGCACACAGAAACAAATTCTCTAATGGCTGTAATGTCAGAAGAAGACCGGAAAACAGCCCTGAAGGCAGCCTTGACACTTCTGATCTGGACTGGGTGGGCTTCAAATACCTCATCTGGGAAACAAAGGCCAGAAGAATTTCAGAGATGTTGTGGGAACAACCTAAGATAAAAGACAGTGGCATCCTCTAAACACCAAGGGTTTATCTCTTTGATATGGAAATTGACCAAGGGGGTAGCAACCAGCCTGGAGAACAAAGATACTGCTGTTTTAGACACACGGGGAGACCAGTGTGAAACAGTTATAAGCTTTATAAGCCTGAATGTCAGGTCTTTAAATGCAGTATTATATTTAGCCCAAGTAGGGGACAAGACTCCATCAGACACAGGTCTCTCATTCAATATTTATTTTATACAAATCTAAGAAACGATAATAACAAAAGTCGGCACTTATGCCTAGTACACACACACACTTTATATGACATTGCCACGTGCCAGACTCTATTCTAAGCCCTAACCTCATTTAAACCTTAGGTCTAGCCCAGTGCATTCCCAAGATACAGACCAGAATATTGAGGCATAGGCAACCTGTGCAAGGTCACAGCAAGGAATGGTCAAAGCTGGGATTCAAACTCACACAATCTGGGTCCAGAACCCATGCTCTATCCTGGACTCCTTAAACCCAAGAATTTGTTGGTGGGTTTAGATTTTTTTTTTTTTTTTTTTTTTTTTAGAAACAAGCTAATATTTGATCAGAAGAATACAGACACTGTATTATTAGCTTCCTGGGAAGTCTTTTCTACTTTCCCAGTTTCAGAGAATTGATAACTCTATTTTCTTCTCTTATCCCTATCATCCTTATTAACAACTCTTATGTATAATCTCTACAATAACCCTACAGAGCAGGTATTGTTACTGCCCTAGACAGATACACAGACACTGAGTAACTTTTCCTAGTTTGCTCAGTTAGAAATCAGGAATTTGAATCTGAGTCTGTTTGACGGTAGAACTGATCTTACCTATTCTAATATGCCTTATTTATAAATTTAATTTACAATTCTTTTGTTATCTCATAGGCATCTTTTCTTTTTAAAGATTTTATTTATTTATTTGAGAGAGAGAGAATGAGAGAGAGAGCATGAGAGGGGGGAGGGTCAGAGGGAGAAGCAGACTCCCCGCTGAGCAGGGAGCCCGACGCGGGACTCGATCCTGGGACTCCAGGATCATGACCTGAGCCGAAGGCAGCCGCTTAACCAACTGAGCCACCCAGGCGCCCCTCTCATTTCATAATCAAATTTGCCTATGTCATACTTACTTTAGAAATGATGTAACAAATGTCCCTCTAATCCTATTTCTAAACAAACAAATAATAATTCCGGGAACCAATTCGCATTTGCCTTTAAAACACTCTCTCACGACATTTTGCTATTTATACAGAGATAAGCAAAACATTGGATCTAATGCATTGCTGTAATGGGATTTTAAAAATTTCTTAATAAGTTATAGGACTTTGTGACTGTATCCTGGATTTTCAAGCTAGTTCTGATTTAATGTCATTTAAAGGTGATACAAAGATGCAGAACCAGACAACAAAATACAATTTAGTGCTACACTCTTTCAAAATAGATCTGCAAATGAAATCAGTCCTGTGTCAGATCACATGTCCTGACTCTCGGTTTGTAAACTATCGTACAGATAACTGCTCTACTCTCTCTGGAGTTTCCCTGTCTCGGCATCTTCATCATAAAAATATACATAAAATAAGTTCCAAAGGGAGAAGACACTGTTTTGATGCATATTTCTTGATTTAAGAAAAAAAAAGTGACTCATTTCCGAACGTCTGCAAATTGCTCAATATTGCCTTCCGCGAGGGAGGGACAATGGCAGCATCAATGGTCATGGTTTATCACACATTTCACATTCTTCCCCTGATAAGCAAATGCAAGGGCCTTAAGGAAAAATGCAGACTCAAAATCCAAAGTCCAGAGAAAGGCAGCAGAAGCTAAGAAATTATGAGTGCAGAAAGAAAGGCAGTAATAGCTGTCAAACCTTTCCTAAGATGGAAAGAAAGAAAAGTCGATTAAGAATAGCATCTGAGTCATCCTTCATGAATAAAAGAGCTTCGATCCAACCTTCGCTACTACTAGAGCTATAATGATGGTGAAACGGCCTTGTGTTCCTGGTACCAGTGATTAATTCCAAAGCCCCCAAGAAGGGGTAGGAGCAAGAGAGCAGAGAAGGGCTGTTTGAATCCTCCCACCCGCCCTCTGAACAGATACAGTACAGAAACATTAAAGCTTCCATCATAAAGGTGTAAGAATCAATAACTGCCCACCCCATTACCTATCAGGCCAAATTAGTACTTTTCATCCCCCAGTTTATGTATGGGCAAGAGTCCCAGCTCTGCTAGGTGTGTGACCTTGAGCAAGCTACTGAATCTCTCTGCATCTGTAAAATGGGGCTAACGATGCCCACCACCTGGGGCTGTCAGGTTTCACTTATGCATGTTTAAAGCCTCGTAGGTGTCTGGCCCCTGGCAGGTGCCCTTGGTAAGACTGCCACTCCTCTAGTGGCAACCTCCATGCTGCATGTGAGGAAGAGAGATCTAGAGCTCCCCGGACTACCCGTAAAATCTCTCCTCATCCAGCTGTGACGCTGCCCACTGCTGAGTTTCGAGCAGCCCATTGAGTCCTGCATGGTCCTAATAAAACCACCAAGCCTCCCGCCCACCCCCGAACACCGCTGCATCACTATTAAAACTGCCTAAGGCCCCCAATTCTTACTAGTGGGCACTAGGGAACCAAGGACTCCTGTTTCTCTAAAGCAACAGGCCACCATGCCTCACCTCTCTGTTTACCTTACTCATCATGAGCAAGCCAAGCTAGTCCATTAACAAAGGGCCCCATCTCCCGCAGGCCTCTTTAATGTCCCCAACGGATCTCATTTCTCACACTTCCCTCACCTCCCAATGCTTCCATGTAGCTCTCTGGAACTCAGTCTGCGGTTA
Source organism: Callorhinus ursinus (assembly GCF_003265705.2). Taxonomy (NCBI): domain Eukaryota; kingdom Metazoa; phylum Chordata; class Mammalia; order Carnivora; family Otariidae; genus Callorhinus; species Callorhinus ursinus. The sequence goes on along the minus strand of NW_027397071.1, from coordinate 56,195,588 downwards.
GCTAAATCCCTCTTGTTCTCCACCTCTTTGCTCTAACTCAAACTCACACGTCCCCTCAAGACCCAGCTTCCCCTGGTGCTCTCCCAAGTGTGGCTCTTGTCTCCTACACTCCCCTACCCCTGAGCCAGGAGAGGGGTGAAGTGTTCTCTTAGCTCCTCACTTCTGCTTCATCACAGATAGCAGCTCCTACTAATGGTAAACCGAACTAAACCCACTGCACCCTATTGAAGGGGTCTTAGTATTCCTGGCCACTCGCCTTCATTTACTGACGCTTTTAGCACCCGCTCACTCCTCTCCCTCCAGTACCACTCCCATGACCATAAGCACATTTAGAATCCATATAGATAACCCTCGCAACAGGCTGGTTTCATTCCTACTGATCTTGTCTTCCACCCTAACTCAGCCACCACTCTGCATGCAGCCACCTTAGACCCCGCCATTACCAGTGAGTGGACCATCTCCAGTGCATCAATTTCAAGATCTTCCTCTTGGATCACCATCCCTTCTCTCACCCACTTGCCTCTTCCGGTTCCCCAGCTCTAGAATACTGCTGGCTCCCCTGAATGAATCCCTGGGCCTCAATACTTCTTCCCTGGCTACTCTCCCCTGTAGCCTAAAAGGTGTCCCTTCTCAGACCACGTTCTTAGATCTGGCTGTGCCCTGGAAGGTCCTGAGGACTTCTGAACCTGCCCCCCCGCTGCCCCCGAAACAGAATCTCTGGGGAGTCCATATTTCATGAACCACCCGGAATGCCTACTGTAAGGTCAGCTCAGCACCTGGTCCAAGGAATCGATTGGGAAACATGTCTTATAGCATCTCAGCTGCAAATCTCTTACAGTCTCATGCCTCTCACCATTTCCTGTGTCCTACTGCAATTACTGAGGGAGATGCCCCAACTTCCCTGACAGTCTGTGAACTCCTTGAAGGCAGCTAGAAAGACATACTTATCTTTGTAGAGCTCACGGGCTCCAGAATGACTCTTTACTCTTAGTAAGTCCTCAGTAAGTATTTGCCAAACTAGCATTGAATAAAACAAATGAATGGATTTCTGGGCTAAGGACCTAGAGGGAATGTCCTTTAGAAGAGCTATCTGAAGAGACCTACAAATGAAATCCATGCTAATGATGCATCTAAACTGCAGGTTGGATTACATCCTCCTCTGTTAAAACCTTTCAAATGGCCCCCATCATCTTGCTGGTAAATTATTCTGTAGCCATACACCTAAGTCCCTTGATCTTTTTCTGCCTCCATCTCCAACTTCAGGTCCCACCACTTCCTGCCTCTAGCTCACCCTTCAGTAAAACTGGACTTGCCCCTGTGCATTTGCTCATGCTGTTCCCTCTGCCTGGAATGCCTTTTCCACACTTATTAGCCTAGCTAAGCTTATTCATCTTCAGAGATTCAGCTAAGTTATCAACCCCTCCCAGGAGCTTTTTCCCATGCGTAGGCTGGGCTAAGAACGCCTGCTCCCTGCTCTATAGCACTCTTGGTTTAATCATCTGTGTCTGCTTTCCCTGAGCCCCACTTATACTGATGTCCTCGGGGTGTGGACCAGACTGTACCCTTTCCCGCCCATGTTTCTATCACTACACCTAGGTGCACAGTGTAGACAACAATACTTTTTAATTGAACTGAGCTGATTAGAAAGCATTGGATGCATTTATGGACAGAGGGGATGGAGGAGAAATTAGGAGGAATTCTAGATAAAAGAATATGAAAAATGCACTGAATTCTGAGTATGCTACATCTTACTATGTTAGTATCGTTCCAAGCCCTGTGCACAGCCACTTGCGGACTTCATCTCAACTACTGTCACCCTTACCGTGGGCTTCAGAGTAGAGCAGACAAAATCAAGGGTCAGGTTGGCTGAGGTCTGATAAAGTAAAGGACATTTTCAACTTTTCATGTTTGTGGGCCTCGCTCCTGGGCTCCTAGGGAAGCTATACTTGAACATTTACCAAGGTCAAAATGACTCCGCAAAACCTCAAAGCATGGGCTCTATTTCTGCCCCAACACACACCGTACAACTGTTTCGTTAAAAAAATAACCAAAAAGGAATATCCCAAACATAAAGATAAGAGAAAACCTCCCTGACTCCCAGAAGATTAAAGGCATACAGTCTTGCACATGGGAAAAGCATAAGATAAAGTCTGTAACTTTCTGGAATATCTTTGGTCAGGATGATTTGTAACTCTATGTAAAAACAAACAAACAAACAAACAAACACACATATAACCCTGCACCAAATGTGCCTTCCTTGGAGCATTGTCTTCTTTGTGAAGATTGTGTATCCCGGGCTATCCTAACTTGGGCTCAGATACAACTTTTTATCCTTTTGCTCTGAAATTAAAAAAAAAAAAAGGTTGGTTCATTTTGCATCAACATTTCATATGGCTAATGAGTGTCTGAGCTAAGGTTAGGGAACTCAGCCCCGATGCCAAAGCCTGGGGGTATTTTTGGTTTTTTGTTTGTTTGGTTTGTTTTGTTTTTAATGAACTTTTCTCCTTGGAGTGATTTTAGGTTTACAGAGAAGCTGCAGAGAGGATCCTACATGGCCTCATCTGGGTGGCAAGTGTGATGCCCAAGCTGCTTCGTGTGGCGCCGAGGACAAGGGTCAGGGACATTAAAATGAACTCTGCCACAGCATGCCTTTTCTCCAGGGACAAGTCTTCATTCGTCCACTCCCAAGTTTATCCAATGATCATTTGTTGCATGCCTACAACGGGTCACGTCAATGAGTAAGACAGACAACAGGCCTTGCCATAATGGGGTCCAGAGTCTTACGGAAAAGCTGGACAAGGAACCAGACAATCACAGGACCCCATGGTCACGGCTGTGACAGGACAGCACTGGGTGCAGGCAGGGCAGGAAACCAAACTGGGCTTGGGGAGCACAGAGACCTTCCCAGAGAAAGCCAGATGTGGAGAACAGGCGGGGGGCGCACGACAGAGGGGAGGCATTTGTGAGCCCCAAGGCCTGAGAGAGCGTGGCCTGCAGCTGAAATGTGAGATGGGGAGGGGGCGAATCGGGCCTGAGTCCACCTGAAAGGCCCTGCAAGCCATTAAAAAAACTTTTCAACGCACACTTGCATTTTATGGTTCAAAATACCTTCACAGACTGTACAGGGAGAGGGTGAATTAAAATTGGTATTCTTCAGCCTCCAAATCCCCTCAATCAAGACACTAAACCCTCAAGCACAGTGGAGGAAAAAAAAGGAAGGGGGGTATTAAGGAAATCCTAAAACAAGACGCCCCCCACCCCCGGCCACACACACACACCCCGTCAAAAACAAAAAAACACAGTGGGTTCCAGATTGCTTCAAGATAGGAAAATGTTGGTTAACTGCATTTTGTGGTGGGGGTAAGGGTCTCAGAGGAAAAACTGGGTTATGCATTCTCAGATGCTAAGTTCAAAACACAGCTCCCAGCAAAGGGGCTCCAGCTGGACTCAGCGGACTAGGGATAAGGTCCTGAGGTCAGAATGGATGATCTCTGCACACAGGCCCGCCCTCAAACTACCCCATTACCAGCTTCCCCATTACATTGGTCTGCTCGTCTGGTACTGCGATCTGGGGGGAGAACCAGGAGGCTTCCCTAGAAACCTGTTGCCAGCAAGCTGGAAAAATCAAATACAGAGCATCCTTATTTGAGGGGGCTTCCTGCCCTCTGCACTGCCCTCTTGGGCCCAGACAAAACAGTTGCTCAGTGTCCTCGGGGTTCATGACAGTTTTATTTAAAGTGAAATTTACTGAAAGCTGAAAAGTGAAGGGTTGAAGAACTTCTTTGAGCCACTTTACTGCCTTCACCCCCCTCCAGCTTATGATGTAAACTCCTTAGCCAACATGGCCATTTTAATTTCTTAGGTCTTTCTTTCTTTCTTTTAAAATATTTTATTTATTTATTTGACAGAGAGAGAGACAGCAAGAGAGGGAACACAAGCAGGGGGAGTGGGAGAGGGAGAAGCAGGCTCCCCGCTGAGCAGGGAGCCCGATGCGGGGCTCGATCCCAGGACCCTGGGGTCATGACCCGAGCCGAAGACAGATGCTTAATGACCGAGCCACCCAGGCGCCCCCTTACATTTGTTTTTCATGTTAGAGTCCCAGTTGCATGAAGAAACAATCAAAGAATTCAAAGACACCAACCCAAAGGTAATTGGGACAGATCTTATAGGTAGATGTTTTTGTTTCCTTTTTCCTTCCTGCCTTCCTTCCATGTAGGTTCCATGTCCAGCCTGGAACCCAGTGCAGGGCTTGAACTCATGACCCTGTGATCAAGACCTGAGCTGATATCAAGAGTCGGACGCTTACTGACTGAGCCACCCAGACGCCCCTTGTTTTGTTTTATTAAATACGAGAAAGCAGCTTCTGTCTGGTCCCCTGTCGGTTCAGTACCTTCCTTGCCCAGTACCAGTAGTGGGCGTCATCTCAGAGGTGGTGGGCCACTGTCATCATTGTCACGGACCCTCCTTCTCCCCCCACCACACCTACCACCCCATTCGCTGAGCTTTTACGACCGTAATCCGTGCTTTCCAGACAGAAGCTCAGATTCTCCTAACAGCCTGGCCGGGCAAGTGTTACTATCCCCATTTTATAGGTAAGAAAATTGAGGCCTGGAGAGCAAGCAGTTTAGCTTAGAGATTAATAAACCATACTGTAGACTTCAGAGTCAGGGTTCAGGTCCTGGCCTTTTCACTTTCAACCAGGAGACTGAACCTTACCTTCATTACCTCAGCTCCTGTCAATCCCATGGCCACAGGAATGGTATTTACCACTACTGTTGCCTGTTTATTTGGGCAAACCATGTGAAGGTTTAGCACAGTGCTTGGAACATAGTATATTTTCTATAAATGCTAGCTGACTACTATTACTATCATTGTTGTTGTTGTTGCTAGTCAAAGTTGCATCGTTATTAATTGACAAATTTGGGTTTAAAAATGAGGTCTGAGTCTAAAATTCAAGCTCTATCCTACCATGTTGGGTTCGTCCCTTTCATACTCCATTTTGTTTACTCTTTCACCATGGGCAATGGAGAAGTGATTAGCTTTCTTTTACAGATGAAGGCACTAAAGCTGGAGGGGCCCAGTCGCTTGCCCACAATTGGCGAGCTAATAAATGACTAGCTAGACCTCTGACCTCACTCCCCTAGCTCCTGCGAACACACCAACACAGCCTCAGCTGGTGCCTGCCAATGGTCAGAAAATGCAACCGAAGAGCGCTTTCAAAGCCTTTTTATCTGCAACAAAATTTCTTCAGCCAAAATTGATGCTTGACAGTCTTTGTGCTTTCTAAATATGTATCCTGCTAATCCACTCACTAAACCTCAGACTCTTCTTTACTCCAAGAACGAGAGAAGCCAGAGCCACTTGTGAGAGAGCTTTCCGGCAGCAATCAGTCACACACTGTCCCTGACAGAGGCTCCGGCACCCGCTCCCCGTCGCCTTCGCCTTGGGAGGCTGCCAGGTCTGCGGGGCCAACGCCACATTCTGCAGCCCAGCTGTTTCCCAGGAGAGCAGCATCCTCGGCCTCTTGGAGGGAACCATGAACTGATGGAAGTCACAGAGAAACTGCGTGCTGTGGTAGTAAGCACCAGCCAGGAGAGGCCCGGGGTCCCCTTTTGGCTCTTGCACTCACTAGATGGGTGTGTTGAGGCTGGCGCTGTAAGTCTCTTCTCTACTCGGCAGGGAGAGGATGCCGATTTCCAGCAGAGTTAACAGATGCTCACTGGGTAACAGTAATCTCTGTCTACCTGTCCTTCCACCTTCTTCATTCAGTCACTTATTCAGTCTACAAATGTTAATCCCCTAAACCAGACCTGACCCCACTCCCCCACGCCACACGTCTGCAGGGGCACTAGTCACACTGTGGTCACACGGACCCCTCAGACGGACCGCCACGTGAGCGGCTCCCCCTGGAGTTGTGGGACTCAGGGGCCCCACTGCAGATACAAGTGGTGATAGGGGTGAGTGAGTATTCTTCATCCTCATGGAATTACAAGCCACTGCATTGTTTTAAAGGTCAACAGAGATTATTCAATCAGAAACTAATTGAGTGCCTACTACAGGTTACGGTCTAGGCATGTGAAGGTGCACTGTAAAGCATCATACAGGAATGTTATTAACAGCTTATTTTCCTCTCGTCATCCCCTCTAAATACGGTTATTGATGGTTCTTGAAGCTTCCATTCTTATCTCCCCTAGTTCATGCCCTGCACTGGATGCACTCTACTGTCTCCTGTTCACCCTTGGGTTTTCTAACATGGTGCCTGGAACAGAGGAGACAGTAAGCATTTGTTGGAGAACTGCACACCTCTGTGCCTTTGCACACATTTCACACACTGCCTTGAGTGCTCTTCTCCCCTTTCATTGCCTGAAAAATGTTTGTCTTGCTTGACTTGGCTCAGTTGCAACTCCTTGAGGAAGCCTTCCATCAGGTATGCAGCAAGAGATTTCATCCCCCTGTGCTTCAAGATGCCTTGCATTTCTCTCATCTGCAGTGCTGGTTCTTGCACTGTTCTTGCACTCTACACTGTTCCTGTTTTTTACCTTCTTCCCTTCCTCCCTAGACTAAGAGCTACTTCGAGTGCAGCAATAGGATGAAGAACATCCATTCTGGGGTTGAAAAGTCTTAGATTGGAATCCTAGCTCTATGAATTCAGGCTCTGTCTCCTTGACAAGGCTATTTCAGTTCACTGTTCCCTATTTCCTGATGAATAAAATGGGCACACGACGATTCACATCCTAGGACTGCCATGGACATCAGTGCCGGCCCGGTGCCTGGCACAAGGAGGCCCACAGTAATGGTATCTTGATGAGGACAGTTGGGATATGGATAATGAGACAGATGAGGAGAGGAACAATGATATGGATGATGATCCTGGTTATCATGGTGATCCTGACAATGATGAAATGCTTATCTGTGACAGTGAGTACACACTTAGGAGATATGCACAGAATTCACTGACGTGATGGGTTCAGATGGGAAAATTTTATCTGTTCAAGGTGGCCATTTTAGTTTCCAATAATAGAAATGCTTCCATTTTGGCCTCCCTCTTCTTCTGACACACAGTATCCATGGGTTTTCTTGGAGCTTACATTCCAGTCTACTGCCTGGTCCTACTCATTTTGTGAAATGACCCTATGAAATTGACCTCTCTCCCTCATTGCCCACTCCATTTTCCCACCTTGTACCCCAGCCAAGCCAACAATACTAGTTCAGAACAATGGACAGCAACACAGGACCCACCCTTCAAGCATTTAGTTCTGCTCTCCTTTAACTCAATCCATGCACCCAATTTTGCACTCATTCCTGGAGGCTTCTCTTAACTTATCGTCAGCTAAATCTGGAAAATACCAAAGGGGACCCCAGCAAGGAAAAAAAAAATGACAAAGGCAACTAGATGGATATGGTCTTGAATTGATCTTATGGGTGCGGTGTCAGACTTAATTACTTAGCTCAGAGATACTAGCTTGTGGTAAACAGCCAAAATACTTGAAGGGCACATTGAGTCAGGCTCTGCTGACGAGAATGCACGGCTTCATAGAACATTAAATGAGATTTTTCTGCGTGAATTGACAAGAAGAAATAATAAGGCTTTAATACCAGGATGCTGGCAAAAAGAAAAAAATCATAGGAGATTACTTAGCTTTGAGAAAGAAAAGTGAAGAGGTACTCTAGCTTTCTGATTTGTAAGGTGTGTAACCTTGGGTCCTCAAGAATACTGTATAAGCTTTTGACTCATTGAGGCTAAAATGAAAATAGAAATAATAGTGGAATCAACTCAGGGTCTGAATATCGGTTATGTCACTCTGTGATCTTGGAGAAGTCACCCAGCTTCTTCGAGCCTCAATTTGCTCATTTATAGAATGGGATACCTTCTGGTTTGAAAGCTTGTGGTAAGGATTCGAAATCCCTGAGTCTAGCTTGTGACCTGTCAGAGGAAACAGCAAATTCCTGTCGACTAAATAAACATGCATATGTGAAAGTCGTTAATCACAATCTTATATAGCTGTATAGAAATTAATTATTTCTTGCAGAAATTATTTCATGAGCTGAGAAAATTAGCAAAAATCCTTGTTGATGAATTGAAGATATAGAATCCCAGTCTTTTTTTGGCAATACTTAAAACATAAATAATCGTATTTGTCCTGTCTACCTCACAAGATTCTTATGAATATCAAATAAAATGAAATATGACAATACTTTGAACAGAATAAAAATAAAAACAGAATCCAACACAGATTGAAGACATTATCTTTAAGTATGTATAAATGCTGTACAATTGACACAGAAGAATTTTCCAGATGGGAAGCTCAGTTAACCCTTGGAAATAGCTTACCAAAGAGAAGGAGTTGGGATTTCAGGGTCTCACACAGCACCTACCACATGGAAAGTACTCAAAAAATACATACTAAATTTATGAATGGATGAATAAACCTCACGGGAGCTGGGGTGTCAGGGAGAAGAGGCGAGTGGTTTAAAGCAGGGCTCATTGTAATGATTCTATGAAACTCTATCTCAAACTTTGAAACAAAGCAAATGTCTAACCACATCCTCACTGGCTTATGAGCCACGTGAGCTTTGTGAACTCAGCCCCGAGTGTATCTTTCCTGCCAGCCACCTACAGCTGCTCTTCACCCTTGCACTTGTCCAGTGCTGTGTGGAGCACGCCATCCTCAGCAGGGGCACCGGACTATCCAAGTTTCTCTTCTGCCCAAGTCCCTCTGGCCGCAGACATGCCATGCTATTTCCTGCTTGGGGTCCTTCATATATGCTATTCTGTGTGCCTGGAATGCCTTTCCCTCTCCATCATCAATTGCTTGGTGAACACCTTTCATCTTTTAAAACTGGAAGAAAGAATGATCACCCTTGGGAAAGCCTTTGCTGACTCACCCAAGTTGAGTACAAACATTCTTAAAACGTTCTTCCTCTCTGCTCCCTCCCTTACTTGAACATACGGACAATACTGTCCATATTACATTAAAGTTGTCACACCATATTATAATGTTTTTGTACATCTTTCCTTTTAAACTCTGAGCAATCTGAGGGAGGTCTAAATCATGTTTTATTTCTTAGGCTTTTGGTACATTTCCTGTTAACTGAAAGATCTCTTCGATCAGACAGGCTTGGGTTCAGCTACTGGACTGATCACTTAGTAGTTGGGTGGCCTTGCGGGCTGGTTCCTTAAACCTACTTAGGCTTAGTCTCTCCACCTGAAAAGAGGAATCCTAATGCTCCATATTCTTGCCAGACTGTTGTACAGATTAAATTTTTAAAAAAGATTTTATTTATTTGAGAGAGAGCACAGAGGCAGAGGGAGAAGCAGACTCCCCGCTGAGCAGGGATTCCCAAAGCAGGGCTTGATCCCAGGACCCCTGAATCATGACCTGAGCCAAAGTCAGATGCTTAACCGACTGAGCAACCCAGGTGCCCCTGTGCAGATTAAATTATATTATTCATAGGAATGGGGCCTCACCCCTAAAGTGTTATCCATTGTCATCATTGTTGTTAACCATTTAAGCCATCAGGAGAGAGAACACTGACTAAGAAATAGGCACGGTCTCTAAGAATGGGAGAAATTAAATAGATATTTACACTCTTTTCCTTTCCCTTTTTTTTCTAAACAATTGTGGCACATGCTCTGAAAAATAAGACAGCTTTGGGGTGAATAATGGTCATGATAGTCTCGGACTGTGGGAGGCTAAATAATGCCTCCTCCCAAAGATGTCCATGCCCTAATCCTCAGAACCTGTGGATAAGTTACTTTCCATGGTAAAAGGGGATCTGGAAATGTGGTTGGAGTTGAAGTTCTTGACATGGGGAAATTATCTTGGAGCGCCTAGTGGGTGCAATGTAATTATAAGGGTCCTTAGAAAGGGGGGTGGGAATTAGAGTCTTAGAAGATATAAGGATGGAAGCAGAGGTCAGAAAGAAGAGAAGGTGCTACGCTGCTGAGGAAGGGGCCAGAGACCCATGAATGTGAGTGGCTTCTAAACTGAAAAAGGCAAGGCAAACGATTCTTTCCTACAGCCTCCAAGAACGCAGCCCTGCAGACCTGCGGAGACTCCTGACCTCCAGAACTGGAAGAGAGTGAATTTGTGCGGCTTTAAGCTACCAACTTTGTGGTCATTTCTTATAGCAGCAATAGAAAACTAACATACTTGCTCTGTAAACAGCACTTTGGGGTATATAGGGGTCAGGCTAGGTTTTATTGTAACCAAGCAACACCTAATCTCAGTGATTTAACCTAAAGATCTCTCTCGTGCACGTGTGTGCATGCACACACACGCTAACAGCCCAACGGGAGCTGGAGGAGGCTCTGCTCCTTATGCTTACTCAGGGCTCTACATCCAGTGACCCAACACATGGCTTGAAAGTCATGGGGCCAGAATTTGAACCAAATGTTTGACTTGAGGCTATCAGACACTTAGTACTATCAGACTACATTTTGAACTCACCAGCCAGAGAAGCATAAACAAACATGGAGACAATTAAGCCAAAAGTTGTTTCAAATTCTACTCGGAGTAAAACCGTGGGTTTACAACAAATAAAACAAGCATGACTAATCTTGACCTTCCCATGAGCCAGACATCTCCTTTGATAGCAGGTATAACCTTTTACAATGTCAGCACTCAGAGCGGTGCTTGATGACTCTCTGATTCAACCCATTGTCTTACAGATGAAGATTCTGAAGACTTGCCCAAAGTCACATGGACCTGTGGCCAGGACCGTGATCGGCTTCCGAAACAGTACTTTTCCTACCTGTTTGGGTGGGAGAACTGAATGAGATAAAGGCATTTCCTGTAAATCTTTGAATGATCTTAAAAAGATATACCCATGTCTTATCACTCTAACGTTTCAGACAGGAAATCTGATGGTTCATGTCCAGAGAGGTGGAGCCTAAACTTGGAATTTTGGAGCCCTGTCCACGGGCTTAACCTGTACTACGCAGCTTCCTGTGCAGGGACACGGCCTGCTCTCACCCAGCCCTGCAGGCACGGGAGGGCAGTCAGTGAGATTCCTTCCCGCAATGAGTGGGATTCCTCACAGCCCCCAGGTCCACACTGCGTTCCTGGGTTGGAGCAGAACACCGGGGTTTTATGGCAAACATTCCCAACAGGGAGTCTAGAATTTGAATATGTTTTCCTACATCAGTCTTGCAAAGCTGAAAGTCAGTTTAAATACTTCCTCAGCAGTAAAGATGAGAGGTTTATAGCCCCTGAGGTAAAGATGAACGCCTTTACCTGTTGGTCCTTTAAGGCCTTAACTGGGAAGGTTTGCAACAGTTGTAGTCAAACCACCTTTTAGGTGAAGGGTATTGCCTGGCTCTGTTCTTTTGCTGGGAGAGTTTTCACTGGTTTTCATTGTGAATGCCTGACATGAAGGGAGGGCTTTTTCTGAAAGAGCGGCTTGCGGGACAGCAAGAATGTTTTGACTAGGGCATTCTACCTGCGGGTTGTTTTATTTTCCCAAGCAGAAAGTCAGAGGCAAACTGCGTTCTTGGGTTTCATGGCTTTGGTGTGTTAGGTGCCTCTCTGTTTTTAGCTAGTTCCATACTTTCGGCAGCATGATACCACTATCTAGGAGGTTCTGGGGGAAGAGGAACTCTTGCAGAAGGTGTCCTTGAAACCTCCAGCTCTGGGTTCAAATTCCAGGGTCATCACCTACTGGCTGTGTGTCCTTTAGCAAGTGACACACCCTCTCTGGGTCTCTCAATGGCAGGGCTTACTCTAGAGCTGCGGTGAGTTAATACATATAAAGTCCTTAGAATCATGCCTAACATACATAAGCGCTCAGTGTCAGCTGCTACGTTAATAATGAGGACGAAATCATGCAACCCTAAAGAACTTGTTTCTTCCTCTAAAATGGGGAGAATCTCCAGCTCACATGACTTGTGAGGCTTAAATGAGAGAGTACATCTAGGTGGCTCCTTCACCAGAATTAGCCTTCTTCCTTTTTGGGACATTAGTTCAACAAAGTAGTCAGTAAGTAAGGCACTGTGGTGGACACCAAGGGGAATTAAGTGCACGGAGCCAGGGAGCACATTAATGGTAATTCATTCGTTTTTGAGAATTACAGAACCAGGGACAAGTTCCCTTGCTCATGACGTAGAAAGCAGAATAAGGTAGAAACATCCCCAATTTTTCCTAAGGTCTCCACCGCCCACCTCACAAGGGACTAGCACGTCAGACCAACATTGCATGGACGTGTCTGATGCTACGTGCTTTCCTCAATAGGACATCTCATTCATTAAATCCTAGTTGGTAAGTGAGTCGGAGGCCCACAGAGGTGAAATATTTGCCTGAGGGCATACAGGCATGAGTGGCAGGGACTGAATTCAGGCAGAGGTCCGCGGGCTCCCAATTCAGTGCTCGCTCTCCTGCCTACCACAGTCTGGAGACACAGTGCAAGTGCCTCTGCTCAGAAGCAGCACAGAGGGAAAAACAGAAGACCAGCGGGCAACTTTTTTAAGGGTGTGGAAGATGGCATTTCTGTGTTGATCCTTTAAAAGTTTAAATAATGCTATT